>NC_045684.1:10673960-10993614 GCF_003331165.1 Xiphophorus hellerii
CTTTCCACCCACGAGCGTGACTCACAGCGCCGTAATATTCACTACAAAGATCATCTGTCTCAGCCAATTTCAGGGTAATGGAGCCTGCAGTTCAGTGTGTTTTCAGTGAGTCACCTACAGCCTATGGGAGGAAAACAAAAGAATGAAAACATGATTAATTTCCCTGCTCTTTTGTTATTCATAATTCAAAGGGTTTGTTTTTCCTCTGCAGGGCATCGAACAGCTAAAGAAGGAGGAGAGAAGATGGGCCAAGAGGTCCAAATGGATGAACATGAAGGTGGTGTTCGGCCACCCCTTCTCGATAGCCTGGCTCAGCCCGTTTGCGACGCCGGACCACGGCAAGGCCGACGTCTACCAGTACATCGTGTGAAACCGCCGGTGACCTGGACATGGACTCATTTTAAAGCGTCTCTGTGTGTCGTTTCCATCCTGAATGGTGGATATTTCTTGAAGTTTGGATCTTCTCCGGTGTTCTGTTGTACGCTTTCAGTTTCTGTAATGTAACTTTCTGTTGTTTTTTTTGTTGTTGTTGTTTCCCTTTTGGTGCTGAATGAGATTGAGATTTGTCGCCACCATGAAGAGGCACCGGGAACAAAAATCAAATGAAAGATGGGAAGCACTTGGAGCTCTGTTCGTTGCTGCGTGTCGGATCATTTCCTCCTTTCTCAGAGTAAATCATGTGAACTGATGACCAGCATGATCCGGGTATCGACTCCTGGATTCGTCTTCCTGTAAACAATCCCGCCATCCTCTTACTTACTTTGCTGTTTCAGTGTCTTTGCGATAATCTCCTCCTGAATGCTGCAGGTGATTTTTGCCTTAGAACGGTCCTTTAGCAGGCGGCACATCTGATATTTTTGAAGATATCTCTATTTATTGCCTTAATGCAACACTGCAGGTTGTCACTGGTTTACATTATTTTTGAAGTGAGAATGTTGCAGCCTTGCTCAGTGGGTGGATTTGTTCAGGATTGTGTTTTTATGCTTATTTTCCTGCATAAAAGCCGTAAAGGTAGAACAAATCATGCGTGATGAGATTCGGATTGCTTTATATGTAAAGTATGGAAGCAACCATCCTAAAGCTGAAGCAATAAACTCCAGTGATTGGTTTAAGTTATTATCCTTCATATTACAGCATGTTTTAACACGTTAAACACAAAACTTATGCTTTTTTTAAGCATAAAAACCTCCATATTTATTGGCATACCCAGTAAAGATGCATGTGTAAAATAAAATAATCTTTCTGCTTTAGCTTAATGTCGATTTTGGCTTTAGTTTCTGAGATCCATTTAACCTGTCAGCATTGACAGAGTTGTTTTAAATTTTCTAATTATTCCGTTAATCATAGATATGCTGAAGTTTAGACGAGATGGATTCTGTTTGATCACCATTTCCTGACTTTTTACACGTCTACCTTCTAATTAAACTGCATGTTCTCTTGTGTTTCCTGTTTTTCAGAGAACAGGAAGCAGGAAATCTTCACTTTACTTTTTTCCAGTTTTAAAGAAGAAAAGTATACATCTGGATTTGTTAGGTTTGTCTATAATAATGGCACAAGCAGTATTATTTCAATTACTTACAGGATTGAATGGATAAATGTACTCAAACTGAAGTTTGAAATGTACTTTTTAATACTTCAACTGTTAAAAAAAATATTAAATCTCCTTCCATACCTTTACATGGGCTGCCAATAAATGTAGAGGGCACAACAGCTCTGGAAAAAGCTGCAAAGTGCTGTGATTTTAGTAAATGTAGGTCTGTGTTTTGAGTCAAATTTAGCATGCTATTGCTTGTTTTCGTTTTGCTTATTGCCTTGCGGAGAACTGCTGTGCTTCAAGTTGTATTTACCGGCTTTCCTCTCTTTGTCTCCTCGGAAATTTACAAACATTTAGAATAAAAAGCATCTTCAAAAAAGCTGGAAATCTCCTGGTGGAGATCCAAGTTAAACCTGTGCATGATGCTTTACAAGAAAATCCTGTTTGGACGGGTTCAGGCGAAATGTTGAATCGGGATGAATTATAATCCCAACAAGACTGAAAGGAAGACGAGCTGCATAAAAATACTTTTAGATTTCTGACTTATCCTGCTTCAGTGTCATGCCTCACTGCTTTTTGAAATGTCTTTCACAGTCAAAACAAGAGAAATTTAACATTTTTTGGGCTGAAACTACAACTTGTCGGTTTCCCATCAGTGTCACTGATCCTGTTTGGAAGCAGATCTCCAGATTTGTGCGTTAACATAATAAAATGACTAATGTTTGTAGAAATGAAAGTTTAAGCTACATGTTTAAGTTGAAAACTTGTGGATTGCAGCTTAGAAGAGCAAAATAGAAAGCAATATGAGTTTCCGTAGCATCTATAAAAAATTTTAAATGAAATATTTTGTAGATTTTCCAGTCTTTGCAGTCGTTAACTTCAGTTTCTCAGCCAGCAGATGAACCAGCATCCTTTTATTATCTGCTACTTGTAAATGTTTGGCCTTTTCACCAGCTGTAGTTGGAAATGTGAAGCCCCCAAGCGTAATTCAGCTGCTCAGTTCATGGCGTTTGCTTGTGGGTAATGTAGTTTGTCATCGTAGCTGAACCCGGAAAGCAAGCGAGGGTCTTTACACGATCACATGTTGAGTTACGTTTCGATCAGACCAGAAAAGGCCTGCTGTGACTTTTAGATGATGTTCTGAGGGAAACAACCACTTCAGAGTATTGAACACTAAAAAAATGCCTTTGCCGTGTGTTTTAAAGCCTTACTGTATTTAAAGACATCTAAATGCAGATAAAAGGAAATATTTGAGTGTACATGATGCCAAATTGAGTCTTTAATGAAGTCGGTTATTGTAAGATTGCAGCACGGTTGTTGTTTCATATAAAGGCATTTAAATGAATTTATTTTTATAACCGTCACCGTTATTTGGAGATGTAGCAAGTTTGCAACACAGTGCAACCGTTTTCCTCTTTTTTGTTGTTGTCAAACTGCTCTGTATGTTTCTCTGTTATCAGGTTTTATTTTTTTTGTTGACTGATGTTTTAAAGGGGAAAGTCAATAAAACAAATTTCAAATCATATAAGATTCATTACTGTAATGTAAAAACTATTAGATGTTTTGTTTTAGGGTTCATTACAAAATGTTAAGTTACACAACTGCAGATGTTTTTGCTGTATAGTTATTAAAGACTTTACTCCTAATTGCCTGTTTTTTTGTTTTAAAAACACGTACTTTGCTATCAAGAAGATTCCTAATTACTTTTTCCCCCCTGAAAAGCTTTACACTTTTATTTATTGCGATGAAGACCACTACAAACGCTGTTGTCAGTTTATTCAGGCATTGTTTTTCAGATTCGTGAAAACCAGCAAAATAAAAATCAAAGTGAGACCTCATGCTGATTTGTTTGAGTAGCAAATCTTCGAAAACCTGCACACAACACGAAACACCTGAATGATGCTGTCAGAAGAGATTTTTTATTGAGTTAAACGATGTTTCCTTCCAAACAGGAGCCGTTTACACTTTGCCACTGTGACGAATGTCCGTTTCACATATACTCAGACATTTTATGCATCACCTTTGCCATTAACGTCTCACCATTTTCTTTCAGGTTGGAAATGTGAAAGAACTGCATAAGATGTACAACAAACTAACGCAACATCAGGTTTGACACATAAGATCTATATCAGGTCAGTAATTAATTCTTAGCCCTAATGGTTTTGAATTAAACTGCAATTTATATAAAATAAGTTATTTTCTTGCAGAGCATCACATTTAATCCAGTAGGAGTTTTTTTTTTTTTACTCAGATCAGTTCAAACATCAGGGTTTACAGCAAGTGGGCCATGCTGGAATAGATTGTGTTGCATCGTTTACCTCCAGTAATATCATGCCATTAAAAGGAGGCAAACCAGATATAATGTTTCTGATGCAAAGCAAAGATTGTTGAGAGGCTGAGGCTTAAGCAAGAAGGTTAGTACCAACCATCAGTCTCATGCATTACTGAGGCAACATCATGTTGGAAAATGCTGGCTGAGCCTTTTGGTTCAGAGAGAAACCTCGGTAGAAACGTCCTTCACTTTCTTTCTTGCTTGTACCACAGAGACTGCATCACTATTGCAGTAACTTAAAAATACGTTTTAGCTTTTGTTGACCATTTTTGAAGCCACTTTATTAAGTGCAACTTGGTGGAAAAAATTTTCTCGGATGAGCAGGTCACTGGTCTACATCAGGGGTGCTCAAAGTACGGCCCCAGGGCAATTTGTGGCTGTTGGGGCCCCAAACTGCAGTTCAAGAATTAAATTAATTTGTTTATTAAACTTTATATTTTTAATCAGAGTAAAATTATTATTGCAAAGGAAAATGGTAAGTAAAGCAGTACTTCGTACAAAAGTAGGCGTGTTTTTATAACCAAACTTTTATAATAAGTAGAAGCATGTCTATGCAGAGATTTTAACTGAAAAGCCAAATCACCTTTTATTTATTTTATTGAACTTGGCCAAATATAACAAGCATTTTGAGAGAATGTGACCCAAATCCTGTTCTTATAACTCAGAATACATTCAACCAGGCTTCTTTTAAAACAGAAAAAATGGAAAATCCTTTTTAAGTTTGAGATCTACAATGAACAACATATGTATATGTCAATTTTATTTTATTTTTGGCCCGTGAGTACTTTTGAGGCCCACATGATAGAAAGTTTGGACACCCCTGGTCTGCAAACTGTAGATTTAATGTGAAACAACCCTGGATAGAAAGAGTGGATCCAAATCCCTCCACAAGAAGCTTTTTGTAAACCCAAGCCTCCATTCAGGAGAACTTTCTAAATCTGGGATGTGGAAGGAAATATTTAACACTACTAGGTTTCATACAACCAGAGAAATTGTATGCTAAAGAGCAATTCTTCATAGTAAGCAAATATGTGAAGCAGGTGTGTCACTCTGATGCTGATTGATGCTTTGGTGAGATTTATTCAGCAGTTTGTAAAAACATGCACACGTGACATGTCATGTGACTGAAGTGCAGCAGCTGCCTTAGGATCAAAACACAGTTTGTTTCACAGTCTTATATGCAGAAACATAAATTCAAGTAATAAAAAAATAAAAAGTAATAAAAAAACGAAACAGAATAAAACATAAGAGGAAGCAGGATGAGTCCTGCAGTGCTACATTAGAACAGCTGTTAGTTTTTAAGAGGAATAGGGCACTTTGTTAGTCGGGTGCCTTCTTTAAACAGCAATAAGCCTGTTAGATGTTCACAGGGAGTGTCAAAGTAACTAAAGGAAACATAAGCATTAAGTAAGCCATTAAAGAGTTGCTCAGTAATGATAGGATGATCATTTTCAGGTAAAAATCTAAAAGATTATATCAGATCAGGTCAATAGCTTAGTATAATATGTATGTGTATTTATTGCATTGCCTCATTCCTGCACAGAATGTGTAAAAAAGACAGAAATAGCCTTCAGGTTTGACAACTGAAGCATCTCATGGATGTCCCGCTCAAGGCATTTTTAAGTGATTGATGTCAGTCATTGAATAAAATGAACTCCTGACTCTTCTGAAGTCAGAAAAGTCAGATTAGCCACCTATTGCACTAGCAAGCAAGGTACATCACCAGATATTGTGCAGCAGTTGCTATTCTGATTATTTTGTTGAACAAATCTGGTGTTTCCATGACCATCTACATATTTTTCACACTTTACACTGATCTCTACAGTGAATGAGAGACTGTATTGGTTGCTGCAGCCTCCTTTGTTTTTGTTTCATGTCACCTGCTTTTGCTGGAGCTGCATAGAAAGCAGCTGAAATGCTGATCAATCATATTTCTGATGTTTAAAACAAAAGGTTTATGGAGCAGGAAACAAACTTGGGTAAATTTTGTGCTTGACTGGTATTAACCAGAACAGGGATGTAATATGTTAGAAGCCAAATTATCAACAAGTGCAATCAAAATATAGAAAAAACATGCTAATGTTAGCCTAGCACTTCAGTAAACTGATGAAGACAGCATTGCTTTGTAGGTTTTAGGAGATGCATCATAACATTATAGGAGCTTTCTTATCTACTTAGTCCCTGTACTGGAATAAGATATTAAAGCTGTTTTAAAGAAGCTACAATTGAGAAAAGCTTCTGGTCTTAATTTTGCAAAAGGTTAGCTGTAAGTGACTTGACTTTGTATCTGGAATAAAAACATGATGATCGGGACATCTCCAAAAGCAAAGTTTTACTCTAAAGTCAAGTTTACACTGTGTGACTCAACCTTTGCTAACAAAATTATTTGCCTTTATGGACGGTAAGAAAATCTGTGGCCGTGAGCTTAAGTCTCACAACCTGTGAGAAATTTGCAAGATGTGTAGTAAATTTTTATTTTATTTTATTCCGGACACTTTTGGGCCGTGATCGTCGTTGGATGCATTTCTGCTGTGAGAAGAAATTGTTAAATTTTGCATTTTTCCAAGTCTTACATTGTGCAGTTTTACGATTGTTTGCTGTCAAAACGTTACAATCGCACAACTTTATGGTGACTGAGGTGAAGAAAGTCGCCCCCTGCAGGCAGACTTTATTAGAAGGCTGGGGAGAAAAAATGAGAGTTTACCAAACAGAAAACAGTTTTTTTAAATAAAGAAAAAAAAATTGTAGATATTCTACTATTGATGGCCAAAGTACTGAGCTGCACATGTCAAATATCTGAGCATGAACCAAAGTATGACCTCACAGCAGCTACTTTTCAGTTTTAATACACACACTTTAAAAATATAGGTCTAAATACAATAAATGCACTTATTCTGGTCTAATAAAACATTGATATCACTCACATGTCTGTACCCAAATTAAATATCATAGAGGAGGTGGTAAAATAGCCAAATGTTTGTCTTATTTGTATGAAACAATTTAAAAAGCTTTCAAGACGAGCAGGAGCTAAAAAAAATCCAGCCTGGAAGTACTTACACTTTTTTGTGCAAGTCTAAAAACTCATTTTTATTTCCATGATAACTAAAAACAGAGATGTGTTTTTGCAATCCCACTGTTTCTAGATAATGTGCTTTCTTCGTTTTTACGCCAAACTTCACAGACACAATAATGCCTCGCCAAACTAAACAGTGTTACAGCTTCAAGTTGGGAAATGAGCGATACTTGCAGATCGTAATGCTCATTGGCCCGGGTAATTATTTTTTGTATACATTTTTATGTTAACCAATAGAGTGTGTACATTTTTGTGTGACTGATTTATTGAATATACTGGATTTCGAGGTTGTGGGTTGTGCAAAATGACTGACTTTCCAACTTGGGATTTCAGTTTCAGACGTGGTTCCAGATCATTTCCTCCCAAATTTAAATTCTGGAAAATAAATTGATTGCAGCATGTGGGTTAATGTTTACCCCACAAACATGAGAATGATATCAACCTCTGATCACCTACCCAACAATAGACTATTTAATCTCAGTTCCAAACATGTCACATTATTCATTTTAGCTTTTATTGCCTTTGTGCTATCATTGTCTGAATATGCAACAAATAATATAAAGCTAGAATAACTTTCCTCTTTCTGTGAATCCGTGCACAGAATGATTTAAGAGCTTGAAAGAAGCTGAAACCAGGCATCCGTTTGTTTATCTCCACAAGCCAGACTGTAGCTGTGCTGCGTAAGCAGATCCTCCGACGGCAAACATCTCCTAAAATCTTTGCAGGGATAAAGGGGAGTATTTTATTTTACACTGTGTGCATAATTATTAGGCAAATGTAAATTTTGAGGATTGCTTTTATTAACTACGAACTACAGTGCTCTCGGTTAATCCAAAATGTTAATAACCCTCAAACATTAATGTGTAAGAAAGTAAAAGTAAGGTTTTGGTTTTCTTATTGGGCAGCTACTATTGTGTCCAGAATTTATAACACAACTAAATGAAAAACATTCATTTCCCCATGAGAATCAAACTCATTTCCCTATGCTGACGATTTGCAACATTTGATGGTTCAGCGAACTCGTCCAAATATCTTTACAGTCCCTCAGAGAGACTTTTGGTCATTTTTGACTTTTCAGAATCAGTTAATTTACTTTTTTGTCTAAAGAAAAGAAGCTGCCTAATAATTATATAAACCTTGATTTAAGGTGTTGACCTCTGTAGACAGATTCACAGCACACGTTATGCTTAAATAAATTATGCCTTAAAACTAAAACTGATGATTTGTTCAAAATTCTCACTTGTCTAATAATTGTGCACGCAGTGTATATGACATGACTGGAAGACCTCTGGTTCTCTCACTAGAAGATTGCAGCTTTTTCAACTATGCACCTGGGCTGCTGTTTAAAGAGCAAATTCGTTGACTAAAACTGCTGTTTTCAGCCGTTATTTGTCTTTGGCTTTGCTTAAAAGCAGAGGAGGCGTCAGCCTGAGCTCAGCACAGCCAGCCAGCGGAGACAACATGCTATTCGTCCTTCGTCGTGGCTGCAGTCTGATGCCGATCCTGTGGCGAAATCCTCTGCAGTACCAACAGACCTGAAAAGGTCAACGAGATCCCGACCCACCACAGTGTTATCTGGGGTTCCCCAAAGATCAGCTGGCCCAGGAAAGCCTGCAACAAGACGGGAAAACAAAAACCGTTTAAGTGAAAAATATTATTTCTGAATTTATCCCAGCTTGCAGCGTGTGTGGAGAGAATTCTTTAAAAGTTCTCAAAATTAACTTCCTTTTCTAGTAGGGTGAAAAGGAGAAAATGGGAGAAAGTTTCTACTTACGGAAGATACGAAGTTGGAGGCAGTGGTGGTCACAGTGGTTCGGGTGGAGGAAGAGGAGTACCTGAGTGCTTTGGCGAGGAAGGTCCACATCACAGCGTTGCAGGTGAAAAGAAGACCACCACACAGTAACCTCAGAGGGATGTGGAGCTAGAAAGAAATAAAAAGGAAATAATATTCTTCTTTAACGAAAGTAACTAACAACAATGTTGCCTGCTACCACTAAGATCAGAGAAACAAAATAAGAAGAAATAAATTTATATTAATATTCAAAATATAGCAATATATTAATATTTTGAATATTCAGATATTCAAAATATTAATATTCAATATTTTTGAATGGTTTTTAAGGATGTAAAATTATTAAAATGATCTTAAATCATTTTAAATAAGTGATTTAGAATAACTTATTTTAAATAAATATAGCTCCAGACAATAATACAATATTATTAAAAGCACAATTGACTTAAAATCTAATTAGGAGTAAACAAATCTTTCTAACTAATAACTAAATGTCAAACAAAAGCAAAACCAAAAGATACATTGTGAGTTTGCTTTAGATCAGGGCCTAAATGATGAGCTTATATGTCACCATGTGTCCCTTTGTAAGTAGAAATCAGGTTTTAAATTTAGACTCAATTGCTATCAAAACAATTATCTGTACAACGTGCTAAATTCTCCACAGGAAAAAAAGAATCCATTTTGAAATTAATTGGAAATGAAGATCCCATCTTGCTATAATGTGATACATGGACTTGCCATACACTAACAGGCTTTTGACCTTGTTAAAGCAGGATATCCCACAGGATTGCACCGTTCCCTAATTGGTATTCCTGAAATACCTCAATCCTGATGTGACGCATGAAAATCATGTGCTGCATTTCAATTTGGATCGTTTAATTTACTCTCTGACCCCCTGCTTTCCTAAATATCCACGCCAACTCAGACCGGAAGGTGTGTTTATTGGCGTGAAAGCAGCAGATGTCTGTCTGCAGAGGTTTTTCCACTTCACCGCACAGACACGGAGCGAAGGTCGCAGCAGAAACCTGACTCCCTCACATCGTTTCCGCGCCACCAGCATCAGCAACACGAGACACGCTCACAGAACGACGCGATCCCGCACGAGCCGCATCGTCCTTCAGCACGCGGACGCTGCACGAGAGCGCAGATGCCGCAGGGGGTGCCCGTCGCGTGACGCTGTCCGTGGTGCTGATGATGGTGTGGTGGGATTTGCTCCCCCTAAAACCAGAACCGGCCCGTTCCCAGATATCCTGGCTGTGTTGTGGATAATGAACAGAACCGAGACTCACCCGGTCACACGCCGTGGTTTCATCCGCGTGTCTGAATTTCCGCTGCTCGCCCCACGTCCGGAGTCCGGTTTCGCAGACTCCCTTCAGATAGTCGGCTCCCAGGGACAGTTTGGCCGAAGACGACGCCACGGCTCCGAGGAAACCCGCCAGCAATGCATAGAAAACTCCCGGGAACATGATGGTGATGGTTAAGATGGCAGCCGAGGCACATTATTCTTCAGTCCATGTCTAATCACTTCCTTTATTTGCTTTATTTTTTTCCCTACATGTCTGCTGCTGCTGCCGCAGATGGTCCCGGTCGCGCTGCCTGCATGGTAGTGACTGTATGAATGAACGAGCACATTTCCCTGCACTTACTATCCACGGCCGCACGGTGGCAGAGACGCAGCACGGTTTAGCTCCTGTGGGATTCTGGGAATTGTAGTACTGTCTTAGAGATAATTTGTTGTCTCCGAACAAGCTGGAATAAAAGAATAAACAACCCGGGCTTGCCCTATAAATACAGTGTTTTCAAGGAAAGGATTCCAGAAACAATTTTCCTATAAATACCGAGCGAAGCAGCACAGAATCGATACTAAGGTAATATCCCTGAGTGTGAGTAAGTACTCTGGAGTCTTTGAACAGTGCTGCCAGACTTCTGCTCTCCCTGCTGCATACTGATGAGCTGCAGTAGGTGGGCTGATTACATTAAACCACTCTGGTATCAATTGTAATGGATCAATGCTCTTGAATAGAATCGTTCCCCTAATAGGAAGCCATAAAGTGATAACTAAGATAAATGTGCCTTTAAATTATGTGTTTTAATAAAGACATGAGTAATCAGAACCTCTGGTATCATCTCTGCAGCTGAGTGTTTACTTAATTGGACAAACGAGTGAAGGGCACTTTGTAAAAGAGGTACATCTCAATAGATTAAAATGTCATTAAATAGTTGATTTATAACAGGTTTCATATTCAATAAGTGAAACATATAGTGTATAGATTAATTGCAGAGAGGCATCTGATTAGCAGTTCTCCTTTTTAATTAGAAATACACTAAATAGCTGAGCCAGAAATTGATGGATATTTCTAATCTGACCTTTGGAGCTCCTTGGGCCTCACAAGATTCATCTCACTGCAGGCAGGATGAAGGACACAAAAAGCAATTAATTTCTCATGTTTATTATTCTAACGATAAAACCCAACATTCATAGTTATTGAACTGTCACATGGTGTTTCTTAATGGCTGAAGGGACTTTCAACCTCATAAAACACACTGGCCCGAGTCCTGCAGACGGTATGACTTCAACTCGTCACTGACTACACTGTAAAACATTTAAAGGTGGTTTAACTTGAAAATGAAAATCCACCTGCTGCCTTGAAAATGCAATCTAAGTCAACAAGAAAATTGTTTTGGTTTTAACTCAGAAATTCAAATTTCTGAAGTTGATTTAAGAACAAGAGACAAGTTGTCTAAACATTGTTTTTTATAACTTAATGCTGCAATTTAAACCAAATAATTATTTCAAAATATGCAAGAAAAAATTGCACATTTCTCAATTATTTTCACTCACATTATCAAGTTAAAATAGCTACTTATTTACTTTAGAATAATTTTAATTCTTGTTTCAAATTGCATGAACAAAATTTCTGATCTGATAATGAATTTGATTAAACATCACAATTAATTCTGCTCAGAAACATTTAGTGTGAACAGAATATTATCCTCAAGCATTAAAATAAACATTTGTCTTAATAACACAGGAGTCAGATCAATGTGACGCATTTCCATCTCAGGATACAAGAACATGCCTCTAAGCATTCTGGGAAATAGTTCCCACTCCTGTCTTTTTCTTATTTCAGTTTTTTTAAACCTAAAAACTGTAGTTTATTCAACTCTTAATATAAAGTTAACACAACTTACTACTGTAAGTTTATCTTTCGCAAACTCGTTTAGGTTCAAAATCTAAAACTTGCAAAATTTATTTGACTTATTTATGTCTACTACCTTAAACAGTAGAAGGTAGTAGACACAACTAAATGCGGCTCAAATGTTTTACAGTTATGTTATGAGAACTTCACAGGGCTTGAATCATCTTATTTGGGACCTGGACTACCAAATTAAATTAAAAAAAAATACTTTTATCTTAAAAGAAGACTTTGAACCACTTTTTTCTTCAGTACATATTAAATGTTGTGTTTAATTTAGGAGTGGATTTGTCTTCAATGGGTTTTGATTTGTTTCTCTTAAAGCTGCATTATGTAAAAACCAGACAGCCTCGGGGATAAAAGTGTTTTTCTGTCGGTAAGTTCTTGATTTTTCACTTCTGTAACATCAGGCAGAAGTGAGAACAAGGACTGCTGAGGCTGAGTTTGACTGATGATGTTTTTAGTTCTGTTTGATTAAAGAAAAGCATTCTTTGCAACAAAAGCTCAAAACAGAAGAACATTTTCACAACCCTGTGAGTCATTTTCAAATAATCTGCTAAGATGTAAAACTGTTAACAACTGTTCAGTTTTAAACAATGTGAATAAAAACCAAGCAAACAATTATCTATTATTTTATTTATGTTTTCTTTTGTGCTCTAATAGTAGCAACATTAGCAGATTAAGTTTAGCTTAACTTGAACTATTTGATTTTTTAGGTGAAAGCCAGTTTTCTTTTAATTGCCAGAAACACATCAAGTGACTCTTCCCAGAAGAAACTTGGCTGCATAGAAATAAACTCAGTTTTTGCTTTCTGCTGTATTCTAACATATAAACATTATATTTCTTTCCACATCGTCGACATTTTCATTGCTGAAACTGACTTTTTGATCATTTTTAAAGCCTTTGGTCAAGAGTTTTCTTTCTAACCAGTAGATGTCCCTAGCATGCAGAGAATCTTCTAGTGGATATTTGTGAATCATAAATACATTTGATAAAGTTTATTTATGAACCCAGAATTTATTATATATTTGATTAAATATTGTCTATTTTTGCAGCTGGTATGTAAGAAGCAGCTACCAGTTAGTTAATTAATAAAGCTTTATGTCAGATTAACAGCTAATAACTAATTAAAGCTCAATAAAACCTTAATTAGACAGTCAATACTCCACATTGGTATCATCATTGCTTTAATTGTGCACTTATGGCAGGCTGTTAAAATAGTGCAGCTATTAAAATGAGACCAAGGCAAGAATGAAAAAGCTGAGCTACTGAAAGGATTTAATTCTTATAGTTTTTATCTGGTTTATGATTTTATATTTTTTTATAAAACCAGTGAGCGACGACACCAGGAAATAGAGGAATGATAATCCAGAGGAGAATCAGAATATTCTCCTCTCTGCTTCGAGGGGAAAACCGTCCTCCATATTTTGACACTATTAAATTTCTGGAGTGTTCAAGTGAAACATCAGGAATAAATTGGAGCCATTACCTGTTATCTCCTCACTTTAAGTTTCCAGCCTAAGGCTTCTCAGACGAACGCAAGTGTCAAGTCAGAACACTAATTGGGGTCCAATTGAGCAATAATTGAACCCATAGAGAGTTTTAGTGACATTTCAGCTTAAAGTCTGTCACTGCCGTCTCATGTCATTGTCCACCTTTTGTGCTCTGGCTCATCTGAGGAGACTTTAAAAAGAAAACAGTCCCAGATGGAGGGTTTATTAGTCTAATGACTTTCATGACCTTTAGCTCTGTCAGTCGATGCTCTTTTTAAACACTGAAGTGGCAGCTTGACGGTAGTAAAAAAATAAGACCTCTTCATAACCTCAACAAAAACATTATGGGATTTTAGGGGAGGCTGTAAAGGGAATTGCAAGGACTTTGGAAGCGACGACCGTCCTGCAGTAAGAATTTACCAGTTTCATTAAGCTGTGTTGTGGATGTGGTCTAGTTCAGAAATATTTAGTTGAATTTTGTACTAGAAGAGAAAAAGGCAGCACTGTGAGTCCCACTGCTGTTGTATTACAATGGAAGATAACTGAAATACTATAGCACACAAACAGTTGTTTTATGACTTTGTATTTTTATGATGGTAAGCTGTCATGAAGTGCGGTTTGAGGTGGTGAGACAGACGCTGAGGACGCAGGCTGGTGTAATGAAAATTACGATTTTAATGAAGACAACACAAATCCAAAGTCCAAAAACCAGGCAGCACAGCTGAGCGAAAGGCTAAGGCTCGACACTGGCAGCAACTGGTGAAATAATGGACAAGGCGACAAACTAAACAGCGCGACAGATGACAAACAGCCAGACGAGACGAGGACCCGACAAAGACACAGAAACACGGGTGACATTAAATACACAGGAGGTAATCAGGGAACGAGACACACCTGGGAACTAATCAAGGGGAAGACAGGACAACACAGAGACTCAGAGACACAGAAACTTAAAATAAACACAGAAAAACACAAATCCTCACAGTGAAAAACCCAATCCTGACAAAAGCACTTTGAACTGTCTTGTTGCTGAAATGTGGTATGCAAGTCAACTTGATTAATTGATTGATTGATTGATTGATTGAACAGAATATTAATTCCCAACTGCCATGGTGTTAAAGATCCATCCATCCATCCATTTTTGATAATCTATTCTTGGATCTGTCCGTTAATCTTTGGATGCAACCATGTTTGAATCCACCCATCCTTGGAACCATTCAGCTTTGGATCTATCCATTCTTAAATCTTTCCATCCACTCATCCTTGGATTTATCTATCAGTGGATCCATCTTTGAATCCATCCATCCATCCTTGGATTTTCTATCTATCCATCCATCCATCTATTTCTCCCAGGTGAAGGTCAGCCTCGTCCACTTGGTCATATGCGAAATCATGAAGCAGAGTTTATTACTTTTATGACAGTGGTACCCAAAGTCGGTCCTGGAGGGCCGGCATTCTGCATGTTTTAGTTTTCTCCCTGCTTTAACGCACCTGGATCCAATGACGGCTCATTAGAAGTCCTAAGAAGAACATTGACGTGCTGAAAAGGTTGTTATACCACCAGGGAGAGAACTAAAACAGGCAGGGTGCCGGTACTGGAGGACCAACTTTGGGCACCACTGAATGAGGATTGTGAATATAACATGTCTAAACTCACAACATTTGATCAACATTTGTCAGACGTGGCAACATGAGCCAGCTTCTCTAATAATAGTAACTCCTTATATATAATGTAGTCAATATGGAGAGGTTTTGAGTGGAAGAAGAGCAGCTGCAGCTGGGGAGCATGGAGGTGGGCGTTGAGCTAATTAGTATATTCAGATCAGAGCTAAATAAATTAAACAACAGTGAAGAGTTGCATCGAGGGCATTCAAGGACATGAGTGGATTTTATGATGCAAAAAGAAGGCTGTTAGGAACTGATAAATGTGAGGGAGCCAGGGTTTGATTGTGATGTTTGTAGCAGGGGCGCTGCCAGGAATCTTAGGCCCCCTGACAAAATATCAAATTGGCCCCCCCACGCAGCTGCTGTTGCAATTTCTTGAGTCTACCTGACCCATCAAAAGCATCACAATTTTAAAGGCTTGCAACGACCTTGCTTTCTTTGGTCCGATACTGATAACTAGCACAATATTTACTGCTCATGAATTTTACATCCAACAGTCCACATACAATATGCAAGTAGGTTGCTTAAATTTTTTCTATTAGTTTTAGCTCACTGAATTGTCTCTCCCCACGAGCAACAGTCAAAAGCAACATGCAAAATACACATAAAGCAATCCAGACTTCTCAAAAAAATGCTATGTAGTTGCATTTTATTCAAGCTTCAGTATTTAACTTTAATAAAAAATATGTTTTCTCCATATTTGTAAGTAAGTCGAAGAAAGTCCTCTGGTCATTTGAAACTTTTTCACATACAGAGCAGATCATTTTGAACACTACAGTCTTATTATGAAATATGGCAGTGGCAGCATTATGCTGCAGTGACGCTTTTCCTCATTTGGGCTGCGATGCTGATTGGAGTTGATGAGATGAAGTGCCGGTAAATAAAACACAATCCTGGTAGGAAACTTAACAAATCTGGAAAGGATTTGATTTGGTGCAAAGGTTCAGCTCTAAACACAGAACCGGAGCTACAACAGATCTGATTAGATAAACTCAAACTTGTGTATTTGAATGGCTGAGTCACAGGTGAAACCTAAACTCTGCTGAGGATATGTCGTAAGTTTTTAAAATTGCTGTTCAGACCCTCTTTACCTAATCTCTTTCAGCTCAAGCTATTCTGCAAATCAGAAAATTTGTAATCTTTAGAGAATCGTAAGGACTACCTTATTGAAGATATTCATTAACGTACCATGAACTCCTAAATAAAAAGAAAAAGTTTTTATGTAAAAATCTGAATAATCACTCATTAAAAATCTTTATTTATTAATGTTTTGTCACTATATTTACATCAATATGGTATATTTACACCATATCGGTCTCATCCTTGCTTTAAACATGTTGAAACCTTTAAACTAAGAACAAAGCCAGAACAAAAAGGTAAAGAACCTCAATGAAAGGGTTTTATAATTATTTTTAATCTAGTCTCAGTTTTGTATTTTTCATAACTCTGTTAGTGGGATATCTCAGAAAACCTGCTTCCACTAAGTATTGACTCAGAAAACAGACACAGGTGCACACCACACTTTTCAAATTTGAAAACCATGAATTACTTTCCCTCCACTTTACATTCATGCACTGCTTTGCTTTGTTCCATCTCATAAAGTCTCACTAAAATGTATAGAAGTTTGTAGCTGTGACTTGATAAAATGAGATGAATAGATTTAAGGAGTGTGAATTATTTTTAAAGCTTTTTCTCTCGTGTAATGAAAAGTAAACTGAGGTGCACAGTGCAGTCAAATATTTACTCACTGGCACAAACCAAGAAATTCAATCTACCACACACACGCATGCCCACCCCCACGCACGCACACACACACGCACCCACACAAACACACGCACCCACACAATACAAGTTTGTAACTGACCCATTTTAGGACTTTGTATTGACTTCCATTCATTTATGCTTTTGCCTTACATTTACCAAAACCCTTCCTATTATCATAGTATTCCAAACCCTAAACTTCACCTAAATTTAATTCACACTATACCTCCAAACCTTTTCCATAAACATGCAGCAGTAAGTCTGCTTTGGTCCTTATTACAGGTCCACTGGCCTTCAGAAAGTCACTACATCTGATAGAAAAGCTCCTAAATGGGGAACATAAACAAAGACAAATACACACTCACTACAGAGTGAATTGACCTCGTCAGCAAACTGGGTCAATAGCTCTATGAGGTGTTTACAGGCGAGGTTTCTGGTCTTCGTTAAACATGACAGCATGTACTGAGACCGAATTGCACCTTTCCTGTAAACGTTAAACGCTCAGACGGAGCCGTGCCCTGCTTGACCTGTAATCACAACGTTAAGATCGCCTTGGTGTGAAACCACAGCGAAAGCAGACCCTGAGCTTATTTACACATGAGATAAGCTCGGATGGACTGCAGAGTGGCCATAGAGCAGATAAAATGTTATCAAAACAAACAATCATCTCCACAGCTGTCTGGAACAGTTAGGAGGAGTAACATGTTAATCTACTCCTGCATTTTTTAATAGGACACAGAAACAGTCCAGGGCTAAAGTGTGTTTTTCTGTGAATTATTATCTAGGTTTGTTTTGGCCTCTCCCTGATTACATGTTCCAGCACACAAAGTGATTGGCAGTGCATCTGAAACGAGGACAGACAAGCTTACACAGCCAAGAGCTGATAAGCTGCAGATAACATACAACAGTGCTTATTCAAATTCTGACGGCTGCTTCAGGACAAATCCTCCTTCTCCCCTTCTTCTTCTTCTTCTTCTTCGGAAGTTCTCCAAATGACCTTTTCAGGAACGCGTGCGGATTTACAACGAGAGTTCTGACAGATTTAATCAATTAACACAACTCTTCGTCACACTTTTCAGGCTTTGCGGTGAAGGAAGGTGAAGCATGATGGGAAAATCAAGGCATCAGAGCGAGGAGATGTTCATCTTTAAACCAAAGTCTTTCCTTTCCTCTGTTGAACAGGTAGAATCCCTGTTACACTGCCTTACTAAGCTATTAAATACTCCTTGAACCTTATGCCACAATTTATGTAATAGACTAACGAGTGGTAGTGCATAATCAAGAAGTAAAGGTTTTCACATATTTTCTGAAAATGTTTTTTACGATTTCTTTACTCTTACACTCCAAGATGGAGTTAGGAAGAAGGCAGGGAGGAATTACACTGAAAAAACACAAAATCTCACCAAGTATTTTTGTTTAGTTTCTAGCACAAATATCTTAGCACAATTGAAAAAAGACAAAACTAAGCTAGAAGTAACTTCAGCAAGAAATAGGAGCTTGCTTTAAGTAAATAATTTCTTAATATTGATAAAAAAGAGTATTTGTTGACCTATGACATGGGACAAAGGCATATTATAAGTGTATTTAATGGTAGTAGAACTAATACTTTTAAAAATTTATATTAAGAAATGACTTAAAACAAGCTCCTATATCTAAATGAAAAGTTACTTATAAGTTAGTTTGACCTAACTTATAAGTAAGTCAAACTAACTTATAAACCTATAAGTTAGTTTTTGCAGTGTAATACAAAGAAACACAGATCTAAGAGAAATAAATCCAAACACACAAACACAATAATAAACTAAGAAACTAAAAACAACAGATTTAACTAATATGGCAAGATCTATAGAACATAAATAATCAATAAGAACATAATCAAAATGTGGAAGAAAACCCAAATATCCAAGGATAGTCACATTTATTGCTTAAAGATTATTTTTAAAAAGTACTTTTAATCTGACAAATGCATCTAATTAGAACACATATTCCAATTTATTGAATATTACAATAAATAAATTATATTTAGAGTCAAAAAGAGAAACTGCAAGAGAATGAAATTCACGAGATGCCACCTGAACGTTCATGCCACGGCCATGTTGGGTCTTCTTCTATAATCGCTGCAGAGCAGACATGCGGAGGAGGAAGATGAGGGTCGGCCTCAGCCAACATAAATCTGAAGCAGGAGGAGATTGGACGCATACTGAGTCAAAGAGCTGGAGAATGAACTCATTCATGTTTTAGAGGTCTGCTTCGAGGACAAACTCCTCGGAGTCTTAAAGCAGCATGTTCCTTTTCAGCAAAGTCACGATGAGGATACCACGGCTGTTTTAAAGAAACTTAAATATTTAACATCGTGGCTGGCAGAGAAAATGAAGGTTAAAAAATGATTAAAGATGAGGAGACAAGAAAAGTGAGATGATTTAACAGAAGGCAGTTTCTTGTGGCTTTATTCAAGTGCATTGGAAACATGTAAAGTAATATTATTATTACAAAGTATTTGTTGCTCAGCTTTTGTAAGTCTTCAAACACAAGCATGGGGCCTCATTGCATTTAACTCTGAACATGTTTTGTTCAGAGCGTCAGGTTAGCAGAACTCTAAAGTAAGACCAGAACCAGTTTGAATGCTCACATTCTCACTTTATGCAGATTTCTGTTCAGCAGGAAGCTCTATACATGTGAAAATACATCTAAAACTAGTTCAGCACTAGTTCAGCAGCAGTTGTTGTTAGATGAATGAAGTTGTCAGTGTTTAAGGATGTCCTTTATTTAATGACGCAGGATGTTCTTGTAGCTGGGAGGAGATTAATAAGCACACAGATATCTGTCAGCAATATTGAATTCTTGCCAAAACTTTCTTCTCAAGTAAATTCTCTGCATTTTATGGCTTTGACTTCTTTCTTTTGGCTTTAAGATACATAAATTTTGACTCTGTAGTCAGTTTTTCCTCACATTGAAAAACTGTGTGCTGTCCAAATGTGCTGTCCAGAGTGCAGTTTTTTCATGAAAGTAGAAGTAATTATATCTAATCTATTTAGAGAAAAAAATGTAAACAGCAAAAAACAAAAAAAGTTGGAGTAAATTGGTTGCACATGTGTGCACACTCTTGCACCAGAACTTTGCTGAAACACATTTTGATTCATTTGGGTCTTTGGTTTACGTCTATGAACATCCAACATCTCTGCATGTCGATGAATGTCTCCTCTGTCTCACAAATGTTTTTTGGGGTCTATCAGATTGTGAGGACATTTGTTGTCCACCTGGTCATCTTCAGGTCACCTGACTGAAACTTCACTCCTCTTCAGGTGAAGCAGTTTTGTTGATTTGGGAGTCTGCTTGGACTCACTGTGATCCTTCTTCAGCTTCAACTGAAGGAGGTCAAAACAGAGTAGTATTTGGAACTGTTTATAATTTTAGCCACAGTTCCATCTTATATGTTTCAGTTGCCATGTTTTATTGCTGAGTCTGATCTAACTGTGATCTTAATGTAAAGCATTTTGGTGCAGTAACAAGCTATCTGTTAAAGTTAGGGGCGCACCAATTACAGTTTTTGGCCAATCACCGATTACCGATCTTTAAAGAGCCTTAAAGAGCCTGATTCCGATTTGGGCCAAAACCAATTTTTTGTCTGAAATATCATTAAATATGACAAGAAAGTCACTGAAATGGCAACAGTGAGGTGACTATTGTTAACTGCTAGCGTGCAGACATGACCTGGTGGGCCGGTCTGTCAGTCAAACCTTTCTCACAGCAGAGCAGAAGAGGAAGTGGTTGAGTTTTAAACATTTGCAGAGGTAGAAAATATCTGCAAGTGAAATCAGCTCCATATGTAAGTAGCAGCGACCACAATATCTCAAAATTAAGGAAATCGACTGGTTGATAAATCGGTGCACTCCTAGTTAAAGTGCTTTGTAAATACATTGACATTGACTTATGATCATGAGCTGCCACCACCATGCCTCACAGTGGGTATTATGCTCTGGTGGTAATAGCTTGGTTTTCAGTGCTAAGAAAGATTTTTATGCGTTATTTTATGAAGGTAGCAGAGCGCGTGCAAAGTAAATGGATATTTTAACTAAATATGAGGAAAAGAGACTTTCTTGAAGGAAAGATGCTGACATGCAGATGGCGTGGAGGAACATGAATAATAATCCTTGATGACCTCAGAGACCAAACGCTACAGAAGCCAAAAAAAGAAATTAAGATTGAAAAGGTTTTCAGGAAAAATGTGCTTGTATAATAGTGAAAACTTTTAATATACCACTGGACAATGTGCTCTTATGATTAAATGCAGCTGACTCCAGCCTGACTCCAAGCACAAGCTTTTAACAACCATTGACTCTGTGTTGCCTGGAGAGATGTGGGTTTTTTTACTCAGTTTTATTGATCTCTGTGACTGCGTCAGCTGATGCACAGCAGAATCTATCCGTCTATCTAAGAGTCCTGCAGCGCTTCATCTGGTAGGCCTTCGATTTCTCAACACAATGCCTGCAGTTTTCCAAGAGCCTGCGATGCTCCTCTGTCCGGCTCTCATTAGCATGACCTTTTTATTCTGGTTGTCATGGCCGTGATTGTGCCAACGGGGACGAGCGCAGGTTGATACCTGGAGGATGAGGCTTTTAGAGTTTCATTGATGCAGGAAAAATTAATTCATTACTGTGGTGTCATGGTGCCACAATGTAAAATTTAGAAAAATCCAACCTTTACGGTGGTATTAGTAGGATTAGTGGGAAGGAATTTCATGTTTTAGCCAAACTTGAAGACTGGAAAGACAAGAAAACTTGACTTTCAAGTGAGACAGATGTATAATGTTCATAACTCAGGAAATGGGTTCAATAAAATTGTTACTGCCAAGGCCAAATAAAGACCCATCTTTGTCTTGACACAAAGGAAAGTGAATATAAAAACATAATCTATATATCCTACTGTGTTTCATTGCCACAGGAAGGCGCACCACCTTATTTGGTGTAACTTTCTACATCTTCTATTTTTGAGATTTTTCATTATTAAATCCTGCAGGTTGACCATTTGATTCTGTTCCTCTGCTGTCCTTTTTAAAGAGGTCTCCTCCGCTCTGTTCTTGCTGCTAACAGCAGTTTGTCCTCAGTTATAATTCCTATACATTTAAAACATGCTGTCCAACCCAACCTGCGTGAATTTTGCTTGACAATCCTCTCAAGAATGCGATTGTTCCTGTTGTGGGTGTACTTTTTTCCTTCCACTTAACGTTCTATGAATTGGCTATAACTTTTCCCAGTATCCTAATTTACAGAGACACTAAAATGTGTGTTTTCTTTATCTGTAGCCCATGCAGAGGTGGACAGAGGACCCACAAATCATACTCAAGGAAGAGTAGCACTACTTCAACATATTTTTACTCAAGTAAAAGTAAAAAGTAGCCGTCCATGAAAAAATACTCAAGTATTTGGTGTAAAGATTACTCAAGAGTAACTGATCAAAACATCAGTCATTTAATATTTGACAATGACATCAAAAGAATGACCAAACTATAATTATGTGGAAATGTTGGTATTTTAAATACTAAAATGAAAATAATTCATATATTCTTTCAATATATATGTGATGAAACTTTTTTTTTTTTTTAACTGCAGGTGTGTGTCTGTGTCTTGTTAATTTTTTGGTTAAAACAAGTTTCCTCTCCATTCAGTTATTCACAGTTGGTCGAGTATTTGTCAGGTTTGACACCTATTAAAGACAATTTGAATAAACGCAGAAAAGACAAGCGAGTTAGATTCTTTTGATTCTTTAGAACGGACAGAGACGTGTTTACAGTCACAAATCTCCAACCGCTCTGAAACACATTTGTCCGCTCCTCTCTTTATTACTTTCAGAGTCCCTATCACAGAGAACACTGCAACTGTAAGGGGTGGGGACAAAACATTTCATTACTTAGTTGCAGTGCTAATGACAATCACTACCTAAACACATGTTATCTTGCATTAGATTATTTGGCTCCAGACACAGAGTAAAACAGAACAAGTCACACATCTTCAAGGCGACGGTTTTACTGCTATCTAACAGTTCAAACGAAGAAGAAGTCCTGCTGAGCAATAAACCCTGTGAGCACGGTTGTCACTGCTTTTCTTCAGGGAGGCCCTCTTGTAAAAAGGAAATAAAGTAAATCAAACAACACAGAAACAGTCTTTATGCTGAAGGGAAAGAAAACAATAAAGGCATATAAGACAGAGCATCATATAAGTAACACTATTGTTATAAATGAAACAACAAATATTTGATAATATATATATTTCACCTAACAGTATTCAAAAAATCTTACTCAACTAAGAGTAGTGATACTTCATAATAAAATTACTCTAGTAAAAGTAAAAAGGATGGCGTAGTAAAAATACTCCCAAAAGTACATTTCTTTCCTAAAAGTTACTCAAGTAAATGTAACTAGTTACCAGCTCTGAACGCATGATAAACAAAACTGCAATAAAGGACGGAAATATTTCTTCTGTGCATATTTAATGAGTTTTAGATTTTGAAATAAGTGACAAATACTATTGAGATTTTTCACAATATCCTATTTTTTGTATCTTATACATGTGTTACTGAGAGAGGGTCCATGATTTTTTTTCATGAAAAAAATCAACCCTTTATTAGGTGAAATATATTTAAATCGGCTTTCTTCTTGATATGATGGATATTTAATAAGCATCATAGTGTAATTAGCTATGTTTTCTGGTATGTGCCGCTCCTGCAGCTGTGACAACACACTGCAGAGTTTCGGTGCGAAACGTGACTCATCTCAGGGTTTTCCTGCCTGTTTTTTTTTTTTGCTTTGCAACATCCGGGGGCCGGTCCTCAGTGTGGAGTGGGAGTGTCTGCGCGCTGCTCTCCTTTCCCAGCAGGAAAAACGCTGGAGCCGAAACACTTTGGCACAGCGCACATTGCTGCAGAGGTGAGAGCAACGGCTTCAACACACCGAGGATTATGTCAGCTTCCCGTCGCATCGAGGGACGCTCCGACCAGCTGATGAACATCCACTGCCTCTGCTTCAGCTCAGCGGACACTCGTCGCTCTGTTTGCCACATGCTCTGCTGAAATCCCTCCACTACAGGCTGCTGCGTCGGCTCCATCCCCATCCTCCCTCTTCTCCTCTTCCTCCTCCCCTCCACCAGCTTTCTGTAGTCCCGAAAGCCAGGATGGAAAAGACGCTCTGCAGTCCCGGGACCAACAGAACCAACTCCTCGTCGTCGCCCAGGAAGCCCGCAAGTCGGAGCGGCTCGCACAGCCCCGGTTCCGGTTCTCTGGGAGGCTCGGCTGGAGCTGGAGGCGGCCAGGGGACGGTGCAGGGCAGCGGCGTGAGTCTGCAGCAGCAGGAGCTGCATGCGCGCAGGAGGCAGCTGGAAGGAGTGCTGAGCAAATACACCAACCTGATCCAAGGCTGGCAGAACAGGTAGGCGCACGGACGTAGCTTGGGGGGCGGAGGTGGACACTGGATCACTCTCGGTTCATGCGTCGTGTTGTTATTTGCTCCGTCCACGTTGCACTTTTTGCCCACCACGTCACTGTGACATGGAGGACGGCTTTAGAGGAGAGCCCGGGCATTTACAGGCAGCTTTAACACACACAAAACCATTTCTAACGGACTGTCGTTCTGAAAGTTCACAAAACAAACATCCTTCCTGTGTCAGAACAACAAAGAAAACAAACTAGGCTTGAAGACTAAAGCTGCAAAGTTAATTTCCTATAAAAAGTCCTAAACACTAAGTTTGTTTTCACTTAACTTTTTTGTTCTATCCTGAGAAGATAAAAATCGTCTCGAACAAAGTTTAACTAATTGCAAGACTATCCAGCAAATGAGAGGAAATGCCCTCAGCATAATTAGCAAGAGTGACTTTGCTCAAATAGTTTTATAGCCACAGTTTCTGTGTTAGTCATAAAGTGTTATCAAGTCTGCTGCAGTTTAACTTTTAAAACAGGTTTTAAAAGTTACCTAGTAATCTGTGTTTTCAGTAGTGTAAGAAGTTGTTTGCTCTGTGACCTTGAACAGTTTGAGTGTGAAATCAAGCGGGAAACTCAAGTTTTATTTCTTCACTTATGTTTTCCTGACTACCACAGAGTAGATAGAATATCTGCATTTTGATGTTTACTGAAGGCCTGAAATGTGAGAGGTTTCTGTGCTTCCACCATCAGTTTCATTGTCAGCAACCAGTAAGTTGTGTTTCTTCTCTTAAACAATAACTAGTTCCATATTTAGTTCTCAAGTGTAAACATTAGACCAGGATGATGCTAAGAAAGTGTCATTACAATACTGTTACTAAATATTGTGGAGGTGATGCTGACGAAGGTCAACCCTGATTTTCCTTACGCTTTTCTTTTCTTCCCTTTGTTACAATTTCTGTGAGCATCTCAGTCGCTTTTACCATGCAGAGTATGAATGCATGAGAAGTTATATTTCAGACTTATTCCTCAATTATTTTTGTTTTTAAAAATATATACGTTGTAAAGTCATGTACCAATAGGCAACATCTCCCTCTTTTTGCTCACACCAGCTTGTATTCAATGGTGTCAAATTTCCACTAAGGCACATTTTCCTTAGTATCGCTGTAGTCGCCAGAAAGCAACTTGAGTCTTTCGTTTTGATGGTGTAGAAAGACACAACGGCACAGGAAAATATATGAGTTACTTTCTGATTAATTCTGCAATTGATTTTCTAAACACTTGAGAAAGCCTTGAAATGTCATTTTCACCAACTCCTTAAATATTAACCAACTCCTTAAATATTAACCCATTTGTTTTCTTATCCTGCAACAGCAACTGAAGACTTTGCTTTTAGTTACGACCACCTTTAACGCACCATGAAATCGCTGATAATCTGTTTAAAAAAAAAAATTACTAAATGGCCTTTGCCATTATTTTGGCTTTAATTGCTTATGTAATAGTCAGAGAAGAAAAATCTAGAAGTGATAAAGGACGTAAAGGTCAGACTTTATTCATCTCTGCTTCACCCACAAACCCACCGCGAGACTCACTTCCTGCCTGCAGCAGGCTTTGCATTTATTTTCTACAGGTTTTAATGGTCAGAACATGAGCCTTCAGTTTATATTTCTGCATTTACAAGCAAGGGAAGAAGCATCAATAAGTAATAATGGGTCCAATAGAGACAGATAGAAAATGCGTAATGGCAGGAAAACAGAAACAACACGCAGCAGTCACCAAGCGCTTACCTTAAAGGGTAAATAATGTTCTGTTTTGCAAAAAGAAGCCAAAGAAGAAATTGAATTAATTTGTCAGTGCAACAAAATAGTTCAAGCTCCTCCATGTAAACAAAAAAACCTAACCTGCACCAATGAACCGGTTTAAGTTTGATATTCTCTTAAAACGTTAGCTCTACTTCGTTTTGGGTGACAGTATTTTTAGATAAACCCCCTTTTTTTCTATCTGGAGCTGGTGAATTGTTTGTTTCTGCTTCTTGGTGAGATCCTTTTATGTTGGAGCCAGAGTGGTGGCTAGACCCCATGCAGACAGCAGCCTTTGGAGGGCGAGAGCTGCCAGCTACAGGGAACATGATTAGATTGTAGTCATGGCAGGAGGCCAGTCTTGCTGCAACTTCTGATGGCACAAACCTGGTAGGTATGCACTGTCAAGGAGAAGTTACCACTGCTGCTCCAGGCTCCTGCAAGCAGCAGCAGCTACTCCCCAGATATGTTGCCACCATGATAATGAGTCACCACAAACTCACCAAGGAAGTTTTGTTCATGCTAAAAACTGTCAGGAAACAATAAAATGCTGACTCTAATTTATTTAAAATACCAGATGTGTTTCTTTTTAGAAGTACATTAAAACTGTCCAATAGATAGTGTTAAATTGTGTTATTTTTCTTTTAAATAGAGGGACACAGTGTTGTTTTACCTTTACAGAAATGCATAAAAGCCACTAGATAAATTTAGTTTGAGTGAATCTAGCTTATTCTGCAAAATATTGGTTGTTTTGTGTTCTTGCAGCAACGTATACAAGACCTCAGAGCTTTTTGCTTGTTTGCTGCAAAGCACGCTACATTTAAAGGAGCATTTTTTTAGTTAAGCTATGATTTTCTGCAATTTTCTCCACCAACAGAACAAAAGATGCATTTTTTGCCAACTGCATACAGTTGACAGGCAACTTGCAACAAATAACTTGCTAACAACCGGAATAATGTTTATGTGAACTGAGAAAAAAGCCCTAAATTTTTAAAAAGGAGTTTAAACTACAGAAATGGTGTGACATTAATATTGTTGAAGACTTTAAACAGAAGCTTTTTAGCCAGACAATAGCCTAATCAGATTTTACACTTGTAGAAGTTATGGTTCGCCCCAATATCTACCTGTTTGCTACTTTTTAAGTCAAATAAAATGAGCAAGTTTTAGATTTTGAACCTAAATGTGTGAGTTTGTGAAAGATAAACTTCCAGTAATAAGTTGTGTTAACTTTTGATTAATTTTGTCAAACCTGTAATAGTTGAATAAACGAGAGATTTTAGGTTAGCACTTAAAAACCTGAAAGAAGAAAAAGACAGGAGTGGGAACTATTTCCCAGAATGCTTAGCGGCTTGTTTTTGTGTTCTGGGATGGAAATGCGTTACATTGTTCTGTGTTTTATTAAGGTAAATGTTTATTTTAAAGTTTGAGGATAATGTCCTGTTCACACTAAATGTTTAATAAAATTAATTATCAAATCAGAAATTTTATTCATGCAATTTCAAACAAGAATTTAATTTATTCTAAAGTAAAATAAGTAATTATTTTAACTTGATAACGAGTGAAAATGTGTGCTCTTTACCAAGGTGAGGGTAATTTTTTTCTTGCACATTATGAAATAATTATTTGATTTGCAGCATTAAGTTAAAACTCATAATTCAAGATTAATGAACTTAAAAAACAATGCTTAGAAAACTAGTTTTTTGTTGTCGAATCAACTTCATAAACTTTAATTTCTGAGTTAAAACCAAAACAATTTCCTTGTTGACTTAAACTGCATTGTCAAGGCAGCAGGTGGACTTTCATTTTCAAGTTAAACCACCTTCAGATGTTTTATAGTGTGCTATATAAATGCAGGCCCAGAGCATAACACAGCCACTACCATGTTTTACATAAATTCCACGTTTGGATGTAGGTTGTGCTTAAACTCAGTTTTTTTAAAACAAAATAATCTGTGGTGTCATTGCTTTTATGCCCAATAGTCTCTATATAATCAATCTAACTCAAGCATTATATTAATTCAAATTTATATAAAATTCTCAACATGACATGTCAACTCACTTTATAAATGTACTCAATATGTAGATTAGCACATTTTTATCTCAGTGCCAATACATTTGTAATACTAAAGTATTGCTTGCACTGTAGTTTTTTTTTTATTTGTAAGTTAAAATGATCAACTCCATCTGGTTCTTCGTTTTAGGCTGTTTTCTGCAAAAACAATACGGCGAATTATTGTGCAGAAAATTAAAGGCATTGCTTTTTAAAGTGAAAGTTGAGTTGGCCTGCTTCTCCGCCTCATTCTGTCCACTGTTTGACCTCAACCTGCCGAGTTTTGCCCCGATTACGATGAAACGGCTGTGGCTGCTCCGCTGCGTCAGAGACAGCTGGGCTGCTTTCAGGAGGAATTATTGTCCCTCTGCTGGATGCCAAGGTGGGCGAAGTGGGAGGCTGTCGGCCTGCAGACGGAGGCAGTGGCGAGAGTTAACCCCACTTAAAAAGGCAGTTCAAAAGAAAACGTCAAAGATGGATTAAAACGCGGCGTTTGTGAATATTCCAGTGATTTTTTTGATTTTTTATCAAAGCTTACCAAGAATTCTTACAATAATATTTGCTAACGTTATTTTGTGCCCTGGAAAGATGTTTAATCAATTTGAAGCTTTTACATTTAGCTAATGTGGATCT
Organism: Xiphophorus hellerii; assembly: GCF_003331165.1. NCBI lineage: Eukaryota > Metazoa > Chordata > Actinopteri > Cyprinodontiformes > Poeciliidae > Xiphophorus > Xiphophorus hellerii. The sequence continues at coordinate 10,702,696 of NC_045684.1, forward strand.
TGTAAGATGGGCCAACACAAATTCAAAATCAATATTTATTGCCAAAAGTAATAAATCAATTAATCGCATGATAAATTAAAATAAACTCAATTATTTCAATGTGCATGATTTATCGTTTTCCTCTTTTCTTTCTCTCTCTCTCTTTTTTTTTTTTAGCAGAAAGTGGATGACAGTTTGGTGTTTTGGTCTCAACTAGCCCTATTTTGGAATTACAGTTTTGTCTACAGAGATTTCATCATTCATTTTATATGCTTTTTTTCAGTTGGTTGTTTATTTTTAGATATTTAAAATGTCTTCCAGTTCTAGTGTTAAATTTGCATTAGAATTTAAAGTTTACTGATATTTCAGAATGTGTTCTTGCATTATTATGTCATTACCGTTGTTTTAGTTTAAAATGGTCTCAAAACAACAATAAAACAGAGTTTTCATGCATTTCTATTCAACCCCAATTGAGTTTATGCTTTCACATTTGGGGTGTATCTGCAGGTGGTGCTGTTTGTAGCTCTTTTGCTTTCTATCAAAAAAGTCCTGGGTTTGAATCTTTGTACATATAGTTTAAACATTCTCCTTGCGCATGTGTGGGTTCTCTCCTGGTACTCCTGCTTCCTGCGTCCTAAAAAATGTTTTCATCAGTTGAATACTCAAAGTTGTTCTTATGATTGTGCTCATACTTAGTATTTTGTCCTGTGTGTCTCTGTGTTGCCCTGTGATGGACTGGTGACCTGTACAGAGTGTACCCTGGCCTAATGACGGCTGTAAATAGGCGCCTAATGGATCGATGTCTGTACCATCTCTGCTTATTTTACTAATTAAAATACCTCAGGCTTAGTCAGACTGGATAGAGAGCACCTGTTACCATCAACATTGAACTCTTTTCACCTTAAAGCAGCATTTTGTAACATATAAAAATGTTTTTTACATAGTTGTTAAAACTGTCAAAATGTTGTGACAGAATAATATGAGATAATGTGTGACAAAAATGTAGCTCCACTGACTTATCTCTATATATATGTGTTGACGCTGCCATCTTTAAAGGGCTGGAAATGCCGGACCGTAACGAAGGAAAAACAACATAGCCTTCAGTTTCGTTTGGCCTGAGTGCAGTGCTCACCAGAGCAACCTGTGGCCTTTTATTAGCAGATTGCACCCACCTGTGTAAATCTCCGCCCACAACAGGAAGTCAACAAGAACATCAACAATAAGATTCAACAATATGTACGAAACAACCAATCAGAGCCAGGGGGAGGGTGTTAGCACTCTACATCATCCTCATGATTGCGCTGCTCACAGCCTCTTGCTATGCTACAGCTGGTTCACCACACCAAAGGCTGGTATGAATGCTAAGGCTAGTTAGCATGGCTATGATGGCGGCAGATAAACAGTTTTAACACATTGAGCAGCACGTACACAGATTTGATTGACAGCACTAAGGTTGTTTTTGGAGTGATGCATTTCTGCAGATGGCATTAGTAGCTCAGAACTGTTACAGCCCACTGACAGTTTTAACAAATATGTAAAAAAAAACATATTTTTTGTAGAAATTGCGTACCGTAGCTTTAAATGGCTTGTGGGAATCTTCCTAGGACTTTCTTCCAACAGTGGTTTTTTTCTTGCAACGCTTCCAAATGCACATCACACTTTTTGAAACTGATATTGATTTTAAAGTACTGAAGGTGTTTTTATATGGAGTGTGTTTAAATGTGTATTAGGTGGATGGTTTGGACTGTTTGGATCATTCGGAACGTATAAATGGAGATCTCTTAATGCAGTAAAGAGTATTCTTGCTGATCTGAAGCATCCACTCTTTACTGCTTTTAAACTATTACCTTCAGGCTGAATGAACTGCAAAACAAAGCAAATTATTCTAGTCAGAACTTGGATAACCCCGGTGCATATTTGGGTAGCATGCATGAGAACCATCAACTGCAGAGGATGAAACTGTTGATTCTGTCTTTTTAATGTCTGCTGATAGAGATCACGTACTTGTTTACATTTTAGATGTTAATAATAATGTGTATATTCTTCCAGGGTTTCCTCCAGTATATTATAAGCCTGGCAGGCCACCAGGCTTTATTTGCACCCCCACCAGGCTAAACATTGTTTACTGATTTTTACGTTTTTTGTTGTTTGACTTTTTAAAGACTTTATAGTTGGGATTTAGGTATTTTTATTAAAATTTTCCAATAACACACGATTACCTAGTAATATTTTAACATTTTCTGTCAACATTAAACATTTTTAAACTCATAAACATGGTAGGCTTAACAGGTTTTCTGAGCGCAGTTTTTGTGTTGGGACTATCACATAAAAAAACCCAAAAAAACATTGAAACCTAATATAGCCTATTTATATAGCATTTATATAGCATACTTTCACATGAAGTATCTCTTATAAAAATATCACAACTGCTTTTAACTTTAAAAAACATTGTTTTAGAAGAAACAAACATTTCAGTTGCATTGTGAAAACATTTACTAGGAACTGAGCCACATCCGAGCAAAGACTTTCGCAATTGTTTAAAACATACTGTAAAGGTATTTATTTCCTTTTCCAGCAAATGTCTGGTGGCACGTTGTTTGGGCATTGCTGCAGCTCTCATAATTAAGCAGAGGATTTCTTTGGAGCAGCAGATCACAGCAGTTCGCTGTAGTGTGACTCATGCAGCCTTTTTGGCTTCCCTCTCTCGCTGCCTCATCCAGTTTACACCACTCAGAGTTTTCAGAAGAAGTTCTGTGAGACTTTAATTTAAAATCCCTGCTCTGGTCGTCATGGACGTAGCTTTGAGCCAGATATAAAACATCTGAACATTGTGTTTTTTTTAGTTTTTTTTTGCAGAATGAAGCCCCTTTTTCTGTTAAGTTTTTGCTGAACAGTTAACATAAATTATGCAGGATTTCCGTTCTGCAGCTTCTGTGTGATTTCTTTTTTCTTTTTGCAGTAAAATTAGTTCTTTCCTTCCCACACAGAAATAACGGAGTGTCCCGCTGTGGCAATGTACTGTAGCAGTGCTGCGGAAGAGAAGGAAGCTGAGGCTTTATGAAACTGTATATGATCTGGGCTTGATGCCAACGTATGTGAGCGGGGAAGGGTACAGAAAGGTGGAGGGAGGAGAGCAGGAAAAGCTGCTCCTTCCTCTATGTACTGACAGGGAGATGATGTACTGATCTACACCTTGATGCAGAATACCTTGGTTACTTTCTATTCCACGCACATGAAATGACTCTAATATATTTAAATGGTTTGATGTTCTGTGGAAATTTATTCTAGAGCAACTGTAACTGTGTTTTACCTGACAGATTGTGGTTATTTTAAGGCGAAAGAAGGGATTTAACAGATGGATTTCCTCTTAAGTGGTGATACGACCTGACATGTCTCAATTACAAAGAGCCTGAAGGCGATGAACCGGCTTTATGGGAAATATTTCTTTCAGTGTATCCACCTGCGCCAGTGGCGTGGCCTCAAGACGAATAACTCTGTGGATACAAAGAGCTAACACTGTCTCAAATCTCCTGGAATTGTCATGTGAACCAAAACCTGCAGTCACATTGGGAAAAATTATCTCTTAAAATCCCTGAAGCGCCAGTTTACCTCTGGGTTGTGTAAAGGACTAAGATTAATTTACCCTTTTTTAGGGCATAAAAAATCTGTTTTATTTTAAACTGGTTGAAATGAGAGAAAAGACTTGAATAGATGTAGCTAATCAATAACAATGATCAGTGTGTAATACTAGGTCAAACCTATAAAACTATTACTTTTTTGTTAGTGCTGTGGCTTTAAAAGTAATCTAATCCAGTTATAAGAAATCCGTTCCCCCATCCCACTATTGAATATATGTAACATTTCTTTGACATACAAAGATACACAGCTTGAAGTAAATAAAGTTCCAGGTTCACATTTCTAATCATTAGATCTTATAGCATAAGTAATATTATCTCCAGTTAACTGCTCGTTGTGCACCAATACTACATGCAATGCTGCAGAAATGTTTCAGCAATTAACTAGTAATACTGTTTGTTAAACTCATGGTAAGGTATGCAGACACTCTGTCTGCCCCAGTTTATGCCAAATGTTTGGATGGCTTATCCAGCTGCGCTATTTGTGATTCGTTATTTGCAGAAAACTCGTCTATTGACGGATTTGTTTTTCATAGAGCATATCTAAAATATTTGAAAGAAAACTCGGAAATTTGAAACTGCTTGGCACAATGCTACTTGACTTGTCAATCCAGGAGCACCATTTATTTTCCTTGGCGCTTTGACTGTACAGAGAGGAGACGAGGAATACTGTAAATGTTAGCATCTGTGGTTTCCTCTGCACGTATTAATGTATATTATATTATATTTGGTTCTTGAACTATTAGAACAGGAAGCTATGAGAATTTTTAGACGGGTATTCACACTGTATGCAGATTTGTATGTGATCTTTTAGCCTACTTCATGCTGTAAGGCAGGTTCTGTTTAAGTAATTTCTTTATTTTAAAGATTTGGTAGTTTTCAGCTTTTGAAATTCAACCAAACAGCGGTTGTTCCCAGTTAATATACGATTTAATGAGCTTTGTAAAGAGGGCCGTGTTGGTTTTATAAGTTTTTGCTCTCAGGAAGTGAAATCATGTGAAGACTGATTTTTACATTTACTTTGTCTGTTTTGTCTGGTTTTATTTCCTTCATATCTAACTGGTAATTGGGCGCTGTAGTGTTTTAATCCCATGTTTTTTATTTTTTACTTAGAATGTTAAAGAGCTTAAGCTTGCATGTTAAAATGTTGTGCTTATGACTGCGCTTGTCACAACAGTTTTAGGCTCATGTTTTTCCAAACAGATGAGAGGAGAAGTGGCCGTATCTGGACAGTCTGCTGGTCCCCAGGTGTTTAGCATTTAACGTTATAAACAGCTAATATCTAAAAGTGCCTGCAGCATTTAATAGTGGAAACCTGTGAAGGAGATGAGCCCAGGTTCATTTGGAGGGATTAGAGATGTTGGTCACGTTTCAGAGTGCATCATGTAGGGAAACACGGGATGTGTGTGTGTGTGTGTCATGTGGCATGCAGACCTGAGTGGAGCTAATTCTGCACTGCGTGGGTGGACATTTGTTAGCATGAAGTGCTGTTGTGTAGTGTAGGAGATGTACGTCTCTGTGCAGAATCGGTATAGATACCAGGCTCTTCTGGGCGCACACTGCTGTCAGGTTGCTGGTGCTAATTCTAGGTGGAAGAACAAAAGACTCACAAAACACTCAGGAGGCTCCCTTGTAAGATTTGTCGTTGATGCAAATAACTCAAGCATAGATAAATTATAATTTATTAGATTTTTGCTTATCTGCCTTTGACATAAGATGTTCATGTATTGATTCCCGTGTGTAAAATCCAGGAGTTAAAGCAGTAAAATCTAAGTCAGCTATATGTAAACTAAAAAATAACATGATTGAATGTAGCATAATGTCATGGGTTCCTATAAAAGTGACTGAAGAGAAGTAGCAACAACAGTTTGTATTTATATTAATTGGTAAATAATAAGTAATAGCACATTTGCTGGAAGATAATTTGTTCATTTCAACTTTCAGACTAGAGCTGCGCAATACACTGATATATCAGTGGTTACAATCGGGGCGCCTGCATGATATTATCGGAGGGAACACAAAACTGTCATCGCGCCTAATCCACACGAACGCAGTCGGATCCCAACATGCATAAACCGCACAAACCTAACCCATACAAATGCAACACACACGCACTGTACACTAAATAATAAAGACAGAAAAGCAAAGCCTACCCATGTGATCTACAGGAGGAGGAGGATGGAGATTCCCAGGTTCAGGTGGTGTGACTCAGACTTCCTGAGGAGGTGAAGCAACAATGTTTGCTTTGACCAGATTTAACTGTTTAACTCTCAGTCTAGTGTGACCCTGGGGAAGAGCGCAGCAGGTGTCACGGTCGATCAGCGGAGAAGCGTCAGCGCTTCAGTTCCCGAACAAAAGAAACCCACTTGAAAGCGCAGCTGGATCTCACAGAAAATAAAAAGTTCACGCAGGGTTCACTAGACCCCCTCTTGAAACTTTGTGAGGGTTAAAAGTGCGCTTATTCAGTTTTAGCTAGCCTCACTGCATTTAGCTTACAGAACGAGCGCCAAATAAAAGTTAACTGACCAGCAACATTTAGGTATAGGACGGACATGTGCCCACCCCCACAGACACACCCAGATGTGGGCTAGATATTTTTACACAAGAGACAATTTTTATTTTTTTCCACAATTTTGTAGATAGAAAAGGGGAAATCAGTAAAAAGTACAATAATTATAATTTCTTTTTTAAAATTTTACTTAAAGGAAAATCTCAAGGTACGCACAGTGCGTACAGCCGTACAGCTGCAGGCGTTGCTGGTTACAACGCCGCAACAGATCGCTTGAGTACAGATTTTTGTTTGGCTGTTACAACATGGACTCCCACCTATTTACACTACGGGATTCGCAGATTTCCCTACTTCCAATTTTTAACTTAGAGCATATCAAAATATTCAAAAGAGAATGTGAGAAGCTGAAATATGTCGATTCTTCACAAGCTGCTGCTGACTGGGGTTTGATAAGCAGCCAATCCAGGGAAACTTCAACTACAAATAGAACAAGAATGACATATATTGCTATAACCATCGTATTTATGACCCAAGTACTAAAAATAAAGTTGTAAACCTTACAGCACAGTTTTGTCCAATTATTTAATGTCTGGCTTGATTTTTAAGAAATAATGTTACAACTAAACTTTGTGTGTTTGAACAGTTTAATTATTAAGAAAAAACAATCAATAATAGTCAAATATATAACCGATTGTTCAGGAAAGTTATCTGTATGGAGAATGTCCTTTTGTGTTATGTTGTGTAAATGTTTATCACCATCTACTGGCTCAACGTTGGTATTTTAATTTTTCTTTCCTTTTCTTTCTGCATTTTCTTCTCTTGTTTACAAGAAATTAAAAGTATTATAATTATTATTACGCTATTAATTTTCCATAGCTACTGATATAAACATTTAGGAGAGGACGATTGCTATAACCAACGTATTTATGACCAAAGTGCTAAAATAAAGTTGTAAACCTTACAGGAGAGTTATGAAGTTGATGCAGAACGGTTGCAATAATGAATCCTGTGGAGCCTTAGCTCCTTTAGCGTAAACACAACGACGGTTGTGTGTCAGTCAGGATTTACCTGGTGGAGGTTTTGTGGCAGTGATGGAAGCTGGTGTGCAGTTTTAGGATAAACTCCATCCCTGCAGGCTTACTGTGATTATTTGACTCTGGGTGTAGTTGATGCTGATTTGTTCTGCAGAACCGGACTGCAAAATTTTGATTGTGGCTGAGAGCTGCTTACGGTGGTAAGAAGCGGAGACAGAGTCAGGAAGCAATGGAAAATAGTTAAAATTTTGTAAAAATTCTGTCTTTCGCTGATTAAAAAGCGTTTTTCATGCACAATCTGGATTTCTGCTACTGTTTATGAAATGTGAGCTGGTATCCAATCACTTCTGTGCACATCAAAGAAGATGAAGCATTTGTAGCTCTCACAATCTTCTTTTCAAACATCTCATCACATGAAAATGAGGCTTTGATCATGCAGAATGTGAGGTTCCTGAATCTATGCCTTCTTAAGTAGTCGAGAGCATAGGGATCACGCAGAGGATGAATCAGTCTGTTTCAAATGCACTCAGGACTGCACTCCTTTGATTAAAGCTGTGAGGTAATGCAGCTCTCCTGTGAGACTCTGTTGTTGATAAAAGGAAGAATACTTATAGAGTTAGCTCAGCGTCCTGGTAATTTTAATGTCTGTTTTGTCTTTTGACTCCCAACTCCAGGAATTCACTGCATCACAAGTCGCTGTGGACGAAAATACAGCAGAAATTCATTGGAATAAGTTCAGCTTTCAGTTATTTTGTAGTGGAAAGATCGAACTGTAGCTATTAGTAAGTGATTCAAAGTTGGTAGCAGGTGTTTTCTTTATTTTCAATTTAAAATGTCCGCCTGGATATTTTTGCTTATTTTAATTGTATGCCGTTCTTTAAATGTCCTGTCTGTAAATATATTTGCCCATTTATCCATAACAACTGGAACTTTCAAGATCTAGCAAGTTATTTTCACAATTTACCGTCTATCAAAAGCGTGCCCCTCAGATTCATTTCAGTCCCTGCTACAGCGGGAGTGAAATTACCGTAATAACCTGATATTGGCTGGGAAAGCGCAACGTCCCCCCTTTTAGAAACCGTTGGAATTTTTCAGTTAGTGCAAAGTGTAGTGGAATTACAGTACTGCAAATTTGGCTGGATCACCAGCGCTTTGTTTAGGACTTAAAGGTTTAATCAAATCTCATTGCAGTCAATGTTTCCCAGGGCCAGGAAAGGACTCAGAAAATCTCAGACTGCAGAGATAAATTTAGCAGTCGAGTTAGCAGAGATCGACCGATTATAGTTTATTGGCCAGTCACAATTACCGATCTTTAAAAATCCTGACCTGTTGATTCCGATTTTGACCGATACCATTTTTTTCTTTGTCTGAAATGTCATTAAATATAGCAAGAAAGTCACTGAGTGGGCAACAGTGGGGTGACTAATGTTAACTTTAAATGTGCAGACATGACCTGGTGGGCCGGTCTGTCAGTCAAACCTTTCTCACGGGAGAGCAGAAGAGGACAGTGGCTGATTCTTAGACCTTTCTTGAAGTAGATAAGATCGACTTCACATGAAAGTATCGTCCAATTACTCGTCTCCCAAAATTAAGGAAATCATCACCAATAAATCGGTGCACCCCTTAAAATATAGCTAGATTTCTAAAACGATTTTTCTTTCAAATCTGTGTTATAACTGTCAAAATAGTTTTACAAGTTATCGTAGTGAGAATCTCATACAGGCCCATTTGTCTGGTTTATGCTATTATTCGGATTTTAATAAGAAGTTGTTCGTTTGCTGCAAGAGATTTGGGAAAATTGACTTTGAGAGGCACTTTACTTGAAACAAATGGATTAAATCACTGTTAGACATAAAACAAAGAGGTGCAAGTTAAAAAGAGGGTAATTTATTAAACAAATGAGCTCAGGCAGCCCAAGAGTTCATTACTTGCTCAGAGTAGAAAAGCAGATATTTGAAGGAAATGCAGAGATGCTGAGAAAACCCAAACATGAGTGGGACGCTCATACTGAGATGATTGAATATTTCTGAAAACAGCTTCTCGTCACACCACAAGATGGTAAAATGATGACTGTACATAAATTTCCTGACAGTCACTTTACTGCAGAACAAGAATCTCTGACTCTGCCCTCCGACAATGAATGTGATTCACTTCCTCGCTCTGCTCTGTTGTCCCCAGGAGCATTTTTTGAGAATTAACCACCAAACAAGTGAAGATGTAATTCTGCTGACGAGCCAGTCCTTGCAACGTCGATGGGATTGCATTAGGAAAGAGGAGCGATAGTGTTAATGAGAACAAATGGTCTGACTAAGCCTTTCATACAGTCTAATTATTGTTGTGATTTATTGGAATAATAAGGAAAGAAAATAAGCTGTTTTTTAATGCAAATGTTAAACTGGAAATTAAATGCAGTTTTTAAAAAAAATGTATATAAGGGTCACATTTGATAATATGGGATTCTGGCGTTACAATAAGCAAATAAACAAAAAACAAAAACAAAACTGGATTTGAGTTTGTGTTTGACTTTATTGGAAAGAATAAACAGAAAATAGAAAACAGATAGTTTCCAAGCAGCATTTTTTGGACGCTACTGTACAAATAAGCTTGTTTTGAGATGTAAAAATTGTCCTGATGAAACAAAATGACAAATTATTAGGATGCAGTCACATGGATTAGATGAAGCACCAAATCTAGCCTGGAGGTTTTTATAATCCACTCACTCAACAAATCATTTCAGTCGAAGTATTCACTTGGTACTTCTTCTTCTGAATAATTTACATAATCAACCAAACAGTGGATCTATCCATCTTACACAAAATAAGTTTTGTTGTTAACTGCTGTCAACTTTGTTTTTCCTGAATAAATGTGACCTTTTTGTTTCTTCAGAGCTCCCATAAATCTGTTTAGAGTTACTTATTTTTTATTTTATTTTGAATAACTGCATTTGGTGCCAGCATATCAATTACTGTATTGCACTTAGAAGGGTGGCAACACTTTGTCAAATCAACGTTTCGCCCTCCCTCTCTGCCGCTTGGAGATAACTCATTGAATATAGTGAAATTAAAATATTGCCCGTTCCCTTCCGCCTCCAGAAGTAAACACTTGGCTCGTTGCTGAGTCTGTGGCCTTGCAGGTTGGGTAACATCAGCCGCACTCTGACATGAGAGACTGAGTATCAAGCCCAAGGTTTTGCTCCCCGGCGTCATTCATCATGTTAAAAGTCTGCAGTGAGTTTTAGCTGCAAAAGCCAAGATTGCCTGGAGGGGTCAACGGTAAAAGGCTCCATTCTGCTGACTGAACAACAGGGTCTTGATGTTCTGTCGGGGTGGCATACATGCAGCGCGCGGGGGAGAGGCAGAGAGGGGCGGACGCAAACTGATGCAGGCAGATTGTTCCCTGGTTGGCTCTGGTCGACACAAGTCAGCGGCTCTGCTGACGGAAGAGGGCAAGGCTGTGGGAGGGGATCGGTTTCCAGACAGCAGGATCCACTGCTTCCTGTCAGGGAAACAAAACCAGAATGTGCCTCAGTTAGAGGATGCAGTCTGCGAGCTTATTTGTGCAGTCTTTGCCATAAATGACTTTGTGCATTAGGAGAATTAATTACTATTTTACAGAGGTAATTAAAACACAATTTTAAAAATTTGCTATTAAATCAAAATCTTCCACATTTAGTTGTATCTAATATTGTCTACACTTTAAGTCAAATAAATGTAGCAAGGTTTAGATTGTCAACCTAAATGTGTGAGTTTGTGAAAAATAAACTTAGAGTGTTAATTTTGTCAAACCTCCAAGATTTGAATAAACGAGAGTTTTTAGGTTAGCACTTAAAAAAACTGAAAGAAGGAAAAGACAGGAGTGGGAACTATTTCCCAGAATGCTTAGCGGCTTGTTTTTGTATCCTGAGATGGAAGTGCGTTACATTGACTCTTGTGTTATTAAAACAAGTGTTAATTTTAAGTTTGAGGATAATGTCCTGTTCACACTAAATATTTTTTAGCAGAATTAATTGTGATGATTAATAAAATTCATTATCAGATCAGAAATTTTGATCCTGTAATATGAAACAAGAATTTAAATGATTCTAAAGTAAAATAAGTAGCTATTTTAACTTAATTAGTGAGTGAAAATAATAGAGAAATGTGAGCTCTATAATTTGGTGAAAGCAGTTTTTTTTCGCATATTGTGAAATAATTATTTGGTTTAAATTGCAGCATTAAGTTAAAACTCACAATTTAAGATTAATGAACTTAAAAAAATGTTTAGGAAACTTGTCTCTTGTTGTTAAATCAACTTCATGAACTTTAATTTTTGAGTTAAAACCAAAACAATGTAATTGTTGACTTAAATTGCATTTTTAAGGCAGCAGTTGGACTTTCATTTTCAAGTTAAACGACCTTTAAATGTTTTACAGTGGATGTCCTGTTGTGTTTTCTTGAACATGTTAGTATAAGTCTGTGGGCTGTACCAAAGTTATTCTTCACATTTTTTGCACAAAATCAGTTTTGCTGCTCTGCCAAGCAAGTATGTAAGCATAAAATTACCACTTTATTCTCCTGAAGTTAGGACTTTTTTCTGGTAATATCAGGACAGTATTCTCATATCGTTTAGACTTTATTGTCATACAACTTTACTCTTGCATTGTTACGACTTTATCCCTGAAATATTATGATTTTATCCTTGTAATGAGAAAAGAAAAATAAATTCTTAGCCTGATCGTTATATTTGGAAACCCAAGGAGTCCATCGGTGAAGAAAACCAAAAGTTAAATTAAATGATACAATTAATTTATTGCCCAACAATCCAGTAATTGCTTATACATCCAGTTAGCTTGACTGATGTAGCATTACCTGCACACAGCGTAAAAGGAGGCGACGGGCGAAGTCTTTGTTTCTGTGGGTTATACAGACGGAAACATCCAAACATTTCCCTGAAAAAACTTTGTCCCCATTGTTTTCCCTCTTCTAGCTTAACCTGGAAATAAAAACAAGAATTTGCAAAATTGTGAATGAAAACAGCAGACGGTGCAGCAATTGATGGAAAGTTTATCTGGTTGCAAAAATGATGATGCAGGTCAAACATAACGGCTTCCTACCTCAGGCTGCTGCGCACGCTGGAGTGTTTCTCTAATGACCAGAACAAATCGTTAGGCGCTGCAGATCGGTCAGCTTATTGAATGTTATATCACATCCTTTCCGACCACAGGCAGTAAAATGCGTCTTCCTATCTGTGTCTTATAGGTAATGTGTCTTAGTGGGTCTGAAACTTCCGGTAAGAGACGGATGAGGGAGAGATTCAGTTACATAAAAGCTCTGTTTGATTTGTTAATCACAGAAAGGAAGGTGTGGGGATCGTCCTCCAACACTCCACTTCTGGATTCTGCTAACACCATCTTAGTCAAAGCAGGTGCAAAATGTGCATCTGAGGGAGCTGTGGTTAAAAATATCCCACTTGGGAGGTGAAAAATATAAGGGTGTTGTTTCTATTTCTGCTTAATCTCACTTTCATTCATGTTCTTCTTCCTTCTCTCATTCCTTTTATCTTTACACTCTACCACAACTTAAAAAGTTTGTGCAGCAGGAAAATTAAAAAGTTTCACAATAATAATGTGAACATAAAGTAAAATGATAGAGATGATAACAGTAATGGTGCGTTTTCTATTTCCCTCTCAGCTCTCTTTTTCTCTGGCTCATTAATCTCTTAACTCCCTTCTGTTTCTGTCTCTGTGCTCCTGCAGGTACTTTGTGTTGGATCCCGAGCTCGGCCAGCTGCAGTACTTCATCAACGAGCAGGGGAAAATCCAGAAGCCTCGAGGGTCGCTGCCCCTCATCGGTGCCTCGGTAACCACGAGCGACGAGGCGCCCTACATGTTCATCGTTCACTCCGTCAACGGGGAGCTTTACAAACTTAAAGGTATGACCTCAAACTGAGCTTGGCTGCCATGGATTACGTAGAACTGACCAAGTAAATGTGTGCCTTCGTCAAACTACTGGGCTTAAAAATCCCAAAAACTAAAGCAACTTTTTTTTATTCCTCCTAAATCCTTGGGAGTTTCTGCAACTCCACCATCAGTTTCAGCCTCACTGTGAATGAGAAAATTCAGGCAAACAAATTAACAGAGCAGTGCCTGCAGATGATGCACAAATAGTTTATAGCTAAAGCTAATTCACAGCTCTGACTGGTCCTTTCTGCACAGCACATATTTACATTACATATATGCACACATGTGCACATATATGTTTATACAGCTCTGGAAAAAACTGAAAACCTCCTGGTTATTCCACCAAATACTGATTTCTGAACTCTTCCTGAGTTAAAACATTAGTATTGTTGTCTCTAAATAAATATGAACTTGTTTTCTTTGCTTTATTTGAGGGCTGAAAGCTCTGCATGTTTTTGAACATTTCAAATTTTCTGCAAATAAGTTTTTTTCTGAAGCTTGAAGAACTCACCACTTTATTTGGTCAAGCAAATTATCCATGTGTGAAATTTGAAGGTGTTTGTGCTTCTGCCTGGTTCAAAGCCATATTTCATGTGACACATAGAGATGTATAAGGAGCCTTAGCATGTGAAATTTATTTTTTGTTTTTGGGTTAAAATCCATTTAGTTCAACCACCAATCACGAGAAGTGTTGAGTGTCGTACATTTTGGATGCAGTTGCTGCTATCAAGCTTCTTTATGCAGCACCTTGGATAAAGATATGCTGCCACAATAATGAAAGTATTCATGTTCAAATGGAGAGAGCACTGATTCTAAAATTCACCCCCAAGGAGCTCTGCATTACCTCCCAAAGACCATATCATCATCACACCAGTTTGTTACTGATGTTCTCTCCATGATATCCAGTTGGTAATGCAATCCAACAAATTGAGCATAAATAATAATCATTCTTATCTCTGTTAATATGAGGCTAACAAGGAAGTAATCTGCTTAAAAACAGATTTCTGTTTGGTAAAATGCTCCAGCAGGAGTCTGCAGCTGGTGACTGCGCTGACGGCCTCTGCTCTGTCTGTGACCTGTATTCACTGGAGCGGGAGAAACTCCTTTTTACTGTTGCTCCGTTTGAGCCGCTGGAATGCCCCTTGCAGCCTCCAGGGGAAGGATATCAGAATAACTTGGCCTATATTCCGTGAATAACTCCGTGGTCCAGTGAATTGAGCTAAGTGGGGAAAATGATCCAGAAAAGTCCTGGTTCTGTTCTGTGGCTCAGTTGGAAGAGGAAGTTCCAGTTCTGGTGACTTTTTTTTTTGGTGAGAAATCAGAATAATACATTTTCAGTCAAGCAAAATTAAAGCTCAGATTTTGTGGAGAGACATCAGATTAGCTCTGCAATAAATAAAAAAAATAAATATTAGCTTCTTACATTAAAACATTTCAGATAAATAAATACAGTTTATTGTCAAAAATGACCTGAGTGAATACAAAAAATGTTAACCCTTTCATGCATAGTGGTCACTGCAGTGGGCAGCTAGAAGCCATTTTCTTTTATGTGATAAATTCACACAGACCACTGAAGTGGACACTAGTGCATCATGCAGTACACTGCCAACTATTGGCCATCCACTGCAAGTGCAAGTAAATGAGGAATATCCAGTCCCTCCTTCTACTGTGCAGGTAAAAAAATGTTATGACATCAAGTAACTCCTAAACACCAATACTACTGATGTATTTTCCAAATAACAACTTTGTATTTGGAGAAAATTACAACTGATCACCCAGAAAAAAAATCCTAGAAAAAATTTGTAAGCAAAATGTTGTTTTACAAAACATTTTTTCCCACCATTTTTATGCGTTAAGAAAATCAAAAACAGTTTGGAAAAAATCCTAACATAAAGGATTCATGCATGAAAGGGTTAAAATCTTATCAAGTAATGAACCTTTAAAAGGCATCTTTGTTCTCAAATGTTTTTTAAAAAAGTGATTTGATCAAGTTCTGCTAATCCGTGCAAGGCACCAGAGCCTGCAGGAATGAAACATGATGCTTTTAAGCTCTGAATCAGTCGAGCACAGTGCTTTTATTGTCGAACCTAATATGTGAATCTGTGGGGCTTTTTGTTTTTGTTGCAGAATAAAGATGAATAGTACTTAGAGTCTTTGTACGGCTGAGTTCTGTGATGGAAAACGAAGCTATAAATCATATGAAGCTTCTGCCTGACACTGAGGCTGACACTGAGGCTGCAAGATTCTGTTCAGCAGGATGCAAACCGGCTCATCAGGAAGCCTTCAGTATGGGCCCAAATAATTAAAATACAGTAATTTAAGTGCGAGGAGTCATTAAGTTGGATTCCCAGCTCAGCATCCAGTGAGTTATGTGGACTGGGGTGTTATCAACTTTTAATTTGAGGTTTTATTGACTTCCTTTTAGTATGGACAGACACTTCATTTCCTGTTACAACATTTTACAGTCAGCAGGCGGTTCTGCAGGAATCCCCTATTTAAAAATTTTTCAATGTGATTTTTTTTAAGAAAAATAAAAGTGAGGGAACAACACACTTATTCATGGATTCTGTCCATAAAAAAAACGTTGTTTACACAATTAATTTTCTTTATCTTGTACGTAATGGAACCAATTATAAGAAAACTATTTAAAAACCGAATTTATAACTGTTTATTTTTTATTTGTAACACTTCTGATTAAATTAACTTCATTTCTATAAGCAGGACAACTTACTTTTAAAAAAAAAAAGCTGACATTTTTATCCTGTGCTCATTAAAGATGCTCTGCTCCAACATATTGTGTCTGTAGGTGTTTTTGTAGAAATAATTCCTTAAATGAAATGTTAAGCAGAAGTTCCCTATAAGTGATAAATAATTCTTGCCTCTTGTTTGTTTGTAGGATTCTAACTTCAGTTAGTTTCAATTCAGTCCAATTAAGTTCTGAAGTACTTTTTTTAACCACAAAATTAATTGGAAATCTGTAACTCATATTATCCAAGTTGTGGATGGTGATGGCTGTGGGCTGGAAGAATCTCCTGTAGAAGTCAGTGTTGCAGCAGATGTGAGGAAGCCTCTGATTCAGATACTGAGGAAGATGCTACTTTGTGTGACAGTCTCATGAAGAGGATGCTTCTTTAATGTTCTGCATTTTACTAACATCTCCAGAATGAAGTGATTTGGCGTATTACTGGATCTGTCACCTTAAACATAGATTTACTAACATCTGAAATGTGAAATTAAGGCTTTGTTCACACTGCAGCAGTGATCCAATTCTGATATTGTCCCAAATATATGCGACTTGTATGTGATCTCCAATTAGGCAAGGCAAGGCAGCTTTATTTATATTGGCACATTTCAGCCAGAGAAAATTCAAAGTGGTTGTACAAAAAAGTTAAAAACAACAAGAAGATAATAATAAAATAAGGTTTAAAAGTGCGGGACACTTTTAGACCTGGAAATGTCCCGCATTGCGCAGTAGAGGGCGCAATAACGTCACACGTAGAGAGCGTGCTCAGTGTTTTGCCATTTGACATAAAAAAGAAGAAGAAGAAGAAGAAGAGCTCTGTGTTTGCGGAAGTAAACATGGATGCTAACGATGGAGCATAGCTTATGATTTTAAAGTTGTTGTCCGACCAGAGCCAGCATTTTAACAAATTAATCCTCACGATCGTCCGGCATGATTGTTGTTTTTCTTCCTGCTTATCAGGACGCTGAATAGTGACATTTGTCTAGTATTAATGATGTTCAGGTCGGACGGACGCGACCTGGACGTTCAGATTCAGGTCACTTTAAGATCGGATATGTATTGGATATCCAAGTGGCCTGAGTCACACACAAAAACATTCAACCTGTGTTGTTCAGACTGTCATGAAAAGATCAGATACAGGTCGCATTAAGGTGAACAAATTGGAATTGGGTCAGTTCGTTCTGCAGTGTGAACACAGCCTAAGTATTTATGCCTCCAAGTGGAAGATGTACATGAAAATGAGCAAAATTACTTATAAAACCCATGTAAGTCACAGAAATTGTTAGTCCCATCTATTGTAAGACAAAGTATACCAATTAAAGGCTTTCATGTCCAGTTCTGATATTTTTTGGAAAAGTAACAAATGATTCACATTACTACTTTGAAAGAATAAGGCTTGTCTCTCTTTAGTATCAAAGTCATTATCTAAAGGAAGGTCTGACTTTGAGTCATAAGTATTCTCTATTCTTTAGGACGCCATCATTAGATCTAAAACACTTCATATTCTCATTATTAGACGTTTTCATTCTTTCACACTGCCTTCACTAATAGCTTTAGTTAGGAGCCACACACGGAGGATTCAATCTCCGACTTCATCAATGTGGCGTTTGCTTAAATAAAGCCCAATTATTCTGCTTGAATCTGACATCCACGTTGTCGTGCATGTAAGTTTGAAATTCACCGCTCCACACTAACTCGTACCATAAAGGAGTTTGCTGCACAAATTAGATCAAGGTCATAAATGCCAATTAGAAAAGCAGTTAAACCTGTAATTACAACAAGTTAACTTTCAGTGTATGATATAGTGTCAGAGCTTTAAGTAAGAGTATGCATGGGGTTTATGTGAAGCATCACTGTGATGCTTTTATGGGCTGCTTTCCGTAATTGCAGGTAGCCATTGTACCTCTTGTCAGTTTGTCCACTTAGTTTAAAATATGTGTTTAGTGTGGCGCTTTTTAAAATCTGCATTTGCTTTCATCAGCATTAATCTTCACACTTGACATTATCATAACCAATAACATCTTTCACAGGGCTGTGATTAAAGTGGCTGTAATTAGGTGGTTTTAATTGACCGAGGAGGATCCAGGTTTCACTGTCTGTCATCCTGCAGCTTTTGCGTATCGTTCGCCTTGCTGTCGAAATGGATGCTGGAATTTAAATATCAGGACAAGCATCTGTCATCGCTATTGATTTTGGCATCAGCTTCCAGTTCGAACTTCTGCTTGTTAAATAAATTGAGCTCTCAGTGTTTCTACTCTCCACCCCTTATTACTAAAAAGTGGTTTCACATCTATTTTTGTTCAGTTGCCCTTAGCGACAGCATGACTGGTCAATGTTTCTGGTGTAGAGAGTCTGGTGTGCAAAAGTTTTAAACCATCTCAGTTATCTTTTAAAGTGGTCTCAGGTAGCAGTTCTATAGTTCTTCCTCAATACTGACTTTACTTCTTTGTGGATGATGTATAATATGTGTATTATGAATATGTACATAGAAAAGGTGCCAAATAAAACCCATTGGATTTGACCTGGAAGGATGTAATTTACTGCATGCCGAGCATAAAAACTTAGATGAATAGCGATGTAAAATATATTGTGTGTTTTTGGGCACTTGAGCCTGTATTTTAATTATTGCAGAGCAAAGTAAAGAACAATTTTTTTTTTAAATCCTAAGACATTAAATCCCTTGTACAGTGAAGCATTACAACCACAATAAGAAAATAAATAAAATAAAATATATATTTTTTCATGAAATAAAAAAAATACAAGAATGAAGTTATAAAATTATGAGAATAAAGTCATAATATTATGACATAAATATGACTTATAAATAAAGTCACATATATAGCCTTATATACAGTATATGACCTGTAATATATTTATAAGTATAAAATATATGTATATATTATAAACTTTATGATATATTTATATAAAGTCTTGTATAAGTATGACTATATCATATTTTTGACTTTATACATAAAGTCATAAATATGGCTTTATAATATTAGTTATATTATGTTTATTCTTGAATAAAATTATAATATTATGACTTTATTCTTGAAATATTACAACTTTTTTCTCATGATTTTTTAAACGTTATTCTCGTACTGTTTAAACTTTATTCTCTTAGTATTACAACTTTGTATTACTATATCTTTAATCTTGAAATTTTACGACATTATTCAGACATTGTTACGACTAAACTCTCATATAACTTTATTCTAGTACTTTCATTTTAGTATTTTCTGGTCCTAATACTCCATCGAACCTTTGATGGAGGGAATGTTTTCTTTTTATATTATGACTGAAGAACTGAGGTGCTTCATTGTTTTTTTGCCAAACTGCATTTGGTGATATTGCAGAGCAGGAAAGGTGGAAGTGAGGCTGAGCATAATGTAATGAAATGAGGATGATTTCTGCACTGTACTGGATGCCACCTTATGAACAGGTGCACATTAGCATAGACGCACCCGGAGGCTGCTCTCCTCTCTATAGCTGACTAATTATTTCTAATTACAGCAGAGCTTGTGCACATCACAGGCAGAAGTTTTCCTGGATGAGATTCAGAGGGTAGGCGTTGCCTTCAGAGTGAGAGACGCCTGTGGATGATGACAACAAGACAAAAAGTCAGAAGCTTGTTATTGGATATTATTGCAGAAAGATGGCTCGGAGCAGGTGTTTCTGTAAGAAAGCTGCTCTCCTGCAGAGCCGAGCAGCCACTCTCAGTGGGAGAAAAACATCTTTCCTGGTGCACTTGTCTCATTTTTCTTTTCTTTTGCAGAGATGCCTCTTCACTCAGAGGCTCTTTGTTGATATTTTAAAGTCGGCACTGAAAGTGACTGACGGCTTCAAAATTACTTCTCTTTGCAGCGAAGCATCCGCCGCCAATGTGTCTAAATTCTTGGGTTAGGTCATAAATACTGAAGATGCGTTCGACTTTCTGTAACTCTTTGTGTTCAGTTTTTCCTGTTAGACCTGAAGAGTCATTATTGACTCCAGGTTGGAGAAGTATTGAACTGATCAAACAGGTTTCTGTTTAAACCTCTGTTTATGAGTTTTACAGGGATGAGAGATCAAGTGTAGTGTTTGTTCTTAACGATACTTATTGCTGTCTGACAGGTAATTTGTACTAAGTAGACGAAGGCGTTGATAGATGGTGAACAGACTGATAGGACTATGAATGGATCAAAGGTTAGATTGAAGGATGGATGCACAAACTGATGGATGGATGATGGACAAATGGATGAATAGACTGAGAGATGGGTGGGTAGACAAACTAGTAATTTAGCATAATTTTGACATCATCTATGAAGTCTGTGCATGTAGATGGTTTTTAATGTGGCTCACTGCTGCACACGTCATCTGAAAATCTGTCATAAACTCCCTGAAGGACTTTTGCATTGTTTGCTTTTATGTCTGTTTCTGACTAAGCCCCAATTCAGCACATTTGATTTAAGCTCAAAAGCTAAAACATTTAAACTGATTAAAAATAAACTGGATTTGGCTGCTGCCGAAGACCAGAGAAAACCCTGGAAAGACCTTCATGAAAGTCTGAAATTAAGACGTAGTCCAGGGAACTCTACATGGAAGAAAGGCATAAATAAAAATGTTTGTGCTGTATATGATTTTAATTAACAGTTATTTATTATGGTTTCAAACCTGCTGCTTGAACTTCACTTATCTGTTTTATCAAAGACATTTCTCTCCAATAATTAGTGAGTAAAATGAGAACAGGAAGGTTTTGTGCCACATTTTGCCCTAAAGAGGAACAGCTCTTCATCAGGATCACCTGTCAGGATGTTTCTTTGCAGCAAACCCAAAGAAAGTATAACTTATTTCTGAAATGTAAGGAAAATGACAGAATTTTCAAACAACTATTTTAAAATATTTACCTTCAATAAGAACCTCATGGGTAAAGAGGTTAGACTTTTGTTTCTCAAACATTTTTCACTCTTGAAAGTGAATTTAGTGTATCATAAGTTTCAGAAGAATTGTGTTTAGACCATAACAGATATTTTTACATTTGTCTTATATATCAGTTTTGCAATTTATGAGCTACAGCGTGAGGTCATAAACTGAAGATGAAAGTTAGCATTTTAGGTGTGTGCACAAATACAGTCAAAATGGCAGCCAGTGGCTCAATTTATAGTACGTTGTTCCATGAGAAAACATTTTTTGTACATGCCATATTATTGAAACAATTTCGATTGTTTGAAGGGATATACGATATCTTGATAGATAAGTTAGCGACGAAACTAAGGTTGTCTTGATGTAGTGAATCTGAATATAGTTTGGTCTCCTTGATGTATAAGTTGTTCCAGGTCTCTACTTTAAAATAACAACCATGTCAGTGGAAGAATGTTGCTGCTTTTGCTGCTGTTTAAGACTCTATTCAATTTAAAAGTTAAACTGTTGCAACTGGAACGGCAGTAAAAAGCGAGTGGCGCCCATCTTAAGGAAGATGACTTCCTTACTGCTACACGCCGACCTCCATGTGAACTCGCATAAGGGTTAATAAAGGATTCCTAATGCCCTGAGTGTTCAGGATGAGTTGCAGTAATGTTGTCTCTCTGTGCGTTTTGCAGCGTCTGACACTAAGGAGCAGCAGTTTTGGATCAATCAGCTCCAAGCTTGTGCCAGACGCCACTCTGACAGCAGCGCCAAGGTAGAAACCACATTCTACACTCCTCACAGTACATCACAGAGTTATTTACTAGATGCTGGTTGGTTCAAATTCTGAGCTTCTGTTCATCAGGAAGAGAAAAGGCGGAGAGTCTTGACATTTATCTGGGCGATTCTTTTTTCTTTTTTTTTTAATATCACTGTTTTCCTACCATAAAGCTACAAACACAAACTGCTGTCCTCATTATGTCCAAAAAGCTTGGAAACACTCTGATAACTCTGGATTTGGTTTTACTCTGGTTTCTAGTTTTACTCTTTTAGTTTTTATAAACATAGATCAAAGCTTAAACACACAACCCTCAAGATTTTAAATATCAAATTCTATTATTCAGTTTTTCTGATGGGCAGCAAATGTTTTTGTATCCTAGAATAAATCAACTACCTTTCACAATGTTGAAATATGTTTAAGTAGTAACAGCAAAGCTTCACCACAGCTTCTCTCTTTGCTCCTTTCAGTGTTTCTGCTAATCAGAGCAAGCTAATGTGCAGCTGCAGACAACAGTGAAAGTTGTCCAGAGAAATGCCAAGACAGACAGCAAGCGCAATAATGCTTCCAAATTTATTATGTGCTGCTGACTTTCTCACCATAAGCAAATGAGAAACATGATTAGATTTTAAAAAAATGAAATGAATCATGGCAGGAAAATTATTTAAAAAGATAAATAAATTACTTCCTCTTATATAAAATAATCTAATATTTCTGATAAGAGAGATTACCAACATATGATAACCTAGAATAGATATTCTACCATAGAATAGATTCACAAAAATATTACCACAAAAATATCTGTGTAAAATATTTTTATTTGTGTAAATAAAAATATTTGCACAAGTAAATATTTAAATATTTGTGAAAATATTTAAAAACATTTACACAAATATTTAAAAATGCACAACATGATCTAACTGCACCTCTTCAGAGTATATCGCAGTTATTTTTTTTAAATAAGTGTTTTTATTTTAATATATTGATTAAAAAAAGAACATATTTGATATTTGGTTGCTCATTTAAACCCTAAATTATTCATACGCCTGGCAGATCTTGGTTCAAAGTTGTCAGAGAATCCAGGGAGGGAGCTAAAGATTAGGGTGATTGCATGGAGGCTTTCCAACCTCAAAGACTTAAAGCTCAAGAAAAAAAGATGGTCGAAAATACTAGTGGAGATATTTTAAAAGCTTATATAGAGAGTTTGATTACTTAAAATAAAATACGCTATTATTTATTTCATAGCTGATTAACTTTTTTCATTGCTTTGTGGGTAAATGAGGCTTCACTGGTTGGGGAATTACAGTTTTTTTTTTAAGAAAAATATAAGGCTTCATGGGTTAATAAATCAGCATGAACATCTTTAATATGGTGCATAATGTTCCTCAGATATTTGTGTGCTAACAGTCTCTCTGTCGGCTGTTTCCTCATTCGACTGATCCAATGGAGACTGAAACTTTGTTATTGAGCTCCTGCTGGAGCTCCACTGCCGGTGGTGACTGTGTGGAAATCAGCAGTGCATGGAAGTGAGAAATATCCTGAAGTTTATTCTTTATTTTTCAAACTTTTGGTATTAAAGTTTGACTTTCCTCATATGAAAAAGCATGACTCATCCCTGACACCATGGACGGCTGAGTTTGGCCTTTAGAAGCAGAAGTAAATTCCAGAGAAATACTAAAACATGTTTTTTTAAAATGCAAAATTTACAAAACCCAGAGTTTTAAAAATGTTATATTTAATTCTACTAGTCTTGCTGCAGAGATTTCTTTCTCAAAACAAATTATTTTTTTATAGACACCTTTTAAAAGTTCTTCACAAGGAAACAGAAATGCATATTTCTTAGTTTATTAGCTCCACTGATGTTGTTCACTTACATTTAAGTGTGACTTTATGACATTATTGGGTTGGAGATCTGAAATTATTTGTGTATTTTTATGTAAACTGCAGCTGGAACAAAATGCTGAGAAGACCAGAGTCAAATCTGTAACTGGGATTGGGAGAAATATAATCTGCTAAATTATTTTTTTAAATTTTAACATATGAATCACATGGCTTTTCAAATAAAATAAAATAGAATAAATTATTTCTTCTTGTATGATGAACCTGGTATTTTGGGAAATCCTGTCTGTTTTTTAGCAAAGCTTTGTACATTCCGAGTGTCTTTGAAATGAAATCTGTTGTGAATAATCTGAGAAATTTTAAAGAAAAACACTTGAGTAAAAAACATTTTCATTTTTATTTGCCACTTTTTTCTATCTTCCATGGCCCTAAAATACTGTCAGATTTGTATTTTTGAAAAATGTTTAAAACAATATATCCTTTTCCATCCACTTCTCGAGAATGCATGATATTGTGTTCACATAAAATTATAATAAAATGTTCTGAAGATAATTGGTTAGAAATATTGCTGCAAGGTAATGTATTTTGCATCATTTTCATTGTCGTTACTTTTTCAGGAATTACGTGGAAAAGCTTTCATTTGTAAAAACTGTTAATCCTTCATTTTCTCTTATTTTCTGTCAGGTGAGGAAGCTGAAGAGCTCAGATGAACACCTGAGTGTTGACCGAGCAGGAGGGGGACAAGATGTGAGTTTCATACTCAAGCTTTCTTTTTCATCACCTGCCAATTAAGCGATTAACACTCCAGACTCGCCATGCTGCCTCATTGGCGGCTCCATTGTTCCTCTTCAGCGCACCAAACTGCACCACAGCTGGAGGAGGGAAGAAGTAAAATTACTCTGTGCAGCAGTGCTGAGAAAAGTAATCAAAAGAAGAAAGAAAATTAGATAAGCGAGGAAAAATGGATGGAGTTGGGAGCCAGTTTTTTTCCCCCCCTGGCAGAGAAAGGTTTCTGTTTTCTTCCTGTTAGGTGACTGTGGGACATTTCCACGGCTGCAGCTGCCACAACGGTACCTGCCGCCGTGGGCTAATCCTTCCCAGAGCTGCAGTGCCACTAAGATCGTTATCACATCTACTCTGCTGATGAGGCAGCCGTCAGCGGAGGCTCGGCTGACTCTCTGATAACAGACCTGTTTGGCAGAGAATCTGAGGCAGGATTTATTTACTGCGAGGAAAAGGGAATCGTTTTTTCCTCTCTCTGAGTGTTCATCAGTCAAATCAAATCAAATTTTATTTGTACAGCACATTTTCAGCAGCAAGGCATTTCATGTAAAAAAAAAAAAAAAAAAGAAAATCTATCAGATGTTTGACTATTAGTTCAACTAGTGGATAATTGGGAAGTAGAGGAAAAAATTAAACAAAATTATCCTCTAATTAAAATCTGATATGTGTGGTGTGCAATTTTATTTAGCCTCCTTGAGTCAATAATTTACTTTGGTTGCATGGTTGTAATGTTGCAGTTTAAAATATTAAGATTTCTTCTTTTTTGCATTTATGAAGGTGGACTAAAAAATTCAAGCTTTTCTGAGCAAAATAATTGAGGGATTAATCATCATCCTTACTTTTTGATGCTTGTACAAAATTGTGGCTTAACATAGTAAAATAAAATAGTTTGGTATAAAATAACTTTAAATGAAACTTAAAAACTTCTCCTCCATGGAGAATGGTTAACGAATTTCTGTTACTTGATGTCTGGAAAAGAAGGTGATTTAATTGCACTTACGCAAAATAAAAAGAAGCTTGTTTTACTCAACCAAAAAATATAAACTAAAATGTGTTTTGTAACCGAGGGGAACGTTAAGGCAGCCAACCCTGGGATAAATAGTTTTACAGTCTTTGATTAAGATGACCTCTGTGACATAGCAGCAGTGTTTCTATTACAAATGTGTGCAAAACTTTGTTATTGCACTATAATGTAAAAACCCCCAACAATTCCACAATTACAATGTTTCCATTACATAAGAAGTGCAGTGAAAATCACACGTGAATAAGTTTGTTCACATGATAAATCATTAAAATTATCGCGGCCTGTGGGGTTTTCCCTGACTGGGAGCGACTGGGAACGCGACCTGTGGGGTTTTCTCTGACTGGGAGCGACTGGGAACGCGGCCTGTTGAATGTGACACGTAGCCAATCAGAAAACGCGGTGACGTAAGAACCGAGGTGAATCCCAAACAGTTGACATGGCGCAACTGAGAGTCGGGTGGACATCTGAGGTGACGTGGAAATGTTTATTACTATATGTAAAGGTCATTTTTATATATGTTTATTATATGTGGTTATGTTTATTCAGTTAAAAATGTTAACTACGAACAAACATAACTCACCTCCAAATCATAGAGCGGCTGCTCCCGCCATCTTTAATCAAACGCCTTTTCTTTAGTGATAGTCCACAAAGTATCACTGCTGCTTCTACATCGTCGTCCGGGTTTGATTATTATAAATTCACATATGGCATGTTGGGAGGTTTTACTGGATTTTCTTCTGGAATCGGGATGTTCGTGAGTGGAATCGGTTCGTGTGGTGTGTTGCTCCTGCCGTGTGGCTGGACTCACGAACCGACCGAACCTGTTGGACTTTTATCGGTTCTGTGGTCACAGAGGTTTGGAAAATCGGCCGACAATCCTTAAATCGTGCCGTGTGAATCAGACCTAAGACTCACAAGCTCCACTCCTCTCATCTCGTCTCCACCGCTGCCCTAACGCTCGCTGACGCTGGTCGCTATGGTAACGTTTACATATCCCTTCAAAATAAGATACAGATGCGCCACAAAAACGAACATTTTACTTTCGCGAAAATTTTAACTAGCGACTAAAGGGAGCCCTGAGCTTGTTTCTCTGCAACCATCTGGGAGTGAAGAGAGACAATGACACCAGAAGTGTTGCTGATGCTCAGGGTGCCTGGTCTCTGCAAGCAGTTTGAAGCTTCATTGCCTCATTAACATCCGGTCACCATGTCATGCAGAGCTTGGAATGTGGGAATCACCTACCGGGATAAATCCATTCTCCTTTTCCCCTTCGCAAAGAAACTTTCCAAAGACATCTGATCTGTTTCTTACTCATTTTGCTGCTTGTGGGCTCAATGTTGGCGCGCAAGACGTAACCGAGAGAATCCGGTTAAAGGATTTTCAAAATAAAAGATCCTCCAGACTCTAATGCATAAAACGCGGCCAGGGGTTTGGGGACTACTGGTTTAGACCACAACATTTCTCTGATCAAAATTTATTTTTTATTATATTTTCTGAGTAACTGAATGTTGAGGCTCCATTAGCTGCAAATTCTTATCACCACGTGCAGTAATGAGTTTATTTGTGTAATGAATTCATAGCGGTTTCACCTTTTGAATCAAATTGCTTGAATAAATTCATGTCTTGGTCATTACCTAATTTAAGGAGGTTCAGTTGTTGCTGCAACTTCTACCCAGAAGTTTGATTATTCTCAACTTATAACATGCTCAGTCACACATTGGGTGAAACATTCCAACTGAGGAAATAAAATGAATACTGTAATATTCACGATTAAACACTTTCTTCGATTGTTAATTCCACTAATGAAAAAGAACATTGGACTATTAAAAGAGAAAGTAAAATCAAACTATATTTAAACCTCTGGGCTAAGTTATTGCTTAATAAGTAAATGTGAGCAATTAGTTTTTTCCTGTGGTGCAGAAAAGGAGACGTCTGCATCCGACTGTTTACCGCCTCACTCAGGGGAGCAATCTGCCCACCGTCGTCTGACGGCGGCGCACCTGTGAGGTGATTAAAATTTATACTTTATTTACTGGAAGCTGAAACTGATGGAGAATAATCAGGAAGCCAAAGCTGCAGAGGGTCATTGTTGTCATATTCTTAATTTCAGTGTGTAAGCATCGTGACTGTAAGAAGAGCTGCAGTTATTCCTCAATTTAATGAGTTTATGACTGAGGTTATATCGAGTTTAGTTCCTTCTTTCCTTTTCCATGATCTGCTCTCCCACATACACATAGTTGGAGGGAAAAACTTCAACGTGTGTCTGTCCTCACGTGTTGAAAGTTTTTATCTCCTCTTTCAGCTCTTCTTTCACAGTTCTTAGAGGATTTCCTTCATACTATCAAGTGTGAATGCCTGTAATCCAAAGAAATGCGTACCCACAATTATAAAATAGTCTTGTTTATTTTTTTGTCATGTGAAGAAACTAAAACAGGCATGTGACCAATTAAACACATATACTTTCAAATGTAAAGTATCTTTTAACAGGAGGAGCATGACCCTAAACTGAAAATGTTATCAGGGGAAAAGGAAATAATTGGTACTCCTGCTGTTTATACTTTGGTTTTCTCTTTTGTGTTACAAGTTTGGGTCTTATGTTCTCTTTAGTTCATTGAGGAGGCTTCCTAAAAGTTTTAGGTCTGGAGATTTGGGAAGGTCCATTTTCTTTTTTTAAAAATTTTATTAAATTTTTTATTTGTGGTGAACCATCGCTGTGTTCATTAGAACACATTTTTAATCGTTATACTGCCAAGAAAGCACAGCTTAAGTTAAAGTCCCATCAGTGTTTTGCTTACTCCAAGTTTTTGTTTGTTATAATAGGATAAAAGGCTTTTTTTCTGGTATGATTTCCAAATAGTCGATTGGTATGTTGTTGATGATGTTGTTCTGTGACGGTGCATCAATTGCAGTTTTCTGACTGATCACTGATCCTTAAAAAGCCTGACCTGCTCAATCTGATTTTGGCCAATACTTTTTTTTCCTGTCAGTCAGCCCTCAGAGCAAAAGTGGATAAAACCGGTTTCTTATGTATCGGCTGATCACCAATATCCCAAAATTAAGGAAATCAGAGCCAATTTCTACTTTGATGCAGTTTTTGTTCTCTCTCTCAATTGGTTTGCTTAAATGTTTTCTTCTCTTCCATTTTGAAAAGGAGCTAGAAGAAACGGGTCTGTGAGGATGGAAAATCATGCATCAAAAGTTCCTTGAAACTCTGACTTCAAAAGTAAACAATAATCTTAAATAAATGTTTTGTTTACACATTATTTATAGTTTTTAGATTTTTCGAACATATTTCCGGAAGTGTGTTTGAGACTGATGTTGGACGGGAAGAACGGTTTTGATTTTTGAGAGCCGGCCAGTCAAGTTCTTCCAAATCAAACTCGCTTCTCCATGCCGTTATTGACCTTCCTTCCTGCAGCGATGTGCAGCCATGTTGGAACAGGAAGAGAGCATTCTCAAATTGTTCCTGCAAAGTTAAGAGCATGAAATTGTCCAAAAAACACTGGGCATAATAAAGCATTAAGGATTCCTTTCTCTGGAAACAAGAGACCTAATCCAACTCTTGAAAACAAGACCCGCTCTTTGGTGCTGAGGATTTTATCCCTCTGGACTAAACTTAAAACTGACACAAAGCAGTCAGGCAAATGTCGTTCCCGTGGCAACTGCTTAACCCAGACTCCTCTGTTTATTTGCCAGAAAGCGAAGGATGATTTGTCCCTCCAGAGAGCATGAATCCACTGCTCTAGAGTCCAGCAGTGGTGGGTTTCCTCTTCGCCGTCCCCTCGGTGATGAGAGGTTTGGATGCAGCTGCTTGACTTAGAAACTATTAAATAAAGCTCCCTATGCGCTGTTCCTCTGCTAATTTGAAGGTTGCCTAATTTTGGAGTGCTGCAGATGTTGAAAGCTGGCTTGTTCTGCATCCAGTCAGCTACCTGGCATACTTTGCTATAAGCCACTAAAAGGTGGACATTTTGAATCAGATTTATCGCACGGCTGACCTATCTTATCATGGTTCCACACTGGATTTAACTGAAGTACTCAGCGACCCATTCTTGAATAAGTTTTTGTCGAAGCATGCCTGGATTTTATACACATATGGTGATGGGAGTGATCCAAACATCTGAATTTAATTATTCTGAGGGGTGAGTGAATACTTCTGGCAACATGGTATGTAAACAAGTTGACTTTTTTCTTACAGGCTTGTAAGTTTTACAGCTCTTTTCAATCTTTATATGATTAAAATAATTCCTGTCCGGCTGTAATAAAAGCTGACGCTATTTTAAATGTTTCTTTACTCGTTACCAGAAATGCCCATAAATATGGAGGACACTGTTTGTACTGACCATGTGTTCTTGTTTGATCTGCCGGTTTTTCTTAAGAGCAAGCGGCTCCTCTTCAAAACAAAGGCTTGTTGTTTTCCCTCCCAGTCAGGGTGCTCTGGGGGGGAGTTGTTAATTTGATCAGTGGTGTTTTTCACCGCTGCAGTGACCAGACCCCCTGTGCTCCTCTGAGGGATAAATCTATGGTGCCTTGTTCTCGGTGTGCTGCTTTAAACTAATGGACAGTAAAGAAAGAGCAGACAAGATAGCGATCTGACTTTTGCTGCCTGTGTGAGCACAGAGGTCAGCCAACTGAGGATTCAAGAGGGGAAGAGGCTGAGGCGTCAGCATGAAGGATGTGATGTGACTTTACTGCAGAGAGAGACGGAAAAAAAGCCAGACTACGCGTTTGCATAGCGCCTGGTTGTAAATAATTACAAAAAACAGATCAGTAAGGACAATAAATACTGGATTTGTATGTTGGAACAAAGAGTATGTGGTACAAACTCAGTTTTGCTGTTCTGGTGGGTGGTATTCCTCGTCTCTTCCTGTTAAAAAGGAAGTTTTCCCATCGACTGTCACCTGACACTTTGAGCATGATGAGGACACAAGGACTGAATGTAAATGAGATGCAGCACAGTTTGCTGGCTTCCTCACGCAGAATTTATTTATTTATTTTTTTACAAATTGTCCTTATTGTTTGTGTCTTAATGTATTTTGCACATTTTCGTACTTCCATTTGGGTATCTGCTGCTTCTAAAAACAAGTCACTGTGATTTTAGTGTCTTTAAAATGATCCGTTTCAAAATCCTCCTGAATGTACTGTCACAACTCAGCAGGCTCTGACTCTCAACTAGCAACTCCTGCGACATCCAGCCTGTTACCTCGCAACACCAGCAGAGCAGAGCTCATCACCTAGCAACCCAAGAGGAGCTCCAGCACGTTTGGTCAGCTGGTCTTACTGCTGTATGCGCCTTACAGTGTTGTTGACTTACCATTCATATACCACTTGCTACATTCTTGTTGGTTGTGCAGGAGGCTCTACTTATGCTTTCCAAAGAAGTACAGTTATATAATCATGCATCTGTTTCCCTCGGTCTTGGTGTTGACTTGGTCTCAATACACTCTGGTCTTGGTCTTGTCTCGGTCTCGGGTTAGGTGGTCTTGACTACAACACTTAAGACTGTACATTTAGTCTACGTGTAGGGACCATTGCTATTGATTCATTTAATGAAAAGTTGTTCTTTTTCACAGGCTTCAGTCTGACTGATCATATGGAAAATCCCCTCACAACATCCCATCATCCATGTTTCCCCTCTGCCATACCAAAGGGAATTAAGATGATTGTTACCAAATCAAACTTTTCACATGAACGAGCTTTGGCCATACTTTTTACTTATTTGAAAAAAAAAGTTCGTGTTTTTAATCCCCAAAATATTATTTACTAAGTGAAAAGTTTGTCCAAGTAGAAATATGAGTAGAGATGCTTTTCCATGTTTTTTTTTTTTGTTGTATGTTGAAAAACTTTAGGCTTCCAGGACAAACTGGACCTGAAGCAAACTTTAAATTTATTCAAAACTTCCTGGCACATAAATTCCTACATGACTCACACTCTCCTTTCCTGTGTCGTCTCCCGCCTCCTCTTCCTCCTCCCCCAGGGCTCCTCATCATCTGGTCGGACACGTAGCTTCTCCCTCCTCCCACACCTAACTCCATCTTCATCCCCGAGCTCCCAGAGGCACCAGGGCCACTCGGCCGCGCCCAGCAACATCGTCACCATCACCCACCACAAGTCCCCAGCTGCAGCTCGCCGGTCCAGGAGTCAGTATCCAGGACAGCTGCTGGAGGTCAAGGAGGTGGGTGACGACGGCAAAGCACATTCAAAAGTTTTATTTTAGAAGAATGGGTGAAGATGGCTGAAAATAAAAAATCTGGTGGATGAAGAGCCACAAGTCAGCCGTTTTCCAGTTCCTTTTTGTGATGTAACTAATATTTCTTCCAAGGTGTACTAATTTAAAAGCTGTCTCATAGCATGATTACATAGGGAGTTTAAGATTTTAAAGATTCTACATGGAAATAAATTTCACAATAATTACATGAACAATGTGGCCACCTCTCTAAAACAGAGCTATGGATGTGGGGGTGTGTGTGTGGGGGTGTGTGTGGGTGTGTGTGTGCATGTGGGCGTGACATCAGGTCTAATCTCAGAGAATCAGAGAAGTAACTTCTACTGTCGGTCTATTTTGAAATGTTAAAAGAACATTTCTAAACAGTTTGAAGCCCATTATTCTACAGCGAGGGATCATTTATAAATTTATTTAATGTCGCCGCATCTCTTCCTGGAAGTGGATTTTCCAGCAAGTACTCCTTGAGGTCCGGAAATCTCAAAATCAATCTGAAAATTTGGGCTGTAAAAACAAGGGGTTGACATTCAACCACAATTTGCCTAATTAGTCACAAAACAAAACTTCAAGTTCCAATTAATGTTGCTAATGCAGGCAATAATGATCATTGGACCTACTTAATTTTTGCCTTTAGTATTTTTCACATAGAGCTTCTTTATTATTGCTTTAGATGATGGAAAATTAGACTTTTGGTTTTTGTTCACTTGATTTTGCTATGCATTGTTCCGCTTGTAGAAAACGATAGAACATGTCTGTATTTTTCTGTAAGAAACTATGAGATTATACTGTTAAATTTAATTGATTACTTTCATAAATGTCTGTTTACCTCTTCCCTCCTTTTCATTTTTGTCGTCCTCTCATGCTGAGAAAGTCTGACATACGAGAAGACGATGAGAACAGAACGAATTAGGATGTGTTCTTTAGGAAGTGAGATAAGAGGACAGAAGTGAAGCCACGTTGTTATTAGAGAGCAGACTCCCTCTACCCTGGTGTGAATGGTATTTCCTGCTTCGTTCAGAGTTTTGGCAGCTGGTCCTTTCCTCCATGTGATCAGATAACACCTGGTGATGCTTTGATTTTATATTAGACTATTAGGGTCTTGGAACAGTGCAGACTTGTAGTTAAAGTTATTTTTTCTCGGATCTTTGAAAATACTTTTTAGGTAAATTCATTAGCGTTTTATAGTTCCCTGATAACCCTGACAAAGACACCAGTCATATATAAAAAAGTCAAATGAATATGAATAATAGAAAGAGCTGCTGGATTGTTTTTTTGGGGGGGGTTTGGTGGAAATGATCAGTGACGTCAGTATTATTTCAAAAAGTTTAATTAAAACATTTCTGTTTTATGATTTCAACCATTTAAAGACCTTAGAAATACAAAGAGTGCCAAAATGGCTGGAGGAATTTCTTCAAAGTCATGTAGCTCTGCCCCTCCCTCGCCTGTTGCTTCCACTGCCGATCAGCTGGCTGAAAGAAGACTACTGTGTTCCTATAATCACAGTTCCAGACAGAGCCTTTACATGCATCGTGTTTAATATTGTAGCGCTGTTTTATTTTAGTGGTCATGACTCAAAAAGTTTTTAGTATCTTTCTGCTTTGATAGAAGATTATGTTTTTTGCCCTTTAAGGTGATGCTTATCTTAAAACTATGAGCTAGAGGCTTTTAGTTGTGTTAATGAAATCAATTGGATCATGGTTCACATATAACACTGTGATGCAATGAAAACAAGGTATTTTTTCACTTACTGAGAGAATCATTATTTACTAAGCTGAGATGACAATGATAATTTCCCCATATTATCCTTGAATGCATGAAATATAAATCTTTTTTCATTTTATTGTCTTTTGCACCATTTTAGAGGATAAATGCAAACATTCGCAAGCCTCTTAGAAGTTGGAGTTTGTCATTAGGCTGAACAAAGTTGGAACTTTGAATCCTCATCAATTTTCTCTCCGTCCGTCGTCGGACTTGTCGGTTCCGGCTGCTGATGAATCTTTGGTGGCGCTGACGAGTCATTCTTTCTTTTCTGCTTATCTTCTGGGAGAAGATTGTTTTTCTCTCTCACTTCTTAATGAGCTGTCTTGAGTCAGTTTAAGGTGATTAATTGCGATACGTTGCTTCGTTTTATGAAGTGAAAATGATGACACATTCGTAAATAAACCAAAAAACAGTTTTTTTTTCTTCTTTTTTTGCTTTCAGTCTACTGTTTGGAGACACAGTGTGCTTTTTGGATTATCACCAGGCTGTTGAATAATAGCGATAAGATGACTGAGCAGTCAGGAAGGAGGGGAAAACGTGGACAACAGGCTTTTTAATGTGACTTAGTTGTGGAGATGTATTGAACCTGAATGGAAAGCGTCAAATTCCCACAAGATATTTTTTGACATCTTGTTTTTGTGGAGCTTTATAACATAAACTTACCTTGTAGTTGTGCATAATATTTGTGAGGTTCTTCAAACTGTAGAGATCATTTGACCTGAAAGATGTTGCTTATGCATGCTTAGGAATATTTTTATTGTTTTAAAAAAGGTCAGTGCTGTGATTCTTGGTGTTTAAGTCGAGCTGATCAAGCCTTTAACATTCCTGTAAGAACGGTGTCATATCTCTTGTCCTAATATTTAAACAGTGAGACTTTCTTGTGATCTTTTAAAGTGGTCCTCGTCAATAATACTCCAGCCTTTCTATAATGTGCATTTTTCTGAGGATTTGTTTCTATTGTTTTTCTTTTTGTCTACCTCAATTATGAATAATTCAGTCACAAAAACACTTCTATCTGAATAGATTAACAGTGCTGTCTACAGTCCACAAGCAGCTGAGTTTTAAAAAGCCTCTTTAGTCTCTTTCTGGCTCCCAGTCTGTCACAAAGATGTATTTCTGTGCCAAACACAAACAAACATTGCACATTTTAGCTACAGCAAGATGATTCTCAAGGAGCTATCAGGCATTTAGAGAACTTGTACCCTTTGTACTAACATGACTTTTGGGTTTAATTGATGGAAACTTTTTTTTTTTAAGGCCAACACTTCTGCTTTGGTTCTCTGTTTTCCTACTTTCCAAATTTCCTTAAGGAAACACTGCACTATATAAAGTCATGGTGAGGTACAAATGATGTAAAACTAATGAGCAAAACCTTAATTACTTTGTATTTTTTTATGATTTACGGGAGTAAAGCTACCTTGGCTTGTGTAAAAGAAAAAGAGCCATGAAGTTGTTTTGTTTTACCAAGACGGAATAAATGAGATTTATTTTTATTTTTTCCCTTACGACTGGGGGAACTGCTGACGTTGTCCTTCCCAGGCACAAGTCAGTTTCTTGTAACAGGATCTGATAGAGGTTTATTACTGCTAAAGGAGAGATTTTCCTCTCCACTGTCGCCACATGCATGCTCCGTTGGTGTAAAGTCAGCAACACAATCCATACGATTGTTTGCTGTCGCTACATTCTCATCCAGGAGGAATGAATGCTGGAAGTCAATGACTCGATGCAATCTGCTGAGTTTCCTTAGATAGAAAACCTCTCAAACTAATTTGAATAATGAACTGCACTGTCTGATAAAAAAATTTAATGCAAGTATGATTGGATTGAAATAATGTTTTTTTGTGAGATGCCTTGAGATGATATGATGGGAATTGGCACTATAAATAAACTAAATTGAGCTGAAAAGGGAAAAGAGGAGCTTCAGGTGTAAAAAGTTACAGCTTTTAATCACTGCTATCTTGATATCTTGGTGTTTTTGCATGGTGCAAGCAAAGTTTTTAAGCTGACACAGTCAAAAACTCTTATCTACGCATATCAGACCAATCGCTTCTTTTGGTTTCATGCAGGAACAAAGTATCTTTGTTTGATCCGAGCAGAATCAGGCATTATTCTAGAGGAAAAGAGACAACTCTGTAGGATCTGTACACCTTCACTGTTGCCTTTTTATTGAAGAACAACACAACTAGATAAAGTCTTTTAAAGAATCGTTTATTTCAAGCAAATTGAAATTTTTTCCCACTTTTTCTGGCTGAGTGGAAGTTATTAATCTTCTGCAGCTCCAACTTGTTCTGCTTAAAATATTTCGCCTAAACGATTCACTAAATGACAGAAAGGCAGCAACTAGTGATCAACATGAGTGAAGAACACGTCCAAGTTTTCAAGAGCGGACAGTTTTAATAAACGGCATGCAGAACGTGTAATCGCTAAGCAAAACAAGCTCTACTTTGGTGTGCTGGGCTCCTCCGAAGACAGACGAAACGTGGCTCTGTGTGATTTATGTTCTCTCTGTTTTGGTTCAGAAGAACTGGGTCGCCGCTCACTGTGACCTGATTCAACTCCCCCGTCATTTAACTTCCTCTCTCCCTACCTCCTACTCCTCGTCATTCGATTTTTTTCTCTTCCTCTGTTCTTACAAGGCCAATAAACTTTCCTGACAAGTTTAACAGAATCAGTGGAGCCTTTATGCATTGATATACGAAGAGCTATACTTAGTGGAGACCAGAAAGCTGCGCTTTGTTGATCATGCAGTGGATTTGTTGTCTTATCAGCTGCATCACAAATGTATTTTGTGGCTGATAATATCTTGAAACAACACGTTGCTGTTGAATGTTTGTATTTATTGCAGCTGCAAATCAAAACTGTTGAGGCAATTGTCAGACCTTGCATAAATATTTGTTCGGGCTGGTTTGGTTACAACTCTATAACTTTAAGCATTCAGAACTGACTTTACATGCATTCAGAATAGTTAAATCTATTATCAGCTCTCTATGCAAACAAATGATGTAGCCCCATTCAGGGGACTATCAGACCTGCTGATTTTGTTGTAATAATACAATAAATACAATACCATGTTTTGTTATCTAGGTTTTTAAAAATCCTGTATTTTTTTAAGGGGGGTGATAGTGCATGTATTCATTGTTTTAATTTATAAATTTTACTTAAGTTTCACAACAAAAAATGAGCAGAAGAAACGAACCGTAGACTTTAACCAAAGCTCTCCACACCAAAGCAGTGCAGAAATATTTAAAGTACATGTGTGTGAATACTTTCTTTTTTTCCCCACTTTAAGTGCAGAAATGACTTGGTTTGATGACAAAAAAGAAGCTTAAAAACCCACTTTGTTGGTTTTAAACAGCATTGTAGGGAGTTGTTTCTACAGTTGGCAAGCCTGGTGGTAATATAATAATCTAGTATGGCAAGTCAACTGGTCATGTAATCATACCCTTTGGAAACCTGATTGTTTAAAACTACCATTAAATAATAAATCACCAGGCGGCCCCAGATGCTGAATAGGTATATTTTCAGACTTATTTAAGGATAATTAATATTACTATAATTTAGTAATGTTAAGGAGGTG
Organism: Xiphophorus hellerii; assembly: GCF_003331165.1. Taxonomy (NCBI): domain Eukaryota; kingdom Metazoa; phylum Chordata; class Actinopteri; order Cyprinodontiformes; family Poeciliidae; genus Xiphophorus; species Xiphophorus hellerii. Next base: position 10,739,403 of record NC_045684.1, read on the forward strand.
ACTTGTGCAAGTTTACCATTGTATTTATTCAGAATTTTCACAAATATAACTAAACAATAACCCACTATTGCTTATTTTCGTAATATAACTTTCAATTAAATATATTAAACTACATAATTTTTCCGCTTTGTAAGTAAGAGGATCACACTTGGCAGCATTCTAAATCAGGATTTAAATAAGAATTAAATTCAAGAATCTTATAAATGATGAATAATTTTTTTTTTCTACATCATTCAGGGATAAAATGCTCCTAATTAATATTTAATAAATATATGTATAACTTTGTAATATAATCACAGGTCATAATAAAGGTTTGAGTATTAGAAGGGCAGGAAATCATAAGATCTTGAATCTCCCAACTGCTCCTTTTCAAGCAAAATTATGTAAGATTGCATCTCAATGGGCAAAATTTTATTTTTTTCTGCTTTTTGCTTTTTATCTGTTCAAAATAAATAAATAAAGTACCTCAGGGTGCAGATCCAGTTAGGGTTTAAAATTTTAAACTTGACAATCAATGTGGCGCTAAAACCTCTGGAAGAAGCATTGCCGTAACAACGCATCAGGGCGGCCTGGTGTTGAGTGTTGAGGGCTCCGTCATGCTGTCACCTTCCATCCGTCTGTCTCCGTGCTCGATGTGAGATGCTGGGAGTCAGATCACACGACCGTCTCTCCTCAGCTTGACATGAAGTCGTGCAATACTTCAACCCTCGCTCCACCGCAGCAAAGACAGATGACTGGGTCTCTTCTATTTCTGGAAACATCAGCAGCCTTGTTGGCTCCAGAGAGCGCTGTGTTAGTGAAAAGTGTTTAGAAAAGCAGCGGGATCTGCCTTAGGTGTGAACTTGTTCAGTCTGAGCAAGTCACAATCTCAGTCTTTGGTCTGGACATTAAAACAGTGAATATTGTAGCCCTCATAGACCCACTCCACATTTCTAACCAATCTGACATTTCCCTCTTAAGAAAAATTCAAAATTAATCTGTTGAATGACTTTTCTTGCATCAGTGGGAGAGAACACAGTTCATTCATGCCGTTAAAGGCGACTTATTATGCTTCCTTGAACAGAAAGGTCTATGAAATATGCAAAACATGTTTGTTACATTTTTTTTTAACAAAATCATTCTTATATGTGCAGTTATACAACCGTACATCTTCGAAAAGCAGAAATGGAGCCTTTTGCACAACAAACAAGAATGCAGGAAGTGGTTTCTGGATGGTAAGTCAACAGAAAAAAATAGTCTTTTCCAGTAGCCGTTGTGCACACATAGGTAAAACCAGCTGGTCAAACGTCCTGAAACTCAGCTTGGGTTGCTAGGTGACGGGCTGGGCTTTGTGCGGGTTGCTATTTCTGACAACACATTCTGATGGTTTTTGAAACGGGTCATTTTCCAGAAACCAAACAACATTAACTCACAGCCAAGAAACGACTGGGTCTTATTTTTTTAAGTACTAGTTGAGACATAAATGGAAGTACACTAACAGGAAATTGGGAATTTTACATAATATGTTCCTTATAATGTTATTTTCTTAGTCCTCAAGAGCAGAGAAATATTTTTTTTCACAGGGTTGCAGAAATGAATGACAACATTCTTGCAGATAATCAGCTCTCCTGTTCTCCATTTAGATTCTGCATTATGTTTTCCTTCAATCTTTCTGAAACCTGAATTATTTTGTTCTGTATTTGCTGCCCCGACCTGTTCCTGTTTATGTATTTTATTTAACACTTCATCTGCTCCTAAATTTGCTTATTGTCTTTTTGCACTTGGATCCTTTCAGCACTACCTACTTTCTCGTGCTTTGCTCAGTCAAGTTATATCCTTGTTTAAAATCGCCTGCATCTCCAATTTATTTTCCCTCCCTCTTCAAATCTTTTATGTGCATACTATATTTTTGTCTCCCTTGGCTCAAAGCTTAGTAATAATAATAATCCTTTTTTCCCTGCTATGTGTAAAACTGTCATGTTTTGCTTGCATCAAGAAAAGTGACTTCATTTTACTGAGCACTATAAAACCCAGTGAGCTGTGTTATATCAGACCGAGGTTTGTTTTCCCCTGCAATTCTTATTGTTGCATAGCAACAAATTTGTTCTCCAACTTGCATTGCCACACACTAATGACCCTTTCAGTGAGTAATGGACCTTAAGGCAGGTTCTGATTTACTGCATTATTAGTGTCACATAGATTCAATTACACTTTTTAACTTTTTTTTTTTGTTTGTTGTTGCATCGCTTTTTCCGCTCCATTTTTGCCTCTCTTAAAAACATTCAGTATTTTTATTCTAGAGTAAATCTTCCTGTAATAAAGCACTCCTCTATTGGGTGAGTAATTATTTTTCCAAAGGGACCACAAGAGAATTTTTTCTGATGTTAGTAGGAGATGTATAATGAGATCGGAGCGTTTGCTTTGTTTAAACAACTTAATGCGGAATGGCAGCATCACTGCACTTTGATAACCAACAACAGGCTCTTGAACAGACTTCGAGATTTTGGTTGTTTACTGACAATTTAAGAAAAGAGGATCTTTTAATATTTTTTGAAAATGTAAATGTTTGGATAATCTCTGCCTGAAAACATTGAAATCTGATGTTAGTAAATGAGGTAGTGGGAAAAAAAAGAGAAAGTATTCGCACACATGTACTTTAAATTAATGAAAAGCTTTCTTTTTCTCTGGGACTTGAACAGCTGTGTGATCTGATGCAGGATCATACGCGTTCCTGAGGTTTGTGTGTGGAAACAAGTGTTTGAAGCCATACAATATTAATGAACAGAACATTTCCGAACTGATAAACAACCTAGATTTATTATCCCTGAGAGAAGCTGATTACCTGTGAGCGAGAAGCAGTGTTGTCTCCGTCCCTTTGAGATGCATTTAGACTCGGATAAGTGAGTCAGACTGGAATAATTCTCCCTGGGAGAAATCTCTGTTTCTGGAGAAAGTTTTCTGTTCAGAAAAGTTTTGTTTGGTTCTTTTTTTAGCGCCGTCGTCTCACAGCCGTTTCTTTATGGGGAAGACTTATTGCCTGCAGCTAAGATGGAGACGATGTCACTGCCTACACAATATTAGCACTATGGATGTGTTGGATGTTGAAAGAAGAAACTGTGACATTTATTTATGTCTTTATTGTATGTGCTTAGGTTTTCTATTTTTAGGTCTCTTTCAGTATCTAGTAGTTTTTTTTTTTACATTTAACCTTCCTCTCTGAACAACATGACAACCTAAACCGGTATTTTTTATGTCTTTAATTATTCATCGTTCACAGATTCTTTTTTATGACGCAACTATCTCAATTCAGCGTTCTTCCGTCAATCTTTAGTTATGAGGTGAAGCAGCAAATGCCTTTTGTACAGGGAAGGCAACCAGACTTGTTAAATTTCGCCCAAAGCCAATGAGCCGACTGTCTCTGAGTAATATGACCTCTGTTCATTGTTTTTAAGCCTTTGCCTGCAGTTTTTTAGATGAGAGGAAATATTTTTTTAGTTTTCTGGTGTGTTTCTAGTGGCCTTTATTCATTAGTGGCTGAACAGGAAGAAGGGCAGAGAGAGAAAGGTTAGTCCAGAGGTCGCGCTAAACTTCTTTTGCTGTGCATCATTTTGACTAACAATGTCAAAACAAATCCTGTTTTGTTCTATTTTTACCCATTTAATTGAAATTCATTTTTATTCTGTTTCATTTTCAACAAACTGAACAGATAATCCACATTGTGTCTACATCTGAATACATTTAACTTTTGCACTGGAGTGATGAAATTATGTGCTTTGTGTCTTTGGATCAACGATTTACTTATTCCTTTTTGACAACTTGTAAGATTACTTTAAAGTCTTCCATTCTAGTTTAATTGATCATATAAAAAATAAAAAATGTCTAGAAGGTAAGGTAATTTTATTTATATAGCACATTTTCAGCAACAAGGCAGTTCAAAGTGTTTACATGAATTAAAAGGAAATACAAACAAAACAATAAACCAAACGAAAGAACAAAAATTATAAAACTACATATTGGTTCCCCATATTTAATAAGAATAAATGTATTTTTCCAATTTTATGTTTTTTTTAATCTAATTGCTGTGTCCCTTAGATTTAAAAAAATACTGCAAACTTTGAACACCACTGCCCTTAAAAGTCATTGGGAGACCCACAGCAGGCTCTTGCAGCTGTCAGTTTGGAAGTGCATGCTTCAGTAATCAGAAAGAAACTGAACTGTACAAATCAAACATTCATAACATTCATGTGGAAGCAGGAAATATTTTGAAACTGCACACCAGCTGTTAAAAATCAAACAAAAGACGGCCCTAGAGAGCAGATTCAGTAATGTTTCGCAAGTTTCTCAGAGATGATGTCGCGTTGCTCAATTCTATATGAAAGAACAGAAAAATGTTTGAGACTGTGCACATTGATTGTGACTTGCAGCTGTGAGACTCCAGGAGTGAGTCTGATGAACAAAGCTAACACACGTACACACCAGAGGACAATACAGGGACCGTTACTGTGAGAAAAAGCTTGCGGGAGACAATCAACCAGTCAAAGATGAGACCACCCCCTTGCTGTTCCATTATAGCACCAACTGATGTGACAACAAAAGATAATTTTGTCTAAAACATCATAGTCAAACTGATGTGAAGCGTTTTTGTATTTATTGTATGTTTAATGAAAATCGGATGAACAGTAGCAGGGGGTAAAAAAAACAGAGCAGCTCCCAGCTTTACTGGTGAGGCTACGACCCACTCTGTCCTGAGTGAAGAAAAATTTCCATTTAGATTGGAATTCATTATTGGCTTTAACATTAGCCCTCCAAACCAAATGAAGAAAAAAAAAATTTATTCTTTTGTATTTTAACATTCAAACTGCTTTTATTCGCAGGATTTGATGACTCATCTAATCACAACGAAACTCCAGACCAACTACTGATTACATCTACAATTCATGAGTCAGCAGTGAAAACATGCATTAAAGCCGAAACTAATTTTGTTTTGTTTCTTGTCGTCAGCAAACGCCTTCAACAATCAAAACGTGACCTCAAAGGACCACAACTGAAGGAATAAATATTCACAAAGCGAGCCAAACACAATTGGTTTTATCATTCAGGAAAAGCTGTGCACAGTGAAATCTTGGAGATTGTTTTGAAATAAACTGCTTGGTTGTTGTGAGTCATTGTGGCTGTTGCAAAGGCGAGCTATAAAGGAACATTAATGGTTACCAATTTCAGGAAGGTAATAAAAGTGTAAAGGTTCACTGAAAGAGGAACAGCTGAGCTCTGAGAAGATGGGATGTTTGAGGTCAAAGGTTATCTGATCAGGCAACAGATTGGACATTTAAACTCTGCCGTAAATTCAAACATCAGGAATTTAGGTGTTTTTGAACAATCTATCTTTTGATGGGCACTAACAGCTTGCATGAATATATTTATCATTGAAAAATAAGGAACATGAGATGGATATTTCCAGTTATTCACTTCTACATGCAGTGGCTTTACTTGCTCCAAAACTGTACTGTAAGACTTTTAACTGGAACAAATAAAATGGTTCAATATGCCGTGCCAAAGAGCCAACAATAAATTATATTACTTAGACAAGATGGTTACAAGAGACAAGAAAATGTAGCAACGACGATTGTAAATAAATTGTAGATATTCTATGTTCTATTTCAGGTGATGTCCCAAGCGGAGGGCCAACAGAAGAACCTTGTCCACTCCATTGACTCTCTGCCCACCAAAGGCCCGCTCTCCTGTTTGGACCAGGACCTGCTGCTGCTCAAAGCCACGTCGGCTGCCACGCTCAGCTGCCTGGGAGAGTGCCTGAACATCCTGCAGCAGACTCAGAGCCACAGCAGCCAAGCGCCGCCTCAGTCCCACGCCTCCCAGCGTAACCGGGGAACCCCCTCTGGTGAGTCCGCCACGGGACCCATTCCGGTACTGTTACTGGAGCCCCCCACGGCTCCGGCCACCCCATCCCCCTTATCGTTTCAGTCTTCACCACCTGAGCCCAGCTACTGCGGCAAAGCCAAGTTGGGGCAGCTAGACTGTGGCTCGTGTCCATGCCTGATGGGTACGCTGAACTTAAACATCTGCAGTAAATGCTGTTGAATGTCGCACCCTTTGTGTTTGAATATGTTCACTTTGTACCATTTCTGTTTGTCATGATTTGTCTGTGTTTGTCTTGTTTTGTTGGTTTTTGTTTCGTCAGTGTCATCAGTCCCATTGAAATGCCAAAAATTCTTCAAGTGGTACCAAGTTCAAGCATGAAAGTGGAGTGTGTATGAAAGGGTTGTTCACAGAACCCCTTTAAGCATGTCAACTTGCATGTCAGGAGAGAAAAATGGCCTTCTGTGAACGGGTATACTTGAAATAAAAATCTATGCACTTTTAAATCTCCTTAAAGGATTAAATCTTTGCCAAAACAATCCACTCTGGTGCCTCAAATGTCAGCCCTCCACCATGTCTAACCCGCTCTGTGCCTGGTCTAATAAAGATGTTTTGAATCATCTGAAGCTTGAGGGTGGTTCTATTTGGCAATAATAAGTAAAACAAATATCTGGCAGGACTTCTATAAAATGGAGTATCCAGTTAATCAGCTGCTGTGGACTAATCCTGTTTCCCCCAAGAAAAGATGCACATTTATAATCCAGTTATGGTGATCAGGTTTCTGTAGAAAAAGACACATAAATGTTTTGGGTTTTTTTTAGTAAAAAAAGATTTGATCACATGGTGATCTCCTGAATTGCTTTGGAGTAACACTTAAGAAATTTGTTTGATGCTTCAGTTTCAAATTTCAGAGGAAATGGTTTTGCAGTTCACCTTCATAAACTGATTATTGGTTTTGATGCAATATCCATTTTGGGCTTTTATGTATTGAAGTTCTAATTCCAGTGTGAAACAATCAGACAACAAGCAACTCTGAGTTTTAAAAATAACAATTTGGTGCACAGATTGGAATTTATTGGTTGATGTACTTATTGTCTCCCCCCATGTTTGATTAGCAAACTACACCTTGACCACAGTCATTTTGTAGCCATCAAAATGTCCAATATCTCTGGATATTTCAACACTTTCTTGTGTTTAATTGGTGTTTTTAAACTGGTTAGTTTCCTAGTGCAGACAGAAGCTAAAAAATGGTTCGGAATAAGGTTTGAAAGTTGCCAATGTTGGCTTTAATGTTATCCGACCGTAAGCTCATAGATGAAAATTTACTTTTTGTCAATTTTGACTGGATTCTGGTTAAGAAAATGTTTTAAAATGTTTGAATGAAAAGTAATCGCAATATTTTGATGAAGCATTTACCGTTTTATCTTATCAAATAAGTCAAAAACTGATATTTTCATAACTCGTATTAAGGATCAAATTGAATTGTTTTGAATCTAAGATGTTTATCCAACCAAAGTGTAAACGGTGAAGTTTTCGCAGCAATTCTTTTTTTTGAACCTCCAAACCAGAAAGTTGTTCACCTTTGTCTCTGATCTTAAGAAGGTAATCTTGCATCTGTGTTTAGGAGGTGGGGAAGGTTCCCCCCCTGAATCTGCCCTTCCTCACTGTCTCCTGGTCTTCTTTTTGCGCCAGCCGTTGCCGTGCCCTGCAGGGGGTTATGTGGAGTTGGACCGCCGGGCCGCAAGTACAAACCTCTTTCTTCCTTCCGCTGGCTTGCTGATGAGTCCCGAGGGGGTCCGGCTGCTCCCCATTTTCGGCATGTACCCTCCACACCTCAGTGAAGAGTACCTTGTTAGGATCCTCAATTTTGAGAGTTATCGGTGGCGTGCTTCACCAGCATGGGCTGCATCCTGACTTCATGCAGCTGATGGCGGGAGTTGCAAGAGAGGCGAATGGTTCACGCAGGAAAGCATTCCCAAGCATGAGGTCGCACTGAGTTTGGCTGGCACGTTGGCTCCTCAGATCACCTGTTGCTCCTTCAACAAGCAAATCAACCCATTGGAGTCAAAGAGTAGAGAACTCAATTTGCAAACAATAAAAATAAACCTGCCAGTCAAAAAGCAGAGAGCAAATGTTAAGGTAATGCAGCGGAGGATCTTCGCTGCTCCCTCTAGCTCTTTCGGATCGCTCCGGTTTTCCTTCTGCCAATGCTGAAAAGAGCTTGATGCAACGCCCTCCCCCACTTCCACCAGCACACAGAGCAATTTCCTTTAAGGAAATGACAATCCATAAAGGAAATCTACTTTATTTGCAAACCTGGCCCTGTTGCAACTTGTCAAACTCAAAGGAGAATTTCTCTTAATAAAATCATTTCCTAGGAAAGTAACTTTGCAGTTACAGGATTATATACTGACCCGTAATCACTGGCCAGAAATGGACGATAAAAACAATTGGAGAGATTTAGTGCATGACAATTTCATTGCATTGTTTGATTTGTTAGGCTTTTTGTCCACTTGCATGCCTCTATCCAACAATAACATTGGATAGCTCCTGCTCATCAATTAACTCTGGCGCTTCATGGTGACTTACAAATGTCCCAGTCAAGATGTTTTATCCCTGATTTCAATTAGACTGATTAAAAATTGGAAACTGACTACGTTCCAGCAACACTGCATGAAGCTCACAAGAATGAGACAAAACTTGAGCAAATTTAAGAGAAAACCAAGTTTAGCATGTTTTTGTTTTCATAAGTGAAGGTTTTATAAATCACAAACTGTGTTTTTGAAGAGAATTCCTGCCAATGACTCGTTAATATATTACAGGTTTTTAACACTTAGATGGCACAGTTGTTTCTGAGCAAACATTTAACAGGAGAGGAATCAATGCATATACAGTATATATGCATATATTTTGTACAATTTAGGTATGGAAAATCTTTTAAAAAATTCTCTTTCAGAAAATCTTTTATATATACAGTATACAGTATATATAATAAAACTCAATGCTTAGTAAATTAGGGTTGTTTTAATTATATTTAAATGACTTCAGTTTTGATTTATCGTAACACAACTTGATTTTAATATTTTATATTGTCAGCATTTTGTTTTTTGACTTACAGATTGCGCACTTCAGAAATAAATCCAAAAACGTCTGTCTCTACAATGTTTACAGTCTAAACAACTCTAGGCAAATCTTTTCTCGGACCTGTGGTTCTTAAACTGGACCTAAATGCCAAACAAAACCCTGCTGCGTTCTGTTTCTTTATAAAATGGTACCAATGTTCACAAAACTCTTCTCAGAGCAGTGGTTTTCAACACTCTGCTGCATGTTTTTAGACGCTTTCCTGCTGCCTCACACTTGACTTTAAAAACAAAAAAAAAGGTGATTGACGGCTTCTGCAGCACTCAAATGCATACAGAGGAGAAAATGCAATCATCTGAAGTAGATGGAGCAGAGTCACGTCTAAAACATGAAGGATGGTGGGACCAGGAATGAGAACCACAGCTTCAGAGAATCTGCATCTAGTATAGCAGACTTATTTACAAGTCCAACAGTTATATATATATCTTTCTCAAAAAAGATTTGAGAAGAGTATCGGAAAATCAGAAACGTATTTCAGCTTCATTTGTTTTGATGATTTGGGAAGCCTACAGATAATGAGCTCCAATTACCATTTAACCAGCTAAAGGCTAATATTTTATACTCAAAGATCCAGGATGTTCTATAAAGTCTGTCTAAATATAGAAACCTGAGTGCAGGAGAAGATTAAAAATGCGTATGATCCCTGATCATTCATGTTAAGTGAATGTAGCATAAAACTGTTGTTGAACATGTTGGCAAAATGCAATAAGGCAGATAAACATCACTGACCCTTCAGGTCGAGAAAAAGATGCTCTTGTCACTTTAATGCTGTCAGAATGTGTTAAATCTGATAAAGTAACCACTGGTGAGGCATTTTGTGTTGTTACATTTGAGACCTACTACACATAAGCACGTAATGTTATACTGCCATATTATATTTAAGCTACTGTGTATTTTAAAGCTTGCACAGATAAAGAGAAGGGGAATAGCTGAACATACAGATCTAGAATAAGGAAGAGTTCACTGCACTGAACCCCATTAAAACCAAATATTGATTTCTGAACTCTTCCTGAGTTAAAACATTAGTATTGTTGTTTCTAAATTAATATTTCTTGTTTTCTTGGCATTTTTTGATGTCTGAAAGCTCTACATCTTTTTCCTTATTTTGACCATTTCTCATTTTCTGCAAATACAAAATTTTTGCTTGGAATATCAGAGACATGTTGTCAGTAGTTCATAGAATAAAAGAACAATGTTTATTTTACTCAAACACATATCTATAAAAAGTAAAATCAGAGAAACTAATCATTTTATGTGGTCTCTTAATGTTTTCCAGAGCTGTATATGTTTTTTTTTTTTACATTTGTATTAAGCAGATGTAATGTGGAAGACCAAACAAAGTATACATTTATTACTAAGTTTGATTGAATTATTCAACTAAAAGTAATTATTGCAATTGATTTCAATTCAGTTTATTATTGTGGCAGCTGACAACATTTCAAGGTGTGTTATTAGAAAATTGATGTTTCCTATTATCTTTGCGTTATTGGAAGACAAATAGGCTGAAATTAGCAAATTTGTTATATTTCAGCCCTGAGAACCTATAGTTTTGTTTAATTTAATTGTAAGCTTACTTTTTTCTGTGCATTGCTAATGTTTGTTAGGAAAAAAAATGGTTGTAGCTCATCTGGTAGCCAGCTGATGGCGATCAGTTGAGCAACAACAGAAAATACACAATAAATACAAACTCTTGTGTCCAATTTGCTTCTAAAATAATATTTCACCCTAAAAGTATCTCAAAATTAATTTCACATTCATGCCCATAATTGTCAAATATAAACCTCTCACTAGACCTGTACCTAAAAGTCTGTCATAAAAGCTAATTTCAAACATCTTCTATTAACTATCGACGTCTTTAAAGCTTCAAATATCACAAATAACCTTTTTTTTAAATAAAAAAAGAATAAATATAAATGACATCTTGAACTCTTTAACTTTTCACTCGCCTTCCTGCACAGCTTTCTGTTAGCGCCTTACTTTGACATGACAGCAGAATCACTATCAGGAGCTTCTTCACACTTTTCAGTTCAGCTGACAGACGCAGGCTGACCGGCGTGTCAACACCACTTGGTTTCCACTGACGGATATCAGGAGAGGGAACCGCAGTTCACCTTTCACACCATTTAAGTGAATGATGTGGACATGAGAAGGGCTTTTAAATAAAAGAAATCCTGTGATGTGGCCACAAAGCTTTAAAATGAGAAGTATTTAGATTATATTTAAGTCAAATGTGGATTGAAGTATCTTAAATGGATCATTGTGGATTCTGTTTCATGCAGAAGACACTAAATAATTGTTTTAACCAAGTCAAATGAATTTAGATGAGAGTTTTAGGTTCGCGCTACAATAGCTAGATACGAATTATGCAGCAGTATGTCTGTAATCTAACCTTTGTCACTAAATTTACCCATTTTTTCACTCCAATACTAAAACTCCTGACTTTTCTCCTTGTTACACTAATATGTCACTGAACTCACTTAAACACAATCCTCATCCCAGAATCTAACAACATTAACGATATCCGATCAGCCTGTCAGATTATCCAGCAAATCCAAACAAAATGCAACGAAACAGAACAAAATAAAATAATTACACGGATTACACCAATATGTTTCATAACTACGAATTAAAGTTTTAACATCTGCCTTTATGTTCACAAAAGAGTCAACTTTTAACCTCCAGTGATTTGAGTGTAAGGATTAATTTTTAAACCCATATTTCAGCATTCACAGGGAGAGTTCATTACATGCAATAAAAAAAAAAAACATCTTTAAAATTGAGACTTTTTGTTCATCTTTATAGGTGGGGAATATAAAGTAAAATGGGGAATAATTTTTGGTGCAATTTTAGACCCTCTTGGCTGTATTCTTATTCTCCAGATCTCAGTCCAGTGGAGCTGAAAGCTCAGTATGCAGTAGGTGTGGGATGCTAAAATCTTTGAAAAGTGTTTATGAATAATTGAGGCCATTTTGGAGCGAAAAAGTGCTTCGAAATCCTAAAAAGAGCTATAAAACGTAGCTAATGAAGTAGCTTGTAAGTTTGTAAACCAATAGGCTCTTATTTTAATCATCTTAGTAAACAATTTTTTTTCCATTTTGTTTTACTTTAGTGCCAGATTTCTGAACCTTGTGTCCAAGGTTATTCCAACCACAAATGAACAAATATATCAGGAGAATAAAAAGAATCATAATCTCTTGCATTTCCTTCAAAATTGGCTTTATTCTACCAAACAATAAAGCAAATAGTGCATCATCAATACAGAGAGCTACTATATGGTGCCAGAACTGCTCTGCTGATGCAGAACCACAGAGAAAATGTCATTTAAATTTACCATATTGACAACATTGGGGAGTCCTTCAACAGAACAAACATGCTTTTTGAGCATGTGCACCGTGTGTTTACAACACACAACAAGCACTTATTTCTGAAATTCAAGATGCGTCAGACAGACGATGCTGCTGTGGTGCAACCGGCCCAAAGTAGATGAAAACCAGCATGTGTGTGACACATGAAGGTAGGAAAAATCATCTTGAAAAGATAGCAGTGTTAAAAAAATAAATGTGCAACAAAACAGCAAATATCTTAAACACATAAGGAAAATTATCTTTTGTGTTTTGCATAGCCTCATTGTTTCTGTTTTTCTTTTTTAACAGACTTCATGTTTGGGTTTACATTGTTGCTTTTTATTAATAGTGTTTATACAAGCTTCTTTGTTTCCATGCCATGACATTTAAAAGGTCACCACATTTTTTACAATCCTATTTGCTTCAGAGCGAATACATTCTGCTGTGCCTGCTGTGCTCTGCTGCTTCTAGAGACGTTCAATGAAGCCTTTTCCTTACTTGTAAGCTTTTCCAACATGATTACCAAACCGCTGCCTTTTCATCTCAGACTTTCGCTTCAGATTTTTCCAGAAGGATCCTGACATAATTCCCAACATAAAGGCGTCATTTACTCTGAAATATTCTCACATTTTGTTCCAGTTCTAGTCACACGTTACCTCAAGAATGAATGACAAAGCCTTGCAAAATAACTTTTTTACATTTTATGTTGGAAGCAATACTTCTGTATTTACAAAAAATATCTGAAAAATGTGGTGTGCATTTATTTTTAATTCAACTGAGTCAATGCTACTTTGCTTTACTCATAAGAACTGAAAGTTTTGCTCATTCTTCACAAATCAGCTCAAACTCAGTCAGATTAGATGGAAAGCAGTTCCGATCAGCAACATTTTCAAGTCCTGCCCCAGATTCTCAATTTGTTTTGGATATGGACTTTGACTAGGCCATTGTAGCACATAAAAAGGCTCTTATGAATGCTGTGTTTACCTCCATACATCCTCTCTTCTTTTGATTATTCTCCTTGTCTGGAAACACATGCCAGACATGTAGGTTTGTAGGTGAGCCACCCTTGTTCCATTTTCAGACGATGTCATGAACAGAGCTCTGCGAGGATATTTTATCATTTCTTCTTCTTCTTCTTTTGTGTTTATTTTTGATCTGTCTGCAGGGTTTCTTGCTCTTCATGATGCTAACTGTTTACAGATGTTTTTAATCTAAGAAACCTCTGAACAGCTGAATTTACAGTGAAATTAAATTGCAAACAGTTGGACTCTGTTCAATAGTTACTTGACATCTAAAGGGAGTTTATTGGATTAGAATTTATTTGGCAATGTCAAAGTAATAGGAGCGAGATATACGTACACATAAACCTGTTGCAATTAATCGGTTAATCATGTGATGAATTAAAATGAGCTCTATAATTTCCATTTGGATGAGCAGTTTTGTTTAGAGACATTATAATCCATTTTATTTCTAATTTTGGTTGTGTGTGGTTTTATTTCTTTGTTACTTTTGTTGTATTTTATATCTTCCAGTTCCAGTATTAAATATACAAATTAAAGTTTATTGATCTTTAATAAGGTGGCCTAGCATTACTATCCCGTTACCATTATGTTACTTTAAAATGGTCTCAAAATAATTGTTTATTGCAATAATTACTGGGACAATTAGTCGTCCAGCAAAATGTGTTGTTGTGACAGGCCTACATTATGCATACTGCATTGTTTTAGATTATTCTTTGTAAACCAAATGAAAAATCATGTCCTTTCTCTCTTTGCTTCATCTTCATGCATCAATTATCCATAAAGTTTTTGGTTTTGGTTGTAACGTGAAAGAGTTCAAAAGATGTACTTTTGCAAGGCACTGTTTCATTATTGCTGGACTGAAGTCAAATTTGTAGTCGTTCTATCGAGTCATAGTAACAGGTATGACTCGACAGTCATAGTGGATATGCCACCAAGTCAGTCTAATATCAAAAATGAAACAATTTTGCACATAATTTCCTGGTGTCTGAGCTCCATCAGTCACCCCACACCTTTTAATCCTGAATGTCAGATGCAAATGGAAGATAGCGATATGCGTTTTCTCCGTTCTCTCTTATGATTCCTTCAGTGCAAAACCAGCCGTGAATTTTTGTCCTGCTTTTGTGATTCAGTAGCTCAACAACAGGGTCTGATGCTGCTTTTCCGGGTTTTTCTTTCTTTATTTCTTTTTATTTTTTTGATGCAGATGGTGTTCCTGTGTGGACTGTACCAAAGTCTCCCTCAGGCGAGCAGCTGAAGAACGGAGGTCTGACTCCTCTGCAATCAGCCGAGCGCTCCCCGGCCCTCAGGAAAAGGAGTCTGTCCCCTGGTGCTGAGGTGAGAGTCACGATGTTCCACTTTCACTTTCTCACCTCTGGATTTAGTCTGTCATCTTGGTGTGGCACGTCTTGTCTAAAACTGCTGCCATATTACCTTCTGTGAAAACAGTTGTTAAAGGAAATCAGTTTTCGGTCGGTTTTGAAATCTAAATTGGGGAAAAAAAATCTCATGCAGGATTTTATGAATGTCGTTATTGTGCTATTTTGGCCTGTTAAAGTTTACTTGTGTAGTTGGAGATATGAAACACAGCAGATCAGTTTCTGCATCAGAATCTAAAATTTGTGTTTATTGTTTATTAGGGTCAGGTCTTCCTCTGCACACTTCATCCATTATTCATCACATCTTATCCATCCATCCATCCATGCATCCATCCATCCATCCATCCATCCATCCATCCATCCATCCATCCATCCATCCATCCATCCATCCATCCATCCATCCATCCATCCATCCATCCATCAATCCATCAAAAATCAACTGGGAGCTCTTGTGAAGTTTTCTTATAGCAAAGGTTAGGACGTATGTATCAGCTTCATCCCCAGTGATAAAACAGTGTGTGGTTGTTCCTTGAAGCTAAGCTATTGGTTAGCTTGAAGTCTTTCAACTGGCTCCATACTGAATGTGCTTCATTGCATTGAGTGTAGGGTCTATTTATTTATCCATACCAGCTAGAAATCATTGTTTATTTACATTTTTATTTAATTGAACATTACATGCAAAAAAACATTTGGATTTACTTACTTCCCAGACTAAAATGAGAAGCTATTATTATTATTTTTTGTTCTTCTGTTCCTGGCTGTTCAAAAACATAAAAGAAGACGGACTTTAACACATTATGCAAAAGTCACATTTTCAATGTTCTTATGTTCTGTTTCTAAAAACAGTCCAAGCTCTTAAAAAACCACCCAGCTGTTTTTTGGCAGTAAGTAAATGCTTTTTGGTGTCTGGAAAACGAGTTGCTTCAAAAACTTCCTGAATATTGAGTCACTGTCGACAGATGAAATGTGCTGTAACCTAGCAACGCCAGCCAGACCCAGCCTCGTTACCTAGCAACCTAAGCAGAGGTCCATCATATTTGGACCAGCTGGCTTTACCGCTGTATTCGCTGTACAATGGCTGCTGGAAAAGAGAAGTGTTTTGTTGTTGATTTACCATTCAGATACCACTTGCTGCCTTGTTGGCTGTGCACGAGGCTCCAGTTCTACTTTTCAAAGATGTAATAGTTGTTTATCTGTTTGTTAACTTATACTCGCACATTTTCATGTGCGAGTATAAGTTGAATTGGGAGAGGCGTGACCAGCAGCAGTTTGTTTGGATTCTGAAAGGATCTCAATTATCTAAGAAAGATTTTGTGCATAAATGTAATGAACATGTTTTGTATAGCGGATAGACATATTCTAACCTGTTCAAGGAAGCATGATAGGTCACCTTTAAAGTTGTTGCTTGCATTTAATGTTTTGTCATGTCCAGATTTATACAGGAAGGCTATTTAAGTTTACGAAGCCGGAGTCTTTAGCTTTTTAAGAACCATCAGGTTTTCCTATAGAAATTATAACATAAAAACAACTTTTAAGATTTAAAATGTTCCAGTTGAACAAATCTGACAGTGTTAAGGAGGAAAGGATTTCTTTCCATCTCTTGTGTTTATGGTTGATGCCCAGTGAGAGAAGCAATCATCTGCTGTGGAAGTTTTAGCAGAGCTGCTGTCAGAGAAGTGGGTCAGGCAGTAGAGAGGTGGGACTGCGCTGATCCCAGGAGGTCCTCACACGTTCCTCCCTCACCGTCTGCTGCAGAAATGGACTGTCACAGTCTGGACCACCCTGGGTCACAATCAGAACACAGTGACAGCTGTTGAAAGCTTGATGTCCTCCTTTTGCTTCATGACCAGCCACATACTAAAGTAACATCTGTAAAAGACGGTTTTACACATTTATGCCTGATCATGCTTTCGTTAATACACTGACTCCTATTGTCCTCTGTAAATCCTGTTGTGATTTACAGTTTCAATGTGAATTCATTTAGTCTTTTTAATAATTTAATATTGTCTCTGTAATTTGACTTTAATTTGCAGGATGTCCTTTAAAAGTCTTAAATCCATGTATCTAAAATTAAAGCATTAAAATGTCTTAAATCCATTAAAAAATGTAAGTTGGCCTTAAATAGGTTGATCACAGGTCTTAAATTTTGTGGTAGTAGGAATATTTAAGCTCATACTCCATGTAGTTAATTTTTTCAGGTAAATCTTTGAGTCCCATGCAGGCATCTTCATTTTGTTTGAGGCTATTACTAATTATAGCTGATAATATACCTTTGCTATGTAGCAAATGTTTGATAAGTGTAAATTATAACCAGTTTGCGAGACGACATTTGTCTTTACCAGTGGCTCACGTCTGGTGCTAACTCATACGATGCTACATTTATTCTGTACAGTACAAAAAGTCTTGGCACTATTACTTTACTGTCATGATACAGGTTTTAAATTTAAATCATAGTGGTTTTAAAATTATATTTAAAAAAAAGTCTTAGTTATAGTGAAGCCCTGATTTAATTGATGTTTTTACTTTTTTGTGATGTTTTTATCATTAAAGGTTCTTTTATAATCAGGTTTATTTACAAATGTTGCAAAAACAACATTTGTAACAAGAATTAGATGTGACAATTCAAGTCACTGAAATAAACGAGATGACTCTTACAGACACTTGACTAAGAGCCACTGGCCATCAGCATTTTTCAGACTTCAAGCACTCAAACAGAACATTAATGAATGCCGACCAGAACCTGGTCTATTGTTGCTCCTAATTGGACAACAACCACCTGTTCTGAGTGGCAAATTAATTGTGGTTTAGCATAACAGAAATCGCCGTCTCATTTCAGCTATAAACCCTAATTGGTGCAGAAATCACATTTAATAGATTAATGTCTATGTGATTATTTAATTGAAGAATAAAAAGCTTTTCAAGCCAACCTGGTCCTCCCGGCCTGGTGTGAAAATATAATTGCCTCCCTTGTTAAATCATGAATTTCTTGTGACTAACCACATTCTTTGGTTCAATTTAATAAGCTGCATTCATGACTGATTTCTGCCTGATCTGCAAAGTCAAGGAATCCCTTAAATAGAACCTGTTTGATGACCAACCCGTTATGTCCTGAAGTGAAGAACTGAGAAACAAAATGACTCTAATAAAACTTTGAGGAAAATATTCTGTGGACTGAAATGTTACGTTAAACATCAAATTAACGCATCATTTCAGAAATAGAAAATCTTACTAGCAGTGGTTTGTTAGATTTTCCAACCCTCAGATTCTACTTGGGTTTTCAGTAGGACAATAATCTAAAATGCACCTTTGAGTTCATGGCTCAAAAATATGTAGTGGTCTAGTTAAAGTCTGGATCCCAGCTGTTGCTGCCAAGGTTTTTCCACACAGTGACAGGTTGTCCTGGACAGCCTTTTCTTCTTGAATAAACGAGAACATCTGATAAATACAGTTTGCATTTACTCCGATTGCCTTTTTCTGTATGGTTTGATAATCTGAAACATTAAAAGTGTGTAAACTTCCCAAAGGACAAATGGTTTTTCATGACACTGTATAACATCCTACATAAAGTATATTCAATGCATGACTACACTTCATTAATCCTGGAGGAAAATTCCCATAAAGAAAGATATTTAACTTTTTTTCTTGTCGTGAGAGAGAGATTTATGGCCGACAAGTCAGCATTTTGCTGCTAGGTTGCTCTGAACGTCCCCTTGGTCAAACGTTACGCTTCGTTCATTAATTGTCAAAAGCCTGACGAATGCTGTTGTCAGATGTGCTGACACTCATTTCAGTCTAACTGCAAAATAAATTAGATAAGAGACGGAGGAACATTTAATCCTTACTGTGGGATGGAAATCTGCTTTACTGCTGAAAACAGATAATCTGAACCCACAGCGATCAAAAATGGAGCAACATTATCTTCATTTTGTGATCAATTTCTGTTGACGTCTGAGACAAAACAAGAGATAAAAGAACAGTTCATGTGGCTGGATTCATCTGTAGACTTAAAGAATGAGTATTTGATTAATCGGGTTTCAGACATTATGTGCTTTTACATATTTTCTAAAACAATCTAATAGATTTATGAGTGAATGATTAAAGGGTTACTTGTAAAATTTGCATTAACTATCTAAGACTTGTCTTAATCGCAGTTCACCCACATTTATTCCCATTGAAGTTTTCTGAAATTGCGCTACAAATTAGGTTTTTAAAGGTTATTAAAATTTTTGATAATATTCTGATTTTCCTTCTGTGACGGAGGAAATACTATTTGTGTCAAGTGTAGATAAAGTTTAAGTCTTAGATCCTGGTAAAGTTCAGATTGTTTTTGTTATTAATACATAAAGTCATAGCGCTGAAGGTGAATGTATTCTCTATTTTTTTTTTTTTTACCATAACTGTAACTAAATTTAAGTCATGGCTCTGTAATATCTGACTTCATTACTGTCAGGAAAAATGACCCTGAGATGAGTGACATGCATTGCAGACATTACTCCACCTTGACACGGATGTTTAACTTTCAAAGTGGGATTTTTTCTTTTAGCCATCATCCATATGAGTAGCTGATGTCCAGTGTGAGTTATTTGAAGTTTAGTCCTGTGTGACGGGGACAGAAAGGAGAGATGAGAGCAAACTTTCTTCAGCTGCAACTTAATTCATTAAGATGATGGCTCGATAAAAACGAGCAAAGTCCAGAGTTCTGGAGTGATTTATTTAAAGTTTGCTGCACAAACATGGAGAAGTAAGTTTGCCATCTTGTGGTTATGAAAAATAATGCAGATGAAATAAAAACCAGAATTTTCTGAGCGTTTTATGAATGCTATAACTACAAACAATACAATTAAACATGTAATTGTTGAATTCCTATGAAATTTCTTGCATAATTCCCTTGTCTGCTCATAGTGTAACAATCTTCCCTGTCTGTCAGTAAAGTGTTTAACCTCTAATCTAATGAGCAGCCACAGCATCAAGGCCTGAAGTGCATTACCTCAGAATAATGAAGGTTTCCTGTTTGAATTATGTAGCACTGCTGTGGCTTTTCATATTCAGTCTAAGTATGCAGCCAGCGGAAAGGGAGATCAGGGCTGCTGCGTGACTGTGGAGAAAATGGAGAGAAAATTGCTGCCCCTTGCAGAAATTCGTTGGCTCTATGCATGAGCAACAGCACCAGTGCATTTACTTACAATATATTCAGGCTGTCTTTCCATAGTTATGAGCTGATTCAGTGCAGCACATATAAACATTCTCAGTCACCTTCTTTGACATTGATAAACTGACTGCACACCTTTCATTTGATTAAAAATCTACCCTAAAGTTTACAGTTTAAGGTGGGATTAAATGGAAAAAAGACAATATCAGGATAGATTAGAGTTACAACATCCAGCAGGAGCTAACATGAAACATAGCTAACGTGTAATGTAACCTGACAGAAGAGAGAAACTCAAAATATTTTAGAATACCCTGATGAATTTCTAAAAATTTTTGTCACCAGCAGGGGGCAGCAAAGTAATCCCTGCCTTTTTGTTTTGTCTATTTCCACTTCATGTTTCAGTAAATAAGATAAAAGACTAGTAAAAACTTAAATTGTAGTGCATAGCGATATTTTTAGATACTTTTTTAGCGACATCAAACTAGAAGTTCAACATCTGATTGTTGCATTCATGAGTCACTTTGGTCTTTAGTCCTTCCTTTGTTTAGCCTTAAATCAAACACTTTTCCCCATGATCTTTTTCCCTTCTAGTCACATTAACACTGAAAAAAGTTAATGTTTTAATCATTGCACTGCACAAAAATGTTAAACATTTCTATTATAATGAAGGCAGAAATGTTAGTCACTGCAAACTTACTTTGTTCTTTTTTATTTTTCCTTTATTTAACCAGGTAAACCCCGTTGAGATCTAGATCTCATTTTCAAGAGGGACCTGGGCAGAAGTCTGCAATACACAGCAACCTGGCTACAAAATAAAACTAATTAATACATATACACAAGTATAAAACAATTTAAGAGCAGTGACACTGTTTAATAGAATCTTGTTGCCTGTTTTTAAGAACCGCTCGAAATAAATCCAATGAAATCAGTTCTGACATCTTGAGTTCAGACTGGAGCTGATTCCAGGCTGTAGCAGCATCACACTGAATGCCTGCTTCCCCTTTTCAGTTGGAACACGTGGGACATGCAAAAGAAAAATTTAATTGGAGCGTAAAGGATGGGAAATAACAGATCTATGTAAGAGAGAGCTTAAGTGTGCTGGAGCCAAGCCGACTAGAGATTCATAAATCAGGATCATCAGGTGATTGTTCCTCCGTACGCTTAAAGGAGGCCATTCAGCTTTTGCATACAACTCACAATGATGTGTAAGACGTCTGCTACTGGTTGCAAACCTTAAAGCACAATGATACACAGGATTCAATGATTGAAGGCATTTGGTCGAAGCTTTCATATATAAAACATCTCCATAATTCAGGAGTGGCAGGAATGTTGCTGCTACCAATTTACTTCTAGCTTTGAGAGAGAAACAAGATCCATTTCGGTAATAAAACCCAATCTTCATTTTCAATGTTTGTAACAAATTTGCTATGTGATTTTTGAAAGAAAGCTCTTTATCTAGAATAAAGCCAAGATATTTATAATTACTGACAGACTCAATTTGTGCACCTGCAGCAGTTGTAAGCAAAAGAGGGATTTCTGGTAGTTTTCTAGAGAGTGAAAAAATCATTGCTTTTGTCTTATCCACATTCAAAACCAACTTCAGAGTTTGTAAGCGTGTTTCACTTTCAGGCATTTTTTTAAACTTGTGCTGGTTATTTTACTGTTTTGAACTCTTGCGATATGGATGCTGGGATCAGACTATAAAGTGGTTGTTAAGTCCTGCAAACCAGCCAATCATTGAATTGAAACAATTCTGCATCGCAGAGTGGGACAAAATTTCCTGCAGCACGTAAAACGTACTCCAGTTGTCGTAAATATTTGATGGCAGTTGTTGCTTTAAAAGTGAAATTTTTTCAGATTGAGTCAGGCTGATCTGGATAGTTTTTTTTTTTCAATAGATAAATAAAATCATAATTTTAAAATATATCTGTACTATACATGTTTTTAATAAAAAAAAAGTTTGATAATGAGGCAAATTTAGGTGTGATTATAAAAAAATGCATAAGGGTGCAAATACGTGGAGGTAACAGACATATTTCTACAGAAACTGTTTTTCTGTTAAAATCCAATATAATGAAAAACTAAAGAAAAAAATCATACATTTTTCTAAAGTTTATCCAGCTCAATCAAGTCAGATTGTGCCATTTTACACTCAAGGCTACTTTGTATTCTGTCTCTGGGTGAAGTGTCTGTATGCGCTTTTATTTTTACAGAAGAAAAGAAATTTCTTTCTTAAAACACCACAAGCAATTCACCTGGTCAAGTATGAAATTGAGTGTTTTTTTTAAACTTTATTGTCAAAAATTGCAACAGCTCAGGGTCACAGGAAGTTGTAAGTGAAATAAGTTTATTAGTACTTATTTTGGGACTTTTAACTTTACCAAAGAACGAGATTTAACAGTAAAGACTGAAAACTCCTTCATACCTACCTGTTCCACTGGCAGATTATTTCACTACTAGCTACTTTTTCATCAATATTAAGGAATTATTGACTTAAAACAAGTCACAACTAACTTACAAGTAAGGTATCTGCAATAGATATTAGACCAAAAATACTAGTAAGATTTTATGTTTTTGCATAAGCCGCATGGTTCAAAGCATAGAAAAAAAGTCGCGGCTTATAGTCTGAAAAATACGGTCATGCAATTAAATCTTTTTCCCAGAGGTAACGGATGCATTAGACTAGATGAATACTTCTTGAAGATATGAATGGCTGTTGTATTAAATGTTTTACACGACTCTATGTAAACTGCAGAATGCTTCAGTTCCAACTTCCTTTGATTCAAATGCCAAACAGCAGCGCGGACCGGAAGCTCTTCAGTATCGGCCTGGGTGCTGACTTTCAAAGCATCTCTGACATTTAACTTGGAAAACGTGGCTAAAAAAAAAAAGAAACACACAGTAACTGAATCAGTCAGTGTGTTCAAATAGCTCGCTCTTTCAGCCTGCAAGCCTTATTTATTGGAAAGTGCACAGAGACGAAGTTCACTGATTGTGTGGCTAAATGTCAAACAATAAAGCGGGTGGAGTGTGTTTAATGTGGCTGCCTGAGAAAACAGATCTACTCACCTGGAGCGTTTCAGAGAAAATGCCAGGAAAGTAGAAATAGGGGTCAGAGGTTAAGAGTATATGTCAATTTTTTAATTCACTCAGCTATATGCAGAAGGAGGCAGGAATACAGTAAATGTGAAAATATGGAAAAATTTGAACCGAGCGTCAATGGTTTGGAGATTAAAACAACAAAGCAATAAAGTAAAATCTCATCAAATTTGACAGTAAAACACTTTAAGTTTCAATCTTAAATCAAAATTTGTCTTTTGCAGGAAAAAGTGTTTGTTTTATTTTTTATAACGACTCACTTTATGATGTTTGATTCGCATTGATTTCTGTGTGTATCAGTACAGAAGGTAGATTGTAGTTAGCCATCTTTTTTAAAATGTTTGATTTCAGCTAAAATCATAAAATATAGACATTAAAATGTTGTTGCACTTGTGAAGGAATCAGAATCATCAGGTCAAAACTAAATGTACATGAAACTGGAATTAAATATGAAGACGTCTCTGCATGCAGAAGACTAACTTCAACACGTGACCCTGCATGGATCAGTTTAAAAAGGAATATAGCCTGTAAAAATTAATAGTTTAAATAAACTGAAGACATGGAAACTGCATCTCTCAGGTTAAAGAAGTAAATAAACTTTTATCAGCACACAGTTCAAAACTTTGCACAAATCCTTTTTAAAAACAATTAGATTTCTAAAGTTGTTGCTTTAACTAAATATTTCGTCTGGAATTTTTTGCTGGAATTGCATTTTTTGGAAAACATTTTTTATTCATTGCCAAAAAGGTTTTTCTTATAATCATTGCTAAATAGTAGTAGTGACTCAGGTGAGTTTAGGCACACCTTGTTGCTAGGAAACGGTAAAAAACATTGAGCACGTGCAAAAATAATGAGGAGGAAGGCATAATTTAATGAAGCTTGTGAGGGTAAGAATCTTGTGGGTAAAGTATTTAGGCTTTTATTTATTAAAAACAATTTTTTACTTTGGAAAGTGAATGTAGTCGATCATAAGTCTCATGAGAATTGAGTATAGATCTTTATAGATATTTTAAAATTTGTTTTATATATCAATTGTGCTATTTATGAGCTATAACATGAGGTCATAAAACTGTAGCATTTTAGGTGTGGACACAAGTAATGATGAAATGTTAGCATCGAGGTAACTTGACTCCCGATGTTAATGCTCACTTCCCAAACACATTTGAAAGCATGATCTCTTGTTTATTATTATTATTATTATTATTATTTTTGCTACTAAGCAGCAGTTTAGCTGTAATTTGTAATAATTAAAAAAAGAGTGATTGTACCGGTTGAACAACAAATAAATCCGCTTGATGTACGAGATGAAGGATATTTAGGTTAGCGACCAAACTAAGGTCTCCTTGATCCTAAATATGAAACATGGATCCTCTTACTCCAGTCTCTCCTGTAAACAATTACGGCTGATATTTCTGAAGAGGTGGAATCGTTAACATTCCTTGTTGGAGGAGCTTTCTACCCTAAGCAACCTTTAATATTTCTCAAAGCCGAAGGCAGAAAGAAGCGCAAGGCCGGCTAAGCCGGCAGTAATGCAGGCGCGGCGTTGGGCCCCTGATGGTTCAGATAAAGGCTGAGCTTCAGGGCAAAGCTTTCGATTTACCGGTCGATGTACAATCCAACCCCTCACCTGTGGTCACAAGCTCTTTAAGTGACTGAAAGGACGAGGTTATGGATGCATTCAGCTGCAATTGGTTTCTGCTGTGAGGTTCAGAGGGAAGAAGCTGCTCCTTTGTGTGGAAACTTGGACGGTTCTGGTATCTTACTTGAACTTTTGCTTGCCATTTGGGCGACCAGGCTTCTCCTGAGTTTACAGTCGCTTATATTAAAGTACATCGGCGCCAAAACGGAGCGTGAGCTAAATACCGATTTGAATGTGATTAAAATCCACATGGAGTTTTTCCAGAAAGCCTGAATGAGGGAATCCATTCAGACTGAAGGAAGATAGAAGAGGACATCAGACGTATCTGTTTTCACATGAATGGAGAAAAGGTGGAAGTCACCATGAGGAAAAACCAGAAAGAGAACCAGCTCAAACTTGTAGCTGTTTGAAACTACAATAAGACTTTGAAGCAGCAGCTTGAAGAGACTCGGCCTTCCTTCAGCGCCGAGGAGGCTGAGATGGAGAGGTGATGAAACAGAATAGCAGATCGTCTGAACGAAAAGACAAGGAGGCAAAAATGATGTGGAATATGGGAAATAGGACCCAGTCTGACTACTGCAGAGAAAACGAGCAGTAACGTCAAGAGATCTAATCGGAAAATCAAAAATTTCTTCTTTTGTCCAAATTATTTTGTTTGACGCTTTCCTACTGAGCATTTGCTTGAGAAAAAAACCTTTTCTCTAGGCCTTTAAGCTAAAATATGCCTTCATTTGTTCTGAAAGAATCCAGCTCAGTTCTGCACAAAAAGGAGACATCATGAGGTCAACGTACTTTTATCTACAAGCACTAATCTTCTCTTTGTGATTTCCATTTTAGGAATTGAACTTTCATTTTCAGGGCAGAATCTTTGCTGCGCAACATCTTCATGAGTATTTTATAAAAACACGTTACATCCTCTTTGTCTCTTTCAAGCTCTAAACTAAACTGCTTTTTATATTGAAGAATGCCCAAAGTTTTATCAAGTTATATCATTTTTATATATTTTGTTATGATTAATATTGTGTAATTCCTTATTACTGTCTCTTTGTAAAATTTTTAACCACAGGTGATTCTGTTGAAAGAATGAGCCACTCTTATCCTGCTTCAAGTTTAATAATGTTACAACTTAATTTTTATTTTATTTATTTAACATTTATGTAATCTGGTACGCTGACTGTTCCAGTCATTGGGTGCAGCAAAGTATGCTCTAAATTTGTACAAGTAATGATTACTCCACAGTTTTTAGGAATAAATTATAATTTTAAACGACGACCTGTTCAGAAAACATTAAACCATCATACAGTAGAAAACAGAAAAATAGCATAAAGTAGAGAAAATAAAAATAACAAATACAGCCATATTCATACTGACTAAACTATAATACACATCATAAGTCAACAGTCTTAAAAGCAGGTACATTGATCATGTGCTATAGTTTTTACTAAGTGGAGAAAGGTTAATTTTAAAGTTAGCGTGCTGAGCTTTAGTGTTTTTTTACAAATTGTTCCAGTCATTGGGTGCAGCAAAGTTAACTGAGGATTAGCCCAAAGATGATGGTGAGTTTATTAGAACATAAAATGTGAGTATTGTTGTAAATATTGATGAATGAGCGACGGTATTTACCAATCATGGTTTTACAGATGCATGAATGGAGAGATGGCCAGTTTACAAGTGAGTATAGATGACTTGGTGGCAATAGAACGAAAACAGATAACAGAGTGATGGATGACATCATGGACTAGAAGCAGATTTGTAGATGAAGATTGTCATTTTCACCAAACTGCTTTGCGATAAGGGAAAACTGAGTCTTAATTTGACTTTTGGAAGTATTGTATTTACATGAGAGTGCACTGACGAGCCATATACATCAGTATTTATAGGAGGCGATGAGCTGAAGTGATAAACCATCCACAAATTAAATGTTATGGGAGGCGGTGTGAGATAAATTCCAGATAAAGAACTTATCCTGTTTGTAGCACGACTGCTGATTTGTTACTTTGACAGTACAGACGATTATTTGATCATCTGCAAACTCATCACAGAAGTGGAGACGTTCAGTGGGGAGATAAAAGCTCGGAGGTCATGTGAGCAGAGGAGCAACTGGAGGAGAGCGGAGGATTAAAACGGGAGCAGCTGGAGGATGGGAGGGAACGGTTTATGACGTCACCGGGACTTTTCCTCTGCTCCCCTTCCTTTTTTCAGAGTGGGTGGTGGGCAGAGAGGCAGACACACACACAGCAGCTCAGCACCGTCTCAGCATCTCTCTGTGGGGAAGGAGCAGGACTCCTTTCAGACGGCTGCCCACCAAGTCCGCAAATTCAGATGAAGAGGAGGAAGTGTGTGTTATTTTTTTCCTCGGGGTCCCGTCAGACCTTTAAACTCGTTAAATGACTCCGACCTGGACAGGCGTCCTGCTGAGAGACCGCCGGCTCTTTAACAGGATTTGACGCTAACTGGAGCTTTTACCCAGCAGCTTTCCTGCTTGCGGACCACTTCCCCTCCTCTTGGTGGATTGAACAGTCGGTGGCGTTCAAACACGCCGGTACTTTTTCCTTTGATTGGAGATGAGATCCAGCTTCATGCAGGTCAAGCCTGTAGCGTCACATCAGTGCAGCGTGAGTGTTTGATCACTGTTCACATCTGCTTTAAGTGCAAACTGAAATGCTTATCCAGCATTTCCAGAGTACATCAGCGTTTAGCAGCACTGATCGGAAACGGAAAGTACAGAGCTTGTTCAACACTGAGCATTGATGCAGTCTTCATAAATTATTGAACAAACCAGACTGCAGGGCTTGTTGTGGTAAACGCATTAAACAGCTGAAATATTTACAAAGTGCTTTGTGAAACATTGAAAAGAAGGAAATGCCAACATTTTCTCACTTTTACACACTACTGGTGGCAGTTTTTGATTTGGGCCATCCTGGTGGATGACCGGGGCGACATTAGTAAGAAGGGTTGGGGAGCATAAGGAGATGAAACGGAACTGAACAAGTTTTCTGTTCAATATCTTAACAAGTATTTATGCTCTGGTTCAGTGTTTCCCAACCCTGGTCCTCAAGGCTCACGGTCCTACATGCTTTAGAGGTTTCCCTGCTTTAAAGTGCCTGATGCAACTGATTGCAGTTCAACAAACGCCTGCTAATCAGTCATCAATTGAAATCAGCTGGACTGAAGCAAGGAAATACCTGAAACATGCAGGGCAGTGAGCCTGGAGGACCAGGGTTGGGAAACACTGCTCTAGTTTATTGTGAAAATATCTTTGTACATTTGAAATAAGACAAAATTAACTTAAAAGTAACTTTTCAGCAATATATTGGAGTTTTTTTTTTTAGTCAATAACTCCTTAATATTAACAAAAAAGTACTCACTATTTATGAAATAATCTCTCCGTTGGACAAGACATTTAAATTCATAATAAAGGACAAACGTCTCGTTCCACTGGATGATTATTTAATTTATATCTTGTATCTAAATATTCCTGCTAAGTTTAAGTTGATAAACAGCTAAAACTTTTCTGTTTTTTCTTGCGGTGGAAGAATGTAACTTCTCATCTAATTGCATTATATTCAGTTGAGTTTAAGAGAAAAATGTTGCTGGATATTTTGCTTAATTTCTGAGGTTTGATGCAGATTGAAAATATTTGACAAAGTAGACATAATCTACATGACTCATGTTTTTGCCACTTGTGCAACCAACTGCAAATTAAAGGCAAGAAACTGTTTTGAAATTGATTCAATAGCTACTAAGTGTGCAAACATGCCCCCACATTTATTGTCATTTTATTTTGGAATAACCTGGTTACATAAGTGTGCTCACCCACCATTTTGTGTATTTTCAGAAAGTAAGAAAAAGGTATTTTCTTCCAAAGATTAAATCCTAACAGAACATCTAAAATCTAAAGCTTTGAGAGATAATATGCCTTGATCAGGAGTCAAAACATATTATAAATTGGATGATAAATTGTGCCAGTAATTATTGACAGAAATGATCATTATAAAAATGTTTTGAGATCATTTTCAAGTATTGATAAATCTTATACTACTGGAAGTTTGTGCTACTAAAGACATATAAACTTTAATTTCTCAAGGAACACTTAACCCTGGCACTGTAGGATATTTTTAATATCCAACATAAAACACAACCAAATACAAAAACTTCAAACAAGAGAAACCATAAATGAAATGGATTAGGATGTTTGTGTAAACAAAAAAATATTTCTCTTCAGAATGGAGCTCATTTTGATTCATTGTGCGGTTAATTGTTTATTGCGACAGAGTTATTCTTGTGTGAAGCTCCGGGTTTTAACACCATTTTGATTCCAGAGCTGCCCAGTTCTGATGGCTCAGATTCAACTGAGTGAAAGTTTTCCTGGCTGCACATCCACGATGCCAAAGATGCTCTGGAAGATTAGAGCTGATAATTATGGAGGCTTTTGGACAGCAGATAACTCATCGTCACGCTGCCTTTCCGGATCCAGACATTACTAATTCACCGACATGTTCAGCAGTAAGCTCGCTCCATGCAGAGCTGCTCAGACCAACTCAGCTGTGGTTCCCTCTTGCTGTCAGGAGCCTCTTTATTTAGTCAAAAGCAGTGAAGTCATAACAAACCTCCCCCTCCTCTCTGTCTTCCCACTCTGCTTCACTTCTATATATATCACTCTGCTTCAGCTCCAGGGACTCGTGTAGGGGTGTGTGTGTGTGTGTGTTTGGAGCGTGCTCCGTCCCGTCCAGGGTGTGTGTTCATGTGTGTTTTGCACATAATGTTTTTGGTGCAGAGTGTTCCCAGCGTGTGCATCAATGAGTGGTTATGTGAAGCTGCACAGATGTCTGTGCTGAATAAAATATTCAGGTGACAGTCAGAAATCTCTGTCGATCTCCTTCTGTTCCATGCAGCCATGATGCTGGGAGTTTTCCCACTACGTCCTTGGAGCAGTTTTCCTAAAATGAAACTGTGTGATGGGCCCCATTCAGTACAGATTACCCTGCTTTGCTTCTTACAATCTTTTAAAATGGTCTCTAACAATATTTAATTCAACTGAAGGTCTCATTAAAAGACCTTCAGGCTCTTTTTCGTTCATTTCTGCCCTTCACCTTGTACTTCATTATTCACGGCTTTATATTGTGCATTGTGTGCTCTATGAAGTGGCATTGAATTAAAATGTATCTGCAGTAGATTAGTGATATCTTAAAGTCAGAAAGGAATCTGATACGGGACTTCAAACATGCACCAATCATCAATTAAAAACCAATCGTACGAGTCCAGCCAAGGACATGAGAAAACCTTTCAAATATCTTCAAAAGGGCGAAAGATTAAAGCTGGGCTCGCAAAAAAATACAAGGAAGTTTGGCTTCTTCAAAGTAAAACACAGTTTCCTACAAAAGTATCCACAGATTTTAAGCTTTTATAACCACAGATTTTAATATGTTTTAATGTGACAGACAAACATAAAGTAGTGCCTAAGCGGGAAATCAAACCTTTTCACAAAAAGGTTTGATTGTAGTAGACTTTTCATTCAGTCTACTTTGCAGATTCATCTTTAAATACAACAGCTGAAGTTTTTGCTTTTTTCTTTTCAAATTAGCTCAGATGGAATGGGAAAGTGTTGGTGACTGTTAGATTCATGCCTGGACTTTGACTGGGCCATTCTGACACATGAATTTTAATGTCATTTTAACAGATGGCGTTTAGATTTTTCCATCACTATTTAAAAAAAATAATGTTAAATGTTCTGTTACACAAAGCTCCATCAAAGTTTGTAGCTGTAAAGTGAAAATACAGAGCAGACAGAAGGGAATAAATGATTTTGAATAGAAAAACAAGGCGACAATTCGAGACTTTTGCACACTTTGTCATAACCGGAACTGCTTGGAAAACACAGAAGTAAAGAATGAAGAGCAGGGAGTTGTTGCCCACAGGCTTTGGGGCACTTTGTGCATTATGCATCAGCCTCTTTCTTGTTGTTTTTCTTCCATACTTTCCTGCTTCGGGTTGCTAAAGCGGAAATCAAAACCATAAATTTGTTTTAACCTCAACTGGAGCCTATTTCCGATAAATGACAGAACAAAACCGAGGGAAGCAGCTTCTGTCTGCTTTGACTAATTCGTAAACTGTGATTGGTAAAGCTTGCTGCGGGTAGGAGAGAATATCCCACCTGGGAGACGGAAAGAACCTCGAGATTCTGGTTGATGATAAAATACTGACAGCCTCGTCTTTGGAGGGAAAACACGGCTGAGTGGATAAAACAAGACTGCAGATACGAGTACCACTAATTAGTGGTACATTTGGGTGTTTTGTGTTTATCATGACAAAAAAAGACTTTAGTTTAATCTGCACTCTTGGGATTCAAGTAGAAATAACAAATTTCTTTGCAAATTTACATTACAAATATTTAGTATATTTGAACTCAGTGGAATGGTGTTCCTCCTCCACTTCTTCAAGCTTCCTTCTAACAATCTGTGCACAAAACCTGATCATATCAAGGGGCGTTTCTGCAACTCTTTGCTTTAAATCATGTCAGCATTTTTTTATTTACAGCTAAAAACTCGTTTTAGGATGCCACACTGAACATTTGTGGCAGATGTAAATACATTCCCAGAGGGCTTTTCCTGAACGCGGCGCCTCAGGCTGCAGCTGTCACAGATGTGAAAGAATTAAACGGTATTATTAAAATGGCTGATTTATGTTTTCTGTTTACGACAAATAATTCTACAGGGTCCTTATTCGTAAATATCCACAAAAACACAAATTAAAAGTGTCACTTCATTTACAATCAAATTTGAAATATTTCAGTTTAATGCAGCTCCGGTGTTTGAAACGGTGATAAGTGAAAGCAGTGTGGATCATTTTGAGGCCTCAGAGAAAAAGAAACCAGAAACATAACTTAAAAAACAAATGTCTTGCTATAAATGAAATAATCTAATAATTTTTCATCAGTGCTTAAAACTTATCGACTTTATATAAACTCCTATATCTTGCTGAAAAGTTACTTATGTTAGATTTTGTCTTATTCCAAGTGTACTAAGATATTTTCACTAGAAACTTCTAGACCAAAACCATTTTAAAATTCATGAATTTCCAGCATGTAAATCTGTGTCTTTAATCTTGTCTTACCTTCCTTTATATCAGGAAATGTTGAAAAAAATCAAGTCCAAAGAAAAACTTTAAATGTTTTTCACAAACAATTGATCAAGATCTTGTCACGTTGCAGAAGTGTTTGGCTTCCCGGAAACAAAAAGAAGTTAAGTTAGGTTAAGATTGGAAAGGTAATAGTTTGTGTTTTTGCTCGTGTTTTGGCAGCACCACCCCGGGCTGGAGGACATCAGTCCCAGTGAGGAGGTGACGGACACGGAGGACAACGATGAGGAGGACCTGGGCGTCCTGGACGACCAGCGGAGCGTCATCCTTCACCTGCTGTCCCAACTCAAACTGGGGATGGACCTCACGCGGGTGAGCCTCCGCCCGCTTCTTCACCGTTACAGCTGCGACTCTGCAGCGCGTGTTACCCGTCTCTCCTCCGCAGGTGGTGCTGCCCACGTTCATTTTGGAAAAGCGATCCCTGCTGGAGATGTACGCCAACTTCATGGCCCACCCCGACATGTTCCTGTCCATCACAGCCGGGGCCACCGCCGAGGACAGAATCGTGCGCTTCGTGGAGTATTACCTGACCGCGTTTCACGAGGGACGGAAAGGCGCGGTGGCCAAGAAGCCCTACAACCCGGTGCTGGGGGAGACATTCCGCTGTTCCTGGGAAGTTCCTCGGGACAAAGTCAAACCTTTGGTCAGATCAAACCAAGGGCCGGCTTGGGAACCCGGCAGAGGATCCAACAACTCGCAGCAAGGGGAAGATTCGCCCGAAGGCTCTTACAGAGTCCGGTTCGTCGCAGAGCAGGTGTCCCATCATCCTCCTGTTTCTGGGTTTTACTGCGAGTGCCGGGAGCGGCAGATGTGCGTCAACGCTCACGTGTGGACCAAGAGCAAGTTCATGGGCATGTCTGTGGGCGTGTCCATGGTGGGAGAAGGTGAGTCACACCGCCACAACAATCCGGTTACAAATGGAGGGACAGGTTACAGAAATCATGGCTGCGATTTATATGCAGCAGAACTGCAACTAACCTGTAATTTTATTGATTATTCTGCTGATTAATTGTTTAATCAGATAAAAAAAAAAATCAACACATTCTGCTGATTTTCCATTCAACTTATTAAGCTTTTTATACAAAAGTAGAAATACATTAAAACATGCAAATGAACAAATAATGAAATTCCTTTTTTAAATAAGAAAATAAACATTTTCTACCCTAAAATGCAGTAACATAGCATTCCTTCTGTGAATTTAAAACTACTAATATGCTACTTGAGGAGTTTTGGGTCGAACATACAGTACAGACCAAAAGTTTGGACACAACTGTGTGTCCAAACTTTTGGTCTGTACTGTATTTACAGACAAAGTTTCTTTTTTTAATCTTTAATGAACAGTCTAACGTTTTTGATTCTGTATAGGAAGCAAACTGATACTTTGTGAAAAAATATATATCTAATTTTGCTGCAAAAGTTTGCAGAAACAACAAATACTAGTGTATAGTTAAAGTATTTTATTCCTGACAGCCATTTCTATATGTTTGGAAAAGTTGTTTAAATAAAGTCTCATCCCCCTTTGCTGGGTTTTGTAAAACTTCCCTGGGGTCGGTGCAGATTTCTCTTTCTAGCAAAGGTTTTCTTAGGTTTGAGAAATAAAAGGTGGTCAGAAATCGCTGCCTCAGCGGAGAAGAGGCAGCTTTGTGATGGAGGACTCGGCACCCCGCCTGCTGCATTTCAGGGACAAACATCCTTACATAATAAAGCCGCAGCACAAAAGCGCCGCCATGCTGCGTCTCCTGATTTCAGCTGCTTCTGAACAAAACAAAAACAAAGCCCCAGAACACACCTGGGAGGATGGCATTCAGACGAGCGGAGCTGCAGTTTATTCCTTATTCACATCGACAGCAACTGGAGGGAATTTGGCTTAGAATAAGGTAAAGCAGTTGTTGCATAAAATCAGTTTATTATGGTTCAAATTCAGCTAAATAACCTAAAAGCTCGCTATTTCAGTTTAAATAGACGCATGTCTGGTATTTTAAACATTTCGACTTATTTTCCTGTTTGTTTTGTTTAAAGGGACAGCTGTCAAAACAAACAGCCCTAATTCAGTTCAATTCAAACTCAAAAGGAAAGATATTCTGCAGAAACTTTTTCCAAACTTATAAAATATTTTATCAACATAATAATATTTTTTTCACAGATTTCTTTCTGAAATGAAGTCCCAACTTCCTCTTTCAAAACTGAACATTTATGTTGTTTTTATTTTAATGTGGGAAGATGCAGTAGCAGTAAGAAATCCAGAAATCTCATTGCAAAGAAGTTTAAAGTTGTTCTGCATGTTGTTGAATGAAATGCATTTGATTTTCCAGCATTGCTGGTTAAATCTCTCCATAATGCAACCTCTATGTGAGTGTTTATCTTTTATTTATTACATTTATGGTTACTGAAAGTCTGAAAGAACTTTTCATGACCCATTTTCACCCTCCAAACGATTCAAGTCCTGCACTTTAATCAGAAAACATCGAACCATAACACGATCAGATGATTTCCTCAGAATTTCTCACCTTACAAACAGGAGGTGTTGAGTCGATGCCAAAGAGTTCGATTTGATCCAATTTGCTTAACGCGTCCAACTTAAGACAGGCAGATATTTTAACTTTCAGTCTGTTTTATAAATGTGTCTTTCTACCACATGAAACAAAAACTACCATAAACATTTGTTTTGTTTTGTTTTTGTAATTTCTGTTTTCATTCCAGTATCAAAATAAAAAAACATTTTAGCAATCCAGTCATATAAATTAGAATATGCGTACAATGAGGGTTTTTTTTTTGTCAGATTAAAAGTACCTTCTGAAAACAGCCACCTTTAAGCAGGTATTAAAAATACATTTTATTAAGTCTACATTTCTGTTTTTAAAAATATTTGTTACTGAAATTTGGTTTCCTCTTAGGGGAAAATCATAATTAACAAACATCCATGTGTCTGAAATACATCTACATAATATATAGTGATAAAAGTTTCAGAAATAAATTGGGGTTTTCAGTAATGTGCTAATTTACAGAATATTTCTGCGTTTCTAACATTTAGTTTGCTGATAAGTGAGATTACTCATTCACGCAAACCTGCAGTTCGCTTCATGCCATCCTAAGAAAATGTATCAGAAATCAAACAGTCTTAAACATGATAATGTCCATCCATCCATCCATCCATTTTCTGTTCACCCTTGTCCCTAATGGGGTCGGGAGGGTTGCTGGTGCCTATCTCCAGCTACGTTCCGGGCGAGAGGCGGGGTACACTCTGGACAGGTCGCCAGTCTGTCGCAGGGCAACACAGAGACATACAACCATGCACACACACACTCACACCTAGGGAGAATTTAGAGAAACCAATTGACCTGACAGTCATGTTTTTGGACTGTGGGAGGAAGCCGGAGTACCCGGAGAGAACCCACGCATGCACAGGGAGAACATGCAAACTCCATGCAGAAAGACCCCGGCCGGGAATCGAACCCAGGACCTTCTTGCTGCAAGGCAACAGTGCTACCAACTGCGCCACTGTGCAGCCTCATGTCTAGATGACATGATAATGTCATCTAGACATTATCATGTCATGATAATGTCATCTAGAGGTAAATTAAAACGCCAACAACAAATATTTAGCTAATAGTAAGAAACGAGATCATAAATCTCAGAACCTTTAAAAACAGAATGTTGTTTTTGCTGCAACCCTTTCTGTTTTAAACCTGATGACGCCACAGAAAGCAACAACCCCGACCGCTCCATCAGCACCTGAACGCCCCGTACGGTCACCCACCTGCGCCTGGACAGATTGGCTCAGACCTCAGCTCACCTGTTGGCAGCTTGTGACTCATGGTGACATTCACCTCAGGACGTATTGATCGCTGTTTGTCCTCTAACTGCCTCTGATTATTGCAGACTCATTGATGAGCAGTGAGTCAGCAGGCGAAAAGCCTGATTTAATCTGACGTGGATTAAACCGAACTTTAGAGGTAGAAAAGTTAAGAAACAGTCGAGGGAAATATACTGGAACATGGATATGGAGCAAGAGTGTCTTGGCTGAAAAAGTATTCATACCACTTAGCTTTTTCCAGTTCTGTCAAGTGTCAAACTTTAGGCGCGGGGGCCAAATCTGGTCCAGCGAAAGACATTATGCGGCCATCCGGACTCGAGAGGGCCACATACATAAACTTTCAAGATAACAGCTGTGTGCTTAAATCTTATTTTATTAGTCAAATCAAAGCAGTTTTTTTATCTTTACACTGCCAAATTGTTTAGAGATGATCAAAAGACTGACATCATTATCAGAGCATTTTTATTCATTTCAAATTTTCCACCAAACATCAGGGCTGCATCATATGACACGCACTTCCTTAAACATGAACGATCTGACGTTTCACAAAACGTACTTAATTCCTTTACACTTAGAACCACTGAAGACACATTAACATTCACCCTGAGAGAAGAAAATACAACGAACGCGTTTGATTTTTGGTCCTGATGAATAGTTCTCTAGTCTGGCTGGGCTGCAATGAAACGCACTGAATCCCAATGCCAATATCTGATTATCATTTTGGCAGAGGACTACTTGGATGACTTTCTTGGTAGCATATTAAAGTTCAAGTGCCATTCATGCAAATTGTGCATGGTAATAATATAGTTTATTTGGCCTGTTTGATGGGCTTCACAGCTCCTGATGCTCTGGTTTGGATATTTTTAGTGCCTGAGAAACTGAAGGTCACAGAGCAGCGGAAACATTGTGATGAAGAAACAAGAAAAGATTTGAAGAATTGTCATAATCAATATTGTTACCATTTTCAATATAGCAAAATGGTATGAAATCACACAGCAGACTATATGGTTTGTGATTTCTTTTCTCTTTTTGATTAGATTTTGATCACCAAGAGAAAAAAAACAACAAGAAAACAGGTAATGCGTACATATTTCTAGTCTAAGTGTAAATGCAACACTATATTACATATCACACAATTACACATAAATACACCAATTATTTGATGACTTATTTAATCATAGCTCTTTTCCGTCCTGCAGACCATAATATAATCTTCCCATTTAGTGTTTCCCTTCTAAATAACAAAAGACGTCTTCATTTTTGCCGTTTGAAAGTCTTTCCACGTTCTTGTGCCTATTTAAATCCCAAAATAAACTACTGATGATGTCTGAGGATAGAAGAGAAAATAAATAAAAGGAGGAGTTGAAATTAAGATCCATCAGCCTTCATTTTGATTTATATCAATGAAAACAAAAGCTGTTTTAGTGAGATACTGTTTAATGTAGGTTCTTTAAGTTTTATGTAGGAACATAATCACTGAGTTTAGAACAATTTTTGAGTAAAAGGTGGTTTAAGAAACCAGAACGAAAATAACACTTTCACGTTTCATTTATCTAAATTAATATTTTATGTCAAACATATGGTTAGATTAAAAAAAGGAATGTAAAATAAATTTTATTTGAGATAACGTGGGTGATCTCTCTTTGAATTTAAAAAAAATTTGATTTGCAAGAAAGTATCAAAGCCAGATCAAACATTATATGCCTGAGAGCCAGATAGGTTCAGAAGAAGAGCGGCGAAGTGCTGCATCTGGAAAACGCTGCTGCTGCTTTCTCCTTTTCTATCCAGTCATTTCACCTCACTATGCTTCTTGCTTGTTATAAGTGGAGGTCAGAAGAAAAAAACTGAAAAATCTGTCTTTAGGAAGCAGAAAAAGCAAATATCAGCTCATTTCAGAGCCTTACTTTAAAGTTTGAATGACCTACATTTCAGATTTTAGAGACTTAAGCAAAAAACTTCCTCTGAAAATGACGAGGTCATGATTGGCTGAAAATGCATTTTATCTACACAAGCCGTTCTCATGTAATTTTAATCCCAGAGCTTCAGGCCGTTGTTAACACGGAATAGTTTTATCTCTAACAAATCCCCTCTGTTGTTTCCTGCTCGCTGTGGCACCACATGCACTTTTCCTCTCCGGCAGCAACACGCTGCCTCACAAGTGGTTTCCTGTAACCAAGCAAGAACAGAAAACTATTCGTAAAGCAGAGAGAGTTTGTTTATTGCAGAATAGCGCCATGATTCTCCAGTCACGTGTGGAGCGAGGGTAGACGGCCTTTTTCTATCAGAAACTCTGCAGACAGGCAGGCTGGGAATGCAAAGCTTCAGATAGCTACTGTATGTACAAAGAAAGTTTTAAAACAAAAGCAAACGAAAGAAGGTGATTTATACAGGATAAAAACTGATTTAGCCTTTACTAGGAGTTCAATCTGTTTCTGTAAGATTTATGTCCATGAACTTCAAAGTATTTGTTGGGATTATTTGCAACAATAAGTAGTGAAAAACCATCACGTGAGCTTAAGCTCAGTCAGATTCAATGGAGAGAATCTGTAACCATCGTTTGAGGTTTGAACTTGGACTAGGCCCTGCTATTACACCAGGTTACAAAATAAATTTTTTAGAAGTTGTTCTCTATGTTTTTTCAACTGAATTACAAAATTTTGCACCGCTGAATCCAAAATCCAGTCCATTTTTCAAATTAGATTTTTATTCTAATTTGATTTAGAGAAATCTGATCTACTGACTAAATTGATACACGTTTTGTGACATTATCACTTCATTTCATTTATATTTACCATCAAAAAATGTTTTTCTGTTTTCTAAAAGAGTGCATCAATTAAATGTTACAAACTTGGATTTTTGTCAATTGAATAATAAAACACTGATAAGGGAAGGACAACATTACGTCTTCATTGTGCCAAATTCTCCATCTCTTGTCTGTCCTGATAGAATCTCTTCTTGTCGCTCATGGATCCCAGATTCTCCATATGTGAGAACAAGTCATGGATTTTGATGCTCATGTTGCTCCATAGTTCAGAAAGTTGACCTGATTAAGCAAAACCAATGTGATTTTTGGATTCAGCTCATCAAAATGACCCTAAAACAGTTGAAAAACCCCAGACAATGTTTAGGCTGTTGACCAGTGTTATGCATGTGTGTGATGGGAGTTTTTATTTTCTAATTTTGCTGTTTTTAAAAAAAAAAAAAAGGTCCAACCAAATACTGGGTTTGTAAATTAGCCCATGGCTAGAAAACCTTCGTACATGTAACGTTGTTCACTGTCCTTGATTGCATAAACTTGAGCTGAATTATGCATTTAGTAATAGAAATAAATTAAAGATGTGTGTCGATGTCAACGCTCCTCCTCAGGTTCCAACTTGAACGATTAAAAATAAAAAGCAGTTTCCTCTCACATGAACGTAATTGAATCTAATCATTTTTTTCTCGTCTTCCTCCCAGGAGTCCTGTGTCTCCTGGAGCATGACGAGGAGTACGTCTTCACTCTGCCCTGCGCCTACGCCCGCTCCATCCTCACCGTCCCCTGGGTGGAGCTGGGGGGAAAAGTCTCCATCAACTGCATCAAGAGCGGCTACTCGGCCACGGTGACCTTTCACACAAAGCCTTTCTATGGAGGGAAGGTGCACAGGTGAGAATTTTTTTTTTTTTTTTATCAGCTCTGACAGCTTTTATACTCTAAGAAAGGACTCCAGGCTGCTGCTTCTCTTCTCTGACACTTCATTCAGAAAAGCTCCACACGCCGAGGAAGATTATTCCTTTGTGAAGCTGTCTGACTTTTTAATTTATGCCCGTCTTCTTCTGTGGTAATGGAGGTCGCAGACTGACAGCGGCAGCATGAATAGAGTCTATTCTCCCCTGCTGATTCTCCATTGTTCAGGCTTTACTTTAATTTTCTAAAATGAGATGGTTTTATTTATTTAAGAGGTCACAGAACACATCTGAATTAAAATTCATTAGAACATCTAATACTGTTTTCTTGAGCAATTTCTCTACTAAAAATGTTAGATTCTTACAAAAACAATACAACTATTAAACACAGAGCAGTTAAACTACTTTATGAAATACGGAAACTATAGAACAATAAAAATAAGATTTTTGTGTCATTCAGAACTTAACATGCAGCTCTGGAAAAATTTAAGAGTCCACTGCACTGAACCAAATTGAAAACCTCCTGGTTATTCCACCAAATATTGATTTCTGAACTCTCCCCGAGTTAAAATACTAGTATTATTGTTTCTAAATGAATATAAACTTGTTTTCTTTACATTGAGGTCTGAAAGCACTACATCTTTTTTGTTATTTAGACCATTTCTAATTTTCTGCAACTAAAAACAAAATTTTTGCTTGGAATTTCAGAGACATGTTGTCAGTAGTTAATTGGATAAAAGAACAATGTTCACTTTACTCAAACATAGACCTGCAAAGAGTAAAATCTGAGAAACTGATCATTGTACGTGGTCTCTTAATGTTTTCCAGAGCTGTAGACCAAGACTGCAATGGCTTTTTACTTTCTGATAGTGGATAACATTTGAGTTAATTTAGTTTAATTTGAGTTGAGTTTGACTTTATTAAAGAGATACAAAGATAATTTAAAAATAAAAAAGCAAATAAAAGAACAGCAGTAAAGTATATTTACACATTGTGATTTCATGGAAAATCAATAAATATATTAGGTGTCGTTCATATTTGTGTCCAGACGCCTGAAGGTCCCATGTTCATCTGTTTAAACTATATTTTATTAAGTATAAACAGCATAAATATGTCCAGTCAACATGAGATGAGTTCTGTGACCCAGAAAATCTTCTGACATCCTATTAAATTATCGCTTCTGGTCATTTCTGTACATCATGTTTGTTTTCTGGAGCTTAAAGGAGCATTAAATGAAAAGAAAAGCAGTCGAGAATCGTTTCTTCCTTAATTTAACCTACAGGGTGACAGCGGAGGTGAAACACAACCCGACCAACACCATCGTGTGCAAAGCACAGGGCGAGTGGAACGGCACGCTGGAGTTCACCTACAGCAGCGGGGAAACCAAAGTGATCGACACGTGCAAACTTCCTGTCATCAGGAAGAAGCTGCGACCCGTAGAGAGGCAGGGCAAGATGGAGTCCAGGTGAAAACAAACATCCAGGCACTGAAGATTTTAACAGAATTATTTAAAATACAAGTTTTTATCCTAAACTTGTTCCTCATTTTATGTTACGTTTACAACAATGAATGCTCTTTATTTGGATTGTGCATGGCGACTTTTTGTATCGAGTCAAAACTTTGTCCAACTTTCAACTGGTCCTACAAAGTGTGAAAAATAAAAATATGGTGCTAGTGTGAACCATAAACAAAGACAGTTAATATTACTAAAACTAAACATTTAATGTAGGGCGGTCTAAGTTAACGTGCTAACGCATGCAAAAAAGTTTAGTGCACCGATATGACATAACTCGGATTAATCACATTAATCGTTTATTGTGACCTAAACATCTCTGTCCTGTGGAGGGTCACCTCGTTCACAGCAGTGCAGATTCACAAGCGCCAGGAAATAGATGTGTGGTGTCTGGGATGACGGCATGCCAGCTCCATTGTAAATAGAAAAAGACAGGAGTACATTTTTGCCAAAATCTCAAAAATTTCCTGGGAAAAACTTGGAATTTCTGAGTTTGAAGTTTTTTCTATAAAATTTGAGATTATTCTCAAAATTTCAACTATTGAAACTCTGAAATGTCCAAGTTTGATAAGTTATCCTTCCAACCAATTTTTAGTTAACATTTCTAAATTAAGCTTGAAACAAAAAATACAATTTCTAAACAGTTTTCTTGAGTATAAAAACCTGGAAAACTGAGATGTTTGGTTTAAGACAATAAAATTTTCTTTTACATTTCTAGGACAATGTGCATTGTGTGATTGAGCCGACTACATTCTTAATTGATTGACGGCACTAATTTAAACACAAAGCAGTTAAAAGATCTCACTATTCTGAGTCAGAAAAACCAAAATGTGCAACGGAGTTCGTTGAGCAGGAAGTTGTGTATGAAATAGATCTCTGAAGTCAAGCTTTTGTACAAACAATCTTTTCTTAAAACTTTATTTGATCATCTTCAACATTTAGAGCTGACTTAGAAAGTCAAGTACAGTTAGGTCAGAGTTCATAACTGTGCCTTGTTTCTTCTTGGTTTGCAGGCGGCTGTGGCAACATGTCACCAAGTCTCTGAAGGAAGGAAACATGGAAGAAGCCACGGAGCACAAACACAGGCTGGAGGAGAGTCAGCGGGTGGAGGAGAGGAAGAGAGCAGCGGATAACAAACCCTGGAAACCAAAATACTTCACTAAGGAGGTACAGATAAAAGGCTATGCTGGTGGGGAGAGAGCAGAGCATACACAACCATAATTGACAGCGCTAAGACTCTCTTCCTGGCTGTGATTGGTTGTTTCTGACTGTGGAGTATTTATCCAGGCAGAGAAGCTTGATTTTTACAGATTCTGTCTTAGGCTGTACTGTCAAGATATGGTGACAATTTTAACAAATATGTAAAAAAAAATTATTATTTTTTAAATAAAAGTTACATACTGCAACTTTAAGGACAGCAAAGTCAGTGATTTTGGGTTTGTAGGAAGAGGCAGCAGCATAATCTACAAACCTGACCATCTACAGTCAGGTTTGATGGTCAGTTTCAGAAAACTCAAAATATTTTTTACTAAACTTAAGAAATGTATCTCGACTTCTAATTTCAGTAGAAGTTTTATTTATGCAGCACTTTTTCAGGGCAGTTCAAAGTGTTTCACATGAATCAGAAGAAAAACAAAAACACAAGTACAACAGAAGCTAAGTAGATAGTATTTTCTAAGTTTGTTGGTATAGTATAAATGTTGGCCATGTTTGATTCTTGTCCTGGGTTGCCAAGTAATCCACAATTTATACTAACAGGAGTTTCTCTAGTCCTAAGGTAATGAAACAAAGGTTTTAGACATCAGAATGAGAGAAAAGTTGTAAACATTGTGTAAACATCTAATTTTTATTGCCGACACGCTAACGTAAGTTGTGCTTTGTGCAGGGAGACGGTTGGATCTACAACAACCCGCTGTGGAAGTCGACCTGACAGCGGAACGACGCGCCTCCTGCGGATAAAAACCCCGTCCTCCAAGCTGAGGCCTGGTCGCAAAGCGAAGCGGCGGCGTCCTCCACGGACCTTCAGATTCACAGACGGTGGAGACAAACATGAAGAAAGCGAGGTGCCAAAGGGATTTCCTCCGTTGGAACCAACAGAGCGAGCCTTTGGACCCCCGGGACTGAAGAACACTTTTATAGTCTTACTGGTTACAGTAGAATATTTCTATTTTTCACTTTGCTAAGGCCTTTTCTTTCCCACAGTGACGACATTTAGCACTTGTATTAGCTTGACTGGTCATCAGTGTTGAAGCTTTAGACCCGATCAAGTCTTCTGTAACACACCACACTGTAGCTGTAAATGAGTTTGTTAATGAAGCACTTTTACCAGAGGAAAATTAACTATTTTATACGTCACAGTGGCTCTTACCTCTCTGAGCTTTACAGAAATCTAACCCTATTGAAAGAAGAGATTTAAACTGAAATGTACGACGTTATATCATAGTCTATATTATTACACAGTGTTTTTGTCTGCACTCTGAATGTATCTGGCCACATTTTAATATATACACCGTAATTGTATTGACCGATTCAACATGGACACCCGTTTTTTCCCCCCTAAATCTTCATTTAGCAACGACTCACTCAGTGGATGAAAATCAGCTGTCAAACAGAATATTTCCATTACTACCTCATGTTTTTGCTACAAACTTGTTTCCTGGTTCGTTTGTGGCTCAAAGCTCCTGGGTCCACTGCGTCTGTTTTGTATCTGTAACCTCAAGATGACGCTGGTGTAATTAGGCAGCAGCCC
This sequence comes from Xiphophorus hellerii, assembly GCF_003331165.1. Classification (NCBI taxonomy): domain Eukaryota; kingdom Metazoa; phylum Chordata; class Actinopteri; order Cyprinodontiformes; family Poeciliidae; genus Xiphophorus; species Xiphophorus hellerii. Next base: position 10,782,902 of record NC_045684.1, read on the forward strand.
CTCAAACGCCCAGCCTGCTCCAGTTTATGCTTCTCCTTAGGTTGCCCATGTTAATATGGATGAGGCAGTTTGCAGAAACTCTGGAGGGGGTTCGCTGGAAGGCTGCCTCTGAAGATGAGAGGATCGACTCCATCAACCACAGGGGAGAGGAGGATATGTACTGGTTAATACTACTCAAAGGAGACAAACCATGTGGCCAACTTCCAGATTTTATAAAATAAAACTAAGGATTTAAACTCGGATGGTTTCTTTCTTGCTGTGACGATGAGCCCAGCGCCAGTTTGGAGTCGAGTACAACAAACAAATGTCTCATAATCTTTAGTTTTCTGATGTTTCAGCTCATGGCTTCCTTTCTGCCATAAATAGAAGTATTTTATATTTTAAAGGGAACCTATTATGAAAAATTCACATTTTGCACATTTTTATATTTCTATTTGGGTCTCTACTGCTTAAAACACCCAGGCGTTTTTCACACTTTGTTAGTGTTTTCTGTTTTGAAAAATGAGCCGTATTAAAAGCCTCTTGATTATTAGGTGACAAACAATGGGCGCTGTGCCGTTACCTAGCAACCCAGCACGTTTGGTGAGCCGGTTTTACCTCTCTATGCGTCGTCAGTGGCTGCCGGAAAAGACAAGAGTTTTATTGTTGGCTTACCTTTCAGTAACCACTTCATGCATTCTTGTTTGTTGGGCAGGAGGCTTCCCTTCTGCTTTTCAAAGATGTACAGTTGTACATTGCGCATCTGTTTTCAACCATTTACGTGTGAATGTAAACGTTGAGTTGGGGGGCGTGGCCAGAAGCACTTCATTTAGATTTAAAGTGACAAGATGCTGTAAAACAGGTCATTCTGGAAAAGATAAAACGGCAAATCAAAATCTCATTATCTAAGAATGATTTTGTTCAAAAAATGAGAATGTTTTATATAGTTCACACATATCCTAACTTGTTAAATTAAGCATAATGGGTCACCTTTAAAATTAACCTGAAGGACAGGATGGAAATTTTACATAGAAAATGTGCAGGAGTCCTAATTTTGATTAATTAATTTTGATTAATTCGAAATACATATTTTCTCTTGTCACTTTACAAACTTTAAATCACTTTATTGGGATTTTTGTGTAACAGACCAACTACAAGCAGTGTGCCTCTGTTGAGTGGAGGGAAAATGACACAATAAAAGTCTGAAAAGTGTATTTTACATTTGAATTCAGCTCGCTTTGCTACAATAACCCTAAATCAACTGCAGGGCCACTAATTGCCTTTAGATGTTTTGTTGTAATTGGAGACCATCTGTGTGTGATTTAATCTCGTAAACCCAGCTGTGAAGGCCCCAGAGGTTTGCCAGAGAACATTGGGGAACAAACAGCAGACAGACCAGGGAGAAAGTTGCGGAGAAGTTCGGAGAGTTTTCATTAAAGAAGCAGCCAAGATCCACTGATCAGGACAAGCATTAGATCTGATCTGCAGGTATTCCTCTCTGCAGTTTGCTACAAGCATGTAGGGACAAATATGGGATGTTTTCTCAGTAGAGACGGGAAAGCTGGTCAGAGTTAATGAACCAAGACGGGCCAAACACTGGGCCAGAGGTTCACCAGATGTCTGTTGTTTCAAAACGTTTGAAAGTAAATCTCTGTTTTTATTAACACCCACCAGAGAGGAACATGTCCCACCCTCTCTGAGAAGAAATAGCCTGAGGTAATTTTCTATATTCTGCTCAGGATCAAAGTTTCTGGGAAATGACTTTACATGACTAATAAATATTCTGCCAGCAGGAGGCAGCGTAAGTCAGACTCAAAATTGTTTAGACAAATTAAACTACAAGTTAAAGTCTGGCTTTCTCATAATCTATTCCTAATATTAATGGGGGGGAAAAAACCCACATCGTGGTTCAAGTATATGAGCATGAAAACACAGGAACGAAGAGATTGTGAAGTTTAAGTAGAAAAAAGGGATGAACAGGTGGAGGATGAACAGACACCTAAATCTACTTGGATCAGAGATTTCTAATCTCCAGGCCCAGAGTTCTGGTTTCCAGCAAGTTTCTGCTTTAATATCAGGTCATTAGCAGGACTCTCTTTAATTTGAGCATCAAGGATAAGGGACACATCTAAAAGTTGCAGAACTCCAGGCTTTAAAGGCTGCAGCTGAGGACCTTGGTTTAGATGATAGCAAATATTTGTGTTGAAATGGCCCAGTCAAAGTTCAGATCTAAATACAATGGAGAAACTTTGGTGAGGCTAGTTTGTGATAAAAGTGTAAAAGGTTAAGGGGTTTTGTAACTAAATGGCTGCTCATCTCTGGATTATAACTCCTGCATCAGTTCAGAATTACAGATTGTCACATTAAAAGTGTTACAATAATATCTCTGTGCATGGATGCTACAACACTGAAAAACTCCCTGAAGTAACAAATCTCCTCTTACCTGACGGGGCGTGGACAACAGGAGGGGAAGGCTGGAGGCGCAAGGGTCAAAGGTCATGCAGAACCTCCAGTGTTCTGCTTCTGAGATGCATCAGGTGGGATTTGTCCCTGCAGATCTTCTGCACGTCACAGTAACATCTACAGGAGAGGCCGAGTTACACAGCAGGACGGCGAGTTGCAACAAGATGTTTGGTGTTTTCCATGACAACCAGCAGAGGCTCTGATGCTGATGAAAAGAAAGAGGTTATGACATCTTCACATGAAATCAATAGAACATCTGATCATCTCTGACTGATGAAAGCTGGATTACAAATTAGACTCAAGCCTGAAATGATGTCGGCTTCCACCAGTGAAGCCAGATTTCAGTTTCATCTGCTGAAAACCCCAAGAAACGTGAAAGCAGAGCGAGATCGATACTTTAACTCCTACCTGCAGACCACAAACCTCCCCGATTGTTTTACTGCCCTTTCTCCAGTTCTCCCATGATTCACCACACCTGATTTCTGTAGATAATCAACTGTGGAGCCAATCGGATCCTTTAAATCGGGGGTGAGAGCAGAGACGTCTGAAACACGCAGGAGACTCAAGTTCAGTTATTTACCATCATTTTCAACGCTGAATAAGAAAAGTAATGTTTGCAAAATAAAAGCATGCACACGTGTTTCTGCAAATCCATAATAAAATCATAAAACTTGCCACACACCTTTTAGGTCAAAATAAATCAAAACAATATATTTCTCAATCCATTTCAGAAAACAAAGTTCAGACGTTTTTTTTTTTTTTTTTTAAAAACCGACAGGAAGTAAGGATGGATATGAGGAGGGATGGACAAATATTACAAACTCACCAACAGATGGACGTAAGAAACTGATGGACGTCTGGCCAGAAAAGTTGATGGTGAAGGACAAACCGATGCAAGAAAGAAAATGATGGATTGATGTGAAAAAGGAGGAAGGACATATGGACACAACTTTCAAACTCCAGTACTCGAGTTATTCTGAAACTTCTGGACATAACGTGTGTGGGAGAAAGGACCCCAGGGAATCGCAGACCCGTTTTCAAAAAAGAGAGAGTAAGAAAAAAACAAGTCTAAAAGTTTTTCACATTCAGTTTTCTTCTTCCATATTCATCCAGATCTGGTAAGAAAATCTGGTCAATAAAAACTCAAAACATGTTAACACACTCCTTTAAAAGCTCCCAAATTTATCTGAGATGCAGTCTTCTTTTCAGATCAGGAATGTCACGAGGAAAATTTCCCAGCATTCTTCCCAAACACACCAGCTGAGGATGAAGTGGTTCTTCATGCAGATCTGCAGTCAAAGGTTAATGCTGCCATCAAGTGGTTCAGTTTGCACTCACCTGACTCCTTTGGAGAAAAAAACCCCCAACTTATTTTAAACATGAACACAGGAGTTTATAAAAACATCACACTCAAACATGGCTGTTTTGTTTAGGAGTATATTTAGAGGTGGCACAACTGAACAAAATGTAAAAATGTAAACTCTGAAGGTGAGCGGGGACAAATCGGAGACTGCATCCAACGAAAAGTGTTCAGGAAAAACCGCAGTCGGAAAAGCAACATTTTCATCCGGTTCAAGGAAAAAACTTATCACATGAGGAAAAGTAAAAGTACATCACATTAAGGCTTAATCTGGACTCTGTCCTCTCCGTGCTAATGAGAATCCAAAAGGACACGATGCAGTTTTAGGCGAAGTGCAACAACACATCGAAATGTCACTGTTCCAGCAGCCTGCGGCCTCCAGAGGAGACAGTCGGTAAAAACGAGAACAAAGCGATTCGGACGCATTTGAAAGAAAACAATCAGAAAACCTCCCCTTCTGTACAATGTGGCAAAACAAATAACAGCTGTACGATGTGTTTTAAGTGTCTCTGGCTTGATAAAAACAGAAAAAAACTTTCCCAAAGCGTGCATAAAAAAAAGAATCTTTCAGTTTCTGTCGTCATACGAAAACAGTGCAGCGTCCTTTTAAAAAGAGATGCAGAGCTGTGTCCCAAATTCATACAGCACAACCCGGCTGAAGCCTGTTCAAACTGGAGAAGGGAGACATTTTTAAATAGAGTGTTTACCATCAAGATAGCTATGAGGGGGAAATAGAATTTTATCATTTTTAAAGGTTTCTCCCCAAAAAACCGAAGTGTGCTTTTGAATTTACTTCTTCACACCAACAAAATCCAGATCTTCCTTATGTGAATTCTTATAGAACAAAAAAGCTTGGGAAAATAAAAAGATTATGGCAGACCTGCAAACCAAAATAACAGAGTGTGGGTGTGTAGCACAGTATACAGAGAACTGGTGTGTGGCATTGTGAGAACTTTTGCTACAAAGATGGAGGAAGTAAACCTGTGAAGAGCAAAGGTTTACCCTCAGCCAACAAAAATAGTTTCTCTGCTTTAAATATTTTAAGTTCTGGGAAAGTAAAACAAAAGTTCAGCTGATGAAAGACACAACAGTTCATGGAGTCAAAAGCCAAACCAGTCAGCGGACCACACCAGCTGTTTGTTGGCAAAAAGTTAATCAGCTGCATTGCTTTCAGCCGTTTTTACTTTTTGAACGTCCGCCGTCAGCACTGCAAATTTCGCAAAAGATCACCTTGCATGTTAAGCCACTATAATTACCCTTTACTGCAATTGTTTTTCCTCTGTGTCTGAGCCAAATGAAGGAGTGTTTGGCTCACTGTGCATCAGTATAATAACATCCCTTCTTTCACCACATGAGAAGGATTAGATTGAGGTGACGTATTTTAGGGAGAAACATTTATGTGGAGAAAGTAACCAGAGGACAAACAGAGCTCCAAAGCTACTTTAACGCAATAAAATATGGAATAATTACATGGGAAAAAGTGAGACTCGCACAAAAACGTCATAGCTCACTAGTAGAGCAGGTTATTCTAATGTTGGGTGGAGTGATGCATGCAGAACTGCTTCTCTGCATCTGGAATACAAAAATTCTGTGTGCTCCAGATTTCTTCTGCTTGGAAATAACATTAAAGTTCTGAGGGGTCCAGTCAAAGTCCTGACTTAAATTTTAATAGAGCATCTGTAGAGGGAGCTGAAGGGTGACGGCAGAGATGCAGGCCGACCTCAAAGATTCATCAAATGATCAAAATAACAACGAAGGCATGAAAAAAAGCCTGAGTTGAATCACTGAGATGGTAAGAAAAACGTTTCCACTGAACAATCAGGGCCTGAAGAATTCAATGAAAAACACCTGTAATTATTTTAGTCAAAATTGTTCCTCCTTTTCCAGTTTTGTTTTGTGTCGTATGCTTGTCGGAAAGAAACCTTAATAGTTTTGAGTTTCACTGCACTCGTCATGAGCTGCCAGCCTCAACATCATTTAAGCTACTTTTCTTCTTGCAAGTTATGAATTTTTGAGGTTTTATTTTTGTACTTTTTGGTAAAGTAACAGCTAGATCAGTAACCTGGTTCAAAATTGCCTGACATTTCCGCCGAGGGCAGCAGGTATGTGGTGCAGTATTAGGACACAGCTCCTTACATTTGGTAATTTAACTTCCCGTTACAACCGATGTCGCTCCTGACAGCCGTACTCTTCACCAAGTTATCACAAAAATCCTCCTTCACATTTCTGTTGATTTTCAAATCAAAATTTAAAAGCAAAACAAACAGAAAAGTCTAATCACCAGGTGTGGTCAGCAGCAGTTGCATTACAAGCCAAAGTAAAAAGAAAGAAGCCAAAAATGTGAACAGCAACAAGGTAAAATTCTGCAATATAACTAGGCTTTGCTCAATCAAGAGCGCCCCCTGTAGCCCCAATTTGTAATGTATATATATTTTTCTCTACAGGTCACTTGCTTGTTTTTAAAAAGCCTAGCAGCAGAAATGTACAATCAATGCAATTTATGGAAAAAAAGGGGGAGATGTAAAAAAATTCACATTCAAATTCTTTCAATGAAATCTGAAGCCCCTCTGTGTAGTTATTGCATTCACTGTTCTAGTTGCTGTCATAAAAACAAAACAAAAAAACAAGCGGAAAACCCAAGAACTGAGCATTTAAAAATCACAATGATCCAATATATTACCATCATTTTAGAGATTTTTTTTGTCTTTACAGAACATATTTACACATTAGGCCAATTTCTTATAGAATTTGTTGGAAACCAAAAGTCAGAGAGGCAGGCAGACGTTAAGGAGATGAGGATGGTAAAACGGTTAATATTGCAGATGTGCTGCGTGTAGACGGTGACGTTCCTCCATACCGCATACTGTCCTCTGTACACGCGTCAGGAACAAAGTCCTCTGCTCTCCCTCCGGCGTTCCCTCGCTCTTAGCAGTGAGTTCCCATGTGCTAATGAGCGAGGTCAACGGGTCTTTGGTGCAAACGTTCCTCATTCCACGGATCACCAGATCTCCTGACTGATAATCAGGTCAATAACAACCCCCCCAACACACACACACAAGAAAATGTTAAAAAACAAAAATTAATCAACGTTTAATCAATTAGAGCAGCCCTATGCCTCGCCACATTCAAGTAGAAAGTAGAAAAACAAAACAAAACAAAAAAAGCAAGACAGACGTCCTCGGGATAAAACGAACGACGATTCTGGACAGGCCAGATGTGACGCTTCCTCGATAAATGAGGGCGCTCTAACGAGAAGCGCTCCTGACCACCTGCCAGGCACACAGCCGTCCTTGTGTTCTTCTTCATTGGTTGTTGGAGGTTTCTTTACGTTCGTGTGAGTTCAGAGCCATCTTTATTTTTTGGGGAGTTTCTTGCCCTTCTTCAGGACGAGTTTGTTCTTGATGTGTCCTCGCTTCCTCTTGGCAGTCTGCTCAGAGACAGAACAAAAAAAAAGACATCAGTGTGATCAACAGGGTGCAATCCAACAGAAACTTATGGAGTCCAGGAACAGACCCTTCAAGATAACAATTATTTATTAATTAATTATTATTTCATCAATTAAATCAGCATAGTTTTTGTCAGTATGATGACAAATTACATCACAGTGAAAAGACGCTAAATATTATTTAAGTTCAAGAAGTACACATCAAATTCAAAGACAACTATTTATTAATATTTTACCAGTTTGGTGATGTGTAGTTTTGCCACAAATGGGAATTTAAGGACAATCATCATTTTGATACGACCCAAAAAAATGACAATGAGTTTGACATCCCTGATTCAGAGAAATGCAAGCTGAGAAAGATCAAAACAAATCTTTCACTTTCAGTTTCTGGTTGGATGGACAGATGAATGAGTAGACAGACAGATGGAAGAACGAGTTGACAGGCAGGTGATCAGACTGGATGTACAGATGGACAAATAAAAGGACACATGTACAGAGATGGTTGGACGGACAGTTGTCGTGTCTTTACGGAAAGATACGAATGGACAGACGAATGGACAGATTGGTGAATGAACAGAAATGAATGGATGGATACACGAATGAATAATTGGCAGAACATGGAGAAAAACAGATATATAGATGTAAGGACATATGAACAGATGAAGAATGACAGATGGACACAATGAACAGACTGACAAGTAGATGAATGGATGGATGGATGCGAGTAAAAAAGGACAGGTAGGCGATAAACATCATTGGATGGATTGGTACAGCATTTAGACTCCCTAAATAAACACACATGCTGATCTGGCCTAAGGGCACATCAATGTTGTTCTGCAGCTGATGTAGAAACATGTTTCCTTATTAACGCAGGTGTGTGTGGATCATTGGAGTAAATGGTCGAGCGCATCATAAAACTCAAACTGCAGCTAAAACCATCTCTTCTTAAAAGAAAAACGCTCACCTTCTTAGAGGTGTACTTCTGCTTGGACACCACGCTGCGGAGCTTGTGGTCCAGAGCCTCTCTGTTCTCCAGCTTCTTCACCTTGTAGATCCTGACGAGCCAGTGCTCGGAGGTAAACGCCTCCTCCAGGTGCTTGAACTTGATGTCCTTGTTGCCGATCTCGGCGTTGCGCGTCCGGTCGAAGCCAGGCGGCGTTCTGAAATCCAGCTGGGAGAGAAACAATGTTTTTTGTCTTTTGTTAAGGTTTTCCTGAGATTTTAAATTCAACTCTGCTTTGTAGCCCAAATATTTTGCGTATGACTTTATAAAAAACATTTATTCTTTTACATAAACGCAGTCATCCAGTTCTTAATACAAACAAAGGCTTTATAAGTTGTACTACTAATAACAAAGGTTTGAAAAAACAATAAAAAAGAGACATTTCTACAGATCTTTATTAAGCTGTACCATTGAGTAGGGATTGAAAACACACTCTGGTCACTAAAAGATGTAAAATATCAGCCTCGCAAGAGAAAGACAAGATTTTACCAAAACTTCATAAACAAAATGTTGATAAATTTGCCGCAAGAACCAGTAAAAGTACAAATTTCTCTCTTTGCGAGGCATGCCTCAACCTTCAAGGTTTCACAAATAACAATCAGTGTAGAAAGATTTTGTATAGTTTTACAGTTTAAAGTACTGCTGGATCTTTTATGAAGTGGTGCTCATACGAATAACAGCCTTAAAAGCTCTTTGTGTGTTTACACACACACTTTGTTCAAAGCAGAATAGTCCAGTTCTGACTCTACGAGACTAAGCGTTTCAGATTTTGATCAAGAAATGTTTAAATTAAATTCTGAATCCTTAGGAAATCTGTGGAAAAGCTTTTTAATTTACTACAGACGACAAAGTTAATTTGCAAAGTATTATCCTGACAGCAACTGGATCACACCAATCACAAAAACCTTTCACAGGAAAGATGTTGGCATAATATCTCAGGAACTTGATGAATTCCAGTCATTTGTGTAACTACCAGAGATAAAATTATGAAATTGTGACTTTTCCTCTCTGGACCAGAAATGTTAAGAGGGATTAGGCTAGTGCTTAAAATTGGCCAATCGTTTGTTTTATCAGCCCTGACTAATACCAGCTTAGACATGCCAACATTTTTCAGTCAGCAAATGTTCAACACCAAGAGGAAATCTTAGTTACCCATTGTCAGCATTGGCAGAAAATTTACAAAATTAAGCCACTATTCAGTCTGTACAGTTAATTTAAGGTGCAAAACAACAAAAGAGTATAACATTTGAAACAGATAACAGGAAGGCTGGAAGGAGAACAGCAAAGTCTCTCCATTTTATACTTCTCGGCTTCCAACTTTTGTCTGGTTATGAGCCATGATGGATTTGGAAACATAGGCATCCTTTAGAAAAACAAACTCAGTTTAGTGTGAGACAACTAGCTGCACTAACCGCTACCGTCCATGTGGAAGAGTCAGCGACCATCTGCTGGACAACACTCTTATTGTTTTGTTTGAAGTTTGTACATTTATAAATCAGCTAATTTTTATTTTCAAAATTTCCTTGCTGATCCCATTTGTACATTAATGACTCCACATCGGACTTGTGTTGGTCTAGTGTGGGTTCTTTTAACTTCTACCAAGCACCAACACATTCAGCTGGACTCAGATTAATGTCTCAACTCCTAATTCATTGGATAAAAACACTTAAAATAAAGTTACACCCCAAAGCTGCTGTGCCAAATTTAAAGCTGAACAGATTAAAAATAAAAAACACAGCCGAAACTTAATTACAAAAGATAAACAGAGTGTGATAACACTGTGGAGTTTCCCCTTGGGCAACAAATCCATTACATTTTTTGTTTGAGGCTCTCAAACAACCTCTTGTGTCTGTTACTCGGCTCTAAAAGCCCTTGACGGCTCGTCCTTCAGAAGCCGCTGCTGTGTCCTTTCTGCCTCTGGTTTCCGAGCTACAGTTACATTCAACATTGTGTTTTTCCTCATGCTTCCTCTTTCTATCTGTGCCACAGTTGATTCATCTTATTTCTGTTCTCTCTCTGCTTCAGAGGGCAAATATTGTGAAATATTAGAAATGGAGGCTTTAGTGTTATCACGCCTGCCACAGATATTGAAAATTTCACCAGTCAGCCTTGTTATAGCTGCCTATCTTTTATGGATTTACACTTTCTAAACATAAAAACAATTCAGGGCACTATTTTTACTGTTGCAATTATTTCTTCATGTTGCCGTTTTCAATCACACTGAAACAACTGAGGGTAAAGGTGCCACAGTTTGTTTTGTTTAGCAGTAACTCAATTTGTGGTCACATTGTATTGTGAAGTTTGTCATCAACCGTAATTTTTTTCGAACTGCAAATTCCCACAACTCCATAAGCGGTATAGCTGAGATTTTTTCCTTTAATGTCTCAACTATTCTCTTGTTCTTTTATTGTTTGTTACCATGAGAACATCAATAAAACCTGTGCTTATTGAATGCTGATTGTGTAAGTTAAGGAGCCATGATGTTTTAGCTGCTGCATTGAAGTAGCTCATTAAATAGAAGTTTGTTGTTGTTAGGCTCATGCAGTGAACAGTGACAGATTCATAGTCAAAAGGCTGAGGTAATTTCTACTTTTTAAATAAACTTCTTAATTTCCATATTCCTCATTCTTATCATCAATAAAGAAATGTTTAAATCTTTTTTTATAAGGTATTATACAGTATTTGTTCCTGAAACCTGAAGTCCACTTGAAGTGACTGGCTCAGTATTTTCCAAACAGAGCATCAGTAAAGTGTGTTTAGAATACACCATGTTTCTCTTAGTTTTCTTTTTTTTCAGCGATGTGAAACTCTAATCTGCTCCCCAGACTCTCTCCCTTCATCTTGACCTCGGTGTTTTGTCTCTCCTGAGTTGCTCTGAGCTTCACCCGTCTGTCTCTCTCTCTCTGGTCTGCAGCTGCATTGATTCAGCCCAACTTGTAGGCTGAGCTGCATCTACAGCAAGGATGTAAGCACCTGGCAGGGCGGATATCCCATCTCTCCACCTGAAATCTGCCACGGGAAGCAGTGACAGATTTTTAAAAAGCTTCCTCCAATCCCTCATATTTTGTCTGACAGCCTCCAACACCACATGCCCCCTAAAGCAATTCCTCTAAAATCCCTTTCTGCCAGCCGGCTCTGCTTTGAAACTTCAGTGGCAGGAATCCTTCACCTTTAGTGCTGGCAGATGCCTGTTATTTCCTGCTGAAACTGTGTACTCTAAAATAGAGTGCGGCCTTTCCCTTTGATTGGTGACGGCAGCTGCTTGTTAGTTTTTGATTGCGCCACAGAACCGGAGCTCATTATTTGTAGCCGTGAAGTGGATCATAACACCAATAAAAATAAATCTCCTGGGAGAGGAATTGTTCCCGAGACTTAACCCGTCCCCCAGCAGGTGAAGAAACGATCTGCTGAAATGACTTTTTGTTGACGTCGGTCCCTTACCTGCATCTCACCAAATCGATAATACGACATCTTGTACATGAGGCAGTTGAGCAGAGTCGGTGAACCGGCCTTGTCCACTCTGAACTCTCCCTGCGGAGTGAAGTAGTCGCTCTCCTGAAAAACAAAAGGAAGCATTAATAATCAGAAAACAAACCCGTAACCGAGTACGTTATTCGCATATTTATTCGACCGTCTGGTTTCAACTTCCAGAGCTGAAAGGCATCCAAGAGCCAGAAATTAATTTAGTTTTATTTATAAAGAGAAAAACTAAAACGTTTATTTTTTGAATGTTTGCTGAATGATCAAAAGAAGGTGGAAATGTTTCACAGATCATGAAAAATATTTAGTAAATTATTTCTCATTAATCTTCTCTAGTTGAAATAAAATCTTAGTGTGAATGTAAAAGATCAACACAAGGGAAATGCATCTGAAGAAAACTTAAATGTCTTTTCTAAGTGATTAGTGGTTTTTATTATGCATTATATTGAGTGTTAGTTTTAATACATTTAATGAATGAAAAAAGGAACGTACAAAAATGTAATGTCAAAATAAACATTTGTTTATTTTATATAAGAAGCTAAACTAAGGGTTCATTTTAGCTAAATCCTGAAATCCAGCAGGAGAGCAAAGAGTCTTTTTGTGAAAAGTTCAAACCTAAATATTGGCTCACGCTGCAATTTATCAACATTGAATAGAATACTGGATTATGGATCGACAGTGGACGCAAGGTATCCACGGAAGATAGAGAGCACAGCTGCTATAAATCCACAAATATTTAAAACACCATTTAAAAACACTTACAAGTGCCTATTGTAGTTCAGACACTAAGAATACCTTCATATGCATCAATACGCGCACTGGAAACCATCTTGGCAAAAGCTAATGCCTGCAGTCTTGCTTATCTCTGCTCTTGGGGGTTACAGCCAATCACCACATTAGAAAATAAATGTCACTCCTGGATTGGCTGCTTTGGAAACCCAGCCAATATTGTGTCAGGTAGCATTATGTTGACGCATTTCAGTTTCCGAAGCTGCACTTTCCTATGATTATTTTAGATATTTTTTAAAATAAAAAAAAGAAAATTTGCCAATTTGCCAATTTGCCACACATAATTAGGAGTCAAATTGTTCAGAAAAATCCCTAAAATGGCAGGAACCAACTGTTTTAGTTGGAGCTTGTCTGCTAACAACCCCGATAGAGTTGGGCAGCTTCAAACAAAACTGACGGCTATAATGTTCATGAAGGCAGAACTGCTGAACTGAAAGATGTTTACTCTTCTGTCAGCCATCCTGTTTGTTACTTTGAATCAAATCAGACAAAAAAAAAACCAAAACAAACCCAGCTTTGTTCCAATAATGCGTCTTCATTCATCTCAGTCATCAGAGATGCATGTTTTCTTTTTCTTGTGGCCATTTCCAACATGAAACATCAATCTCTCACGCTGCTGCGTTTTCGTTCACAGACAGTTACCGCCATCCATCACTCACCCTGATGTCTTTGGGGTGCTCCCCTTCAGCGATCCTCACCATCCACAGGAACTTGTTTATATCGTCGCCGGAGTAGCCGATTACTCCTCCGAAGATGATCAGCACGTAATCCACATCCAGTGACCTCATAATCTCGTAGGCCGCGCTCTCATTGGACGACATGGCCTTCCCCACCTGAAAACATCAACAACTGGAGTTAGACTTTAATTGGGGTTTCCTGTTTTGAAAAGACGCCAGGCTTCAATACTGCAGGGGCAGAAAGGAGAATTATTGAACAGAAATACAATCATGTATTCTCTGTAATTACATTTCCTGTGGATAGACGCTGCAGAGACGAGAGGCAGCAGGTAGAAAACAAGACGGAGTGGAGCTGGAGGGCTTTAAGATTTAACTAAGAGATGAAAACATTTGTCTGCATTCTGCAGTTTAAAGAAAGAAAAATAAATCAAAGCTGAAAAAATCTGACAAGAATTGACTTTTATTTCCCTCAGTGAAAATTCGGCAGAACAAGTTTAAACAAGTGATGATGCATAATGTGGCAATTACATAAAAACTCGCTAAAGAGCTGCAAACGATTCAGTTGCAGGAAGAGGAATGCATTCGTGTCTCTGGATAAAAGAGCAACATCAGACGGAAACAGGGAGGTTTTACCAGAGCTATATGACTGTTGTTCCATGTGTTGTTATCAACCAGTGTGGTTCTGTTGGCCATGCCGGCTATCTGGTATCCGTAGTCCCACCACGACATCACGCGTGCGTGCTCGTCTGTGTTCTGTCTCAACCAATAATAAGCCTCTCGGAAGTCGTCAAGGATATTGCGAGTCCTAATGGGAAGAAAGAAAACAAGTAATCACACCGACAGGGAGGAGGACTGTGCAGAAGAGTGTCGACGTCTCCTGAGGTTTTCAAATTTTCTCGTGTTACAATCACTAACTGAATGCAATTAGCTTACACAAAGTAGAACATAAATGAAGTAGGGCTTCAAAAAATATATTTTTTTTCTTTTTAAATAATCGGCAGAACAACATGAATTGTAACATGATTTTTATTCAACTCTCTAACTTAGTTTTCATAGTGTGAGAACATATCGACAACGGCACCATCCAAACTACATTATTACTGTCATTTCTGTGAACGTTTTGCTGTTGCTACACTTGATCTTCCATTCATACATGTTTCACTGATGATGCAAGGTTCACTTGCTTTAACTATGTGTAGCGCCACTTGATATGATGCTCCAGCTGCCTTGTCACCAAAGTATGATAAAAGTATGAACTACCCTCTGCTGAAACTGTATTTCATTTAGCTTCCTGTTGAAAAATCTCCTGGAGATTTGTAAACAACGCTGTGGCAGTGGAGCTTCAGACACAGCCCATGTAAATCCCAACTTTAAAAAAAAATCATAATCATACTCCCTTCTTTATTACTTTGCTTGGCCCAGACACTGCATCATAGCCTTAGGCACTAAAAATCTAGCCATTTTGAATGTTTGCAGTTACTTTTTCTGGTTTATTTTTTGTCCTTGTGTCTCACCTCCCCTGAAAAGCTCTGCCTTGAGTCAATACAGTGTGGAAAACTGAAATTACAGCTGCAGCTCTTTTGGGGAGCATCTCTACCACCTGTGCACATCTGAATTTTATTTTGCCCATAATTTTGTAAAATAGATCAAGTACAGACAGATGTGATTGAAAGTATCTATGGATGTCAATTTTTAAGTCTTGCCCAAAAATTTCAACTGGATCTGGACTTTGACTAGGCCACCTGAACTTGAGTACACTTTTATTTAAACTATTCCATGACAGCTTAGGGTTGTTGTCCTGTTGGAAGGCAAACCTTTGCTTTGGTCTCAGCCTCTAATGGGAAAACATGTTTCAAAAACGTATCGTTTTAATTCCCCATAATGATGCTCCTCTTTGTGTTTGTAGATTAATATCCCAATATAGACATTAAAGTTTGTTTTTATAATCTGAAAAAGTTCAAGCAGCATGAATCCTGTAGCAAGGCCATTTATGCCTGCAGGAGATATTCATGTTTTAGAACCAGGTGCTTCTTCACAAAGAGTTTTCCATCTTAATGAGACTCATTTGCATAAATAAGGGCTATATTAGGTTAAGGTGCCGAATCAGAATAGAAAGATCTTATAAAAATAACTCTTCATAATAAATTAATAAGCTGTTGGTCATTAAATTTACCTCACAAAGAAAAGTCAATTAACCACATGGTTTATTTATTCCATTAAATCTCTGCGTGTGTAGGGGTGTGAAGGGGTGTGTATGCATACATCCAAAACGAAGAAGCAAATCTGACAGGCATGTAGCCAAGAATAGCATGATTAAACAATTGTCTGTGCTCCTACAGTAACGTTATAAAATTATGCACGAGAACTTGCGGGTCCACCATTTAGCCTTCAATATGTCTCCCTAAGGGCTTTAAAAGAATAATTAGGCCTTTGAAGCATGGCAGAGAGAATAATACATGAGCTTTTTACAAATTCAGAGAAGGTCCACCGGTGTTTGCGTTAACCTACAGAAACCATGTTAAACAATATATCATATCTTCCAGGGACACATCAATATTTCCATACAGCTCATGAAATATACATGTGCATGAACCCAAAGCTCTGCAGTCCTGCATATGTGCTAATTTGCAAGCAAGACGTTCAAATCGGTCTTCGTGCATTATGAACCATCAGAGCTGCTGGCAGTTATGGGATTTCCAAAAACAGAGCGACGCATGGCTCTCACCCGTCATGGTTGTATGATGCCAGCACCACGCTGGGACTGGAGTAGGCGTTGCTGGTCACCCAGGTGCAGTGGACGGCGAACATCATGAGCAGCATCAGCATGAGCATGGTGACGATGGACTTGATGTTGGGACCCAGACCCTCCTCTGCCTTCTCCTGCTCAGACACATGCTTGCGCACCTTGCCCGCCTGCAGGGGGAGACATGCGCTCTTATTACAGACGGAAAAATCCAAAAGCTTCCAGAGATATAAATTATTTAATGACATGCATTATTAATCCGTCTAAATGAGCAAAGTCTTTTGGAGTGTCCACAACTTTTTTTGTGCTGTGTGAAGACGCGTCAGAGAACTGCTGCGTGAAACGCTGTGATGAGTTAATATTATTTTACAGCTGAAAATCATGGCTCAACTGCAGAGGAAGACTGCAAACTGTTAATAAGCACAGCTCCGTCCTCTGAGATGAAAACGCAGAGTTTAAATCAGGGAAGAAAAATGTAAATGATGACACAAAATCAGATATTTCCAGGTGATGAGATGTTAAACTGAAACTAACACGTGTACTGCTATTGCTGCTTTTCCTACAGGCATAAAACATAAAGCTAAGTGTAAAAAAAACTGACTGTGGTTTTTGTGAAACCAGCCCCCAGCATTTGTGAGGAAGAATATGCTTAAAACTAAGACATCTTGCACAATCTAAATAGTTATGCTGCTTAAGGCTTCAAGAGTAGGAGGACTTGAACATTTTTTATCAATTTATTTTTTCTTGTTACTCTCCAACGATGCAATATTTGCGGTTTCTGCTGGAATTTACTCAGAGTTCTGTGTTCTTTCCTCCAAAGATAAAGATCCCTGGCTCAGTTCTTCTGTGTCTCTTATTTTACAGCCACTGATGGAGCTTCTGCTGGCATTAGCACTGTTTATCCCCTCCATTTTCTTCCTACAGAAACTACTCTAATCTCACTAAGTTGTGTCTCTTCCTTGACGAAAGTAAAGACACATCTGCTATTCACCAAATGCATTTTATTTCTCATAGAGAGTACTCTTGACTCAAGTGTTCCTTTTGTTTTAGTCTCTCTTTTCTGTTGGCATCAGCTATGTAAGTGTAGATTTTTCTCACTTATTGCAGATGTTTCAAAACTCATCCAAAAAGATGCTTCAATTATGCCATCTGGTCTGTTAATAGCATTAATAAGGCCTTTAAGGTCACCCGAGTCACCATCCATTCAGTTCAAAATTTTAGTTGTTTTCACTTAACCCAAACATGACGCCTTGAGAACTGTTTTGATCACGTCTCAGGTGTGAAAGGCTGTTAAACTGATTTAAGGCAGCAGTGTAGGTGTCAGAAAGATGAAACCTGAGGCCACTTCCTCTGCTTAGTCTTGCTTTTCACGGTTAACATAAAAAGCTTCTTTCCCTCCACTTTATTACCACCTTCCCTATCAAAAATGTGCATGTTGTTGTCTTCTAAAGAGTGTCATTGTCCTGCAGAAGTAGATGAATTGCAAAGTCATGACCATATAAGCCAGATCTTCAGTGTTGGGTCAGCGTTTTGTGTAGCTGCTGCTTAGTTTCTCGCTGAACTGGACCTGATACTTATCACATCTGAGTTGGTTTGGTTGTTTCACCCTTGGCTTGAACTAGTACTGGACAGTGGGGTTCGCTTTAAAATTCCCCGGAATAGACACTCGTGCTTGGATACTTTCAAAATACACGAGAAGTAAAATAAGCAATCTACCTTAAACAAAGTCCAACACTAAGCACAGGATGTGGCTGTTTGTCATCTTTCTCACACCTGCTGTGCAGCCTGGAAAGGTTACAAGTCTGACACTTAGAAACCAAAGTCTAGACACGAAGGAGCGTTTTACATCAGAACTGAGATCTCGTCAGAGAGGTGTTGTCCAGTTTCTCTGTAATTAAGCACGTAGAATTGCCTTTCTATTCCTTTCTGGCAGAAGGTGATCCTGTCCCAGAGCTTCTGTGTTCTGCTGGATGAATTCACTGAGGGTTATTGGTGTCATTAACTTTGTTTACTCTGTACTACTATCCTATGGGAAAGACCTCCTACTCAGTGCTTCTGTTCTTAGCCATGTCTCCTTGATGAAATAATACTTTGTTTTTCCATTTTCATAGAAAGTACTCTGTGCATCAGAGTTTTTTGTTTTTCTTTCCTACTGAAAGTCCTTTTGATTCACTGCTTCTGTGTTTAGCCATTCCTCCTGGAGTCCTTGGTAAAACTATTGCTACAATTTATTCATGCATCTCGTTTGTTTTTCATCCCAAACAAAGCTTTCCTGACCCGATCCTGATATGTTTTCTTTTTAGTGCATTACTTCTATAGATCACCACTCACTCTGAACATGGTAGTGAAGAAAGTTTCTTCTTGCCAAAAGGCGGATGTTCCTTTCCACCGTCACGCCCAGGATGAAAAAAAAATGGCTGAATGCAACAAGCTGGACTTCCTCAAAAAGACAACTGGCATGAAACTAAATATGACTGGTTTTGTAATATTCTTTGAATCAAACTATGTAATTGGATACAGATTGACAATATCCGTCCATCCATCCATCCATCCATCCATCCATTTTCTGTACACCCTTGTCTCTGATGGGGTTGGGAGGGGTGTTGGTGCCCATCTCCAGCAAACGTTTCGGGCGAGAGGGGGGGGGGGGGGGGGGGGGGGGGGGGGTCACCCTGGACAGGTCGCCAGTCTGTCGCAGGGCAAGATTGACAATATGAATGTCATAATGGATTGATTTTAATTCAATCCTAAAAACTGGATCCATTTGTCTAGGAATGTGCTTGGATCTAATATTGTGATTAGCATTTAGCTAGGCTATAAGCTCATTTGAAATGAACAGAATCTGAATTGTGGCAGTTTACTGGCATTTGTAATGAGATCTGGAGCTGCTGTGTGTGATAAATGTTTGGCATTCTGATTTGATGAGAAGAGCTTGTACTTTCTTCACAGGTTGCTCTTTTGGAACAGACCCATTACCTTGATTAAACTGCCTGAATAAATAAAACTTAATTATGGGCCTAACTAACCGAATGTAAACAGGACTACTTCAGAGGACAGAATGCTTTAACAAACAAGCTTTCTGCAGGACGACACGTTGGTGATGCTGAACGATTTGCTCATAAAAGTGTTTACAATCTCTCTAAATTAAGCTGTCAGTATAAACAATGCTTAAATTATAATGTTCCATTTCATTCAATGCATTTAATGCTTAATTAAATGCTCTCAATACCTACGTGTGCATGCTGTATATCCAGAGTAATATGTATTTTTATAGGCATTTATTTGGTTTACAAGACTTGTTCCTTAAACATAAACACCTCCAGGAAAGCGCTACTTGTGTCGCAGGGTAGGAAGAATTTTTCCATTTCTTATTTTTTTAATTACTGTTGTTTACATGATTCCAGAACGCGCTCTAAATTCAACGTGAGCCGGCTAAGAGGATGGCACCAGCATGAAACTGTAGCAGCTGAGTCACTTCTGAATCATAGTTTACTCAAACAGTTGGGGAGCGAGGAGGGAAGCAGAGAGATGTGTCAATACATTCAAACTGCAAAGGTTGTGGTGAAACCTCAGCAGTAAATTAACACCTAAACATACAGGTGCATCCAAGTCAGTTCATTCCTGCTTAAAACTCCACACATTTAGGTTTAATATAGATCTACTACACAAAAACTGGTATATTTGAAGTGTTTATGTTTATAATTATCTTTTTTTAATTAGTTCTGTAAAGACCAACACAGAAATGTTGACCTGCTGAAATGTATGTCCACGGACAGCTATTCGGAGTACAGTATACGTAAACAAAATTAGTTGTTTGTTATGCTCTATACAGTAATTGAGAATACTGTTGACATGACAATCCAGCAGAATGTCATGTCAATGACAATTGATATTTGTCATTGACATGTTAGCCTCTGTGTAATTGTTAGCCTCTGTGTGTCTGTATTGACACACAGAGGCTAACAAGCTTTAAGGAGAAGCTGATTTCTTGGTCCAGCTGGACTTGACACCTACCCACACTGCCAAAAGCACCAACACTGGCCTTAATGACGAAAAACCTGTCTGGTCAGTAAGCTGGCTTCACCATTTATGTCATTCTCAGATTCAAGTATTAACTTTCTCTTAGACATAACCATCAAAGATAACACAAACACTGATAATATTTCACTTTGTGTGCAATTAGTCTGTATGAAACAAGTTTCCCTTTACTTTTGAGTTACTACAAAAATAAAGCTCTGAGTTTTTCCAGAGACTCGCCTTGTCGTAAAGATTCCCTGAGTTCCTCTTGTCGTCCTCGTCGCTGCTATCTTCAGCAGGCGGCTTCTCCCTCTTGGTGTCGTCTCCCATGTAATGCTCAAAAACGCTGGAGAACGCCACAGCAGACAGCATGCACACCACCGGAGTCAACGTCAGCATGAGCCTCACCATTACTCCGGCAAAGTACACGGCACTGATGGCGTACAGGGCCACTGGGCAGGCAGAGAGAAGAGAAAGGAGGATAAGAAATCATTTGAAGCAAAACAAAAAGGTCAGATGAGGATAAACAAAGTATGAATGTAGCTGAACGGAGATAAACCTGCAAAATAAAGAGACTGGGCAGTAAATTCAGGCAGCATAATCAATCTTTGCAGAACCCTGAACAGAGAGAACAATGGCTGAACATTATCCTCGCTCAACCTGCTCTACAGGTGCACGGCTAATCAATAACTGTTATTGGTTAATTAACTGCAGAACAGAGGCAGACTGCAATGATCCTTTTCTTAAGAGCTAAAAATCTGCCTTCCTTTGGTGCCCCAAGTGTCTTTTACTGCAAACATAAAATGTTTTGTGAAGATGCAGTCAGTCGGTCTGCTTAAAAGCTGAAAGAGCTTAACACTTAACAAGCAGCTGAGTCACAAAACAGGAGGCTGATTTATAACCCCAAGCAAATCAAAAATATTCTACCAAGGCATGTAAGGACAACAGATAACCACTGCACAATGAGAGCTTTCAGCTCCATCCTGACATAAATGAAGACCCTGTGGTGGAGAAACATTTATTTCATCAAGAACAATGAAGCACCTGTCAGCCTAAAGTTCACAAAAACTCCTCAAGCTAAAATATCCCTTCCAAACTGCCAAGACGTGAGTAACGTGACACTGGCTGCTGGAAGGAATAAAACATTTAGCGCAACCTCTATGGTGAAACTGTTATATTACATGCACCTACATGACAATTTTTCATATTTCACATATGCATCAATTGCCAGATTTTGTTCCAAGAATCATTTGAAATTCGAACAGTAAAGGAAAAGATTAACATGCAGCAGGATTTGCGGTAGTCTGTTATTAATGTCAGTCTCAAAGTATATTAGAAAAGAGAGTTTGTTGTTAAGCTCCTCTGTGTTTCTTCTGCAGCAGGTTTTGTCAAGTGGATTTGTGTGAAACTGTAAATGTCACTTTGGTTTCACACTATTCAAAAATAGTTACCCCAACTAGATATAATCAATGATGTTGACAGTATTAATGAGTCAGCATTAATACTTTTAGTTAAGAAGTAATTATGAATGTTTTCTTCCTCCCCTGCTGTGTGAGCATAAAGTGTAATTGACTGACTATCTGAGCTGCAGCTTCATAACAAAGGCAGTGGATAAAGCTTCTGATTAACTATTAAATAAGCCTGATTATGAATGCTTTTCAAAGTTAGCACAGTTTGAAGTGGTCTTAAGAATAGGAATACTTCAAATTAGGTGAAGACAAACTAGAGGTTGGGACGGTCCGAAATGTTTCATCACAAAAAGCAGAACAAGAGCAAAGCACAGAGAGCTGCTGATGAGCCGGCAGAAAAACAAAACCATCTTAAGTTTTTTTTGTTATTTTAAGCTGGTAACTGATATCTAGAAAAGTTTGATATGTTTACCCTTACACATTTTCCCCTACATAAGTGTTTCTAGAAACATCTGATTCTCAACTTGCTTTCCCCTGTTCTAAATTAATTTAAGATGCTAATACCAAAATGACAAATCTATGCCAGACAAACACATAAAGACTACATGCAGCCAGTTAATAAAAGTCATTCAAAAGCTGCATTAGGGAGGCATAGTCTGAATGTTACATTTTGAATAAAGGGTGTGGACAGGAGTTTAGCCTTTTGGCTAAATTAGTTGAGACATTTTTCTTTGTTTGGAACAATTTTACTGAATTTTAATGCTGAAGTTTGGTCCCTAACTCAACAGGAGAGGTTTATCCAGAGCTGAAGAAATGGCTGCATGCAAGACAACCAGCTCCATCTCTTAATTATCTACACCACAGAGCAATACGTTGGTTTGTGTTCTGCTTGTAGCTGGTCTGAAAGCAAACTGAGCAGCTGTATTGAGCTCTACTATTATTAACTTATGAGCAAACATTCTGTATTCTATCTGCCTTTGTCTCCGACTGTGGTTTTGAAGGTTTCTCACTAGCTGACAAAACAAAGATCCGTTCTCACTATGTGCAATAACAGACAATACTAGAAGCCTATATTACGTTAAGGGCTGACCAATTTTTATAACTTCATCGAAAGTGTGAGAAAATCCAATGTTTGAAAATAAATCTCTGAAGATAAATCTTCTAAAGCATTGAAGTCATCAGGCTTCATTGTTTGTCCCTCATAAACATCAAAACCTGTTTGATTTATTTAAAATCTATGCAGATCTCAGCTCGACTCAAAGTAATGGATTCAGCATCGCAGTTTTTAGCAAAATAAAAAATATTTGCAGAAAGCAAAGCAGGAGTAAATAAACTGAAGGCAACAGAAGCAAAAAACACAGACAGCTCAACGCCACAGGTCAAATTAAGGTTTTATGATGTAAATATAAAAAAAAATAAATAAATAAATCTTCGCACCAAACACGCGTTCATCATTGATGTTCTTGATGCAAAACCAAAGGCCTGCTGGGAAGGTGCAGACCAGGATGTGGAGATCAAAGAAGAAAGACACCCACGTGGTGGGCTGGTGCTCCGACACCGATGCAATGATGGGGATGTGGATCTTGGCGTAACTATGGAGACATGAGGAGGAAAAAACAGACAGGTTATAATTATAATTTATGTACTCTCCCTGAAAACAGAACAATTACACAACAGATCTTCTGATCAAGGATAAAACATGAAGAATCATTTCTACTCTGTAAACTAATCAGATTTAAAATGATTATGGTAAATCTGATTTAATTAACTGTAATTTCAGATTTCATTTAGTCAAAAATTGACATTGTCAGTAGCTTTTGTGTACACAGTGAAAAGAAAATGTATTTATCCCTTAGATATTATTTGTGTTTTTGCCATTTTGATCACATTTTATGTTTAAAAATCAAAGAAATTCTATAATATCAAATAAAGAAAACTTGAATAAATACAAAATGCAATTTACATTTAGAAAGTAAATGGCTCTATGTAAGAAAGTAACTTTTTAAATTATAAAACATTTGATTAACCACATTTTTAAATCACTTTCAAAGCCACGTTGAGGCCTGATTATCTTCTTATGAATGTTCTGTATATGAATTGAATATTCACTTAAATAATCTCTTAAATGAAAGAGGATAAAAATATCTAAAAAAGCAATACATCATGTCTTAATCTTCAAGAGAAGATGAGAAACGGCCTGGAAAGGGTTACAGAGCCATTTCTGTAGCTTTGGGACTGCAGTGAACCCGTGACTCATTATCCACAAATGGAGAAAACATGAAACGCTGAATTGTGAACATTCCCAGGAGTTCCAGGCTGCAAATTTTACACACAGAGCGCATTGAGAACTCATCCTGGAGGTCACAAAATAATACAGAGCATCTGAAGCATTGCAGGCCTCGCTTCCCTCGGTTAAGTTCAGCCAACACGATTCAATGACAGGAAAGAGACTGGGCAAAACTCGTCCATGGGACAGATCCACAGCGAAAACCACTGCTGGCTAAAATGAACACAATGGTCTGCCTCACATTGGTCAAAAAGATGTTTATGATTCCCAAGACTTTTGGAGAAATATTCTGAGAGATGATGAAGTGCGAGTGAGTCTTTCTGGTAGATGTGCATCATACAGTATATCACATCTAATGTCAACATTAGAAAAAGGACATCATCCTACAGTCAAACATGGTGGTAGTGCTATGATGCTCTGGTGCTATTTTGCTGCGTAATTAACATGTAATTAATAAAACTGCTTTCTATGTGAAAACCCTAAAGGAGAATCTCCAGCCATCAGTTTGTGACGTTAAACTGAAGCTCACCTGGTTTAGAGAGCTGGATAATGATCCAGAATCACACCAGAGAATCCCCTCCCCACCAGATAATCCACCAGATAATTCAGCGTTTTTAATCCCCTATAAAACTCCTGAATGGTTTTATAAACAAAGTGACAATTTTTAATAGGCCTAGTCAAAGCCGAAACTTAAATCTGATTGAGATGATGTTGCGTGACCTTAAACAGGCCTGAAACGAGGCTTTTAATTCACTTCCTCTACTGTGAGGTAAAACACTAATTGGAGAAATTATATATATATATATGCAGAAAGTGAGAAGTGGTCAAAATAATGAAAAAGATGCAGTGCTTTCAGACCTGAAATAATGCAAAGAAAACAAGTTCATATTCATTTAGAAACAACAATACTAATGTTTTAACTCAGAAAGAGTTCAAAAATCAATATTTGATGGAATAACCAGGAGGATTTAATGGGGTTCAGTGCAGTGGTCTCTGTGAGATGCATCTAAAAATATTATTTTAAATATTCAAGCGGTTTGATGTTGCAGTTTGAAAAGCCTGAGAAACTAGGATAGCAGATTTTCTTTCTGGAAGGACAGAGCTAAAAAAACAAAAAACAAAAAAACCCATCCCAAACAAAATATCCCTGTTCTGCTTATTTCAGCAAGTTAGAGTTTAAGGGATTGATCGCTTGTGCTGGAAAAATCCCACACTTTGCAGAGCATCTGGAGAACAGGAAGTGCCCCGTGCGTTGTTCAACACGGCCTGTATCAGCAGCGTTTTTCCTCCAGGGACGATGCAGGACAGCTTTATTGCCGTCTCAGAAAACAAATGCACACACGCGGTCGACTGGACAAGTGTTCCATTGACAGTTGGGAGTGTGAAGGTCAGCAGAGCTTACCCGGTGTCCCAGAGCGAGTAGAAGCGACCGCTCCATGGAGCGATGTATCCTGCAGACAGGAGAGACGATCAATAAGGTAATGCTTTTGTGTTAATGCTTTTTATTACACACTTGACATGCAAGGACTGTTTGTAGGTGTGTGGAAGGTGCGCTGAACTATATTAATCTGAAGTGGAACAATAAAAAGTTCTTAAAACTATGAAAACATTTGGTTGCTCTTTAAGCAAAAATAATAAATGAAAGAAAAACTAACAGGACAGTTTGGGTCTATTGTTATTTCAGCAACACTGACAGCAAAGAATACATATATAGTCTGAAATAAATAACTTCTAAATGGCTTCTTTTCACACCATTTGTCATTAAGACATTCCTCCCATTTATTTAGCTCTGCCCTACAGATAAACGACCGGAGGCAGAGATTTGATATGCGGTTCAGCATCAAGGACTCTGCTGTCTCTGCTTTCTAATTAACAATAATACCAACATGACCTGGGACTCAACAAAATCATTAATAACTTAGTGACTTAAAAGGTCCAGTTTCTCCTAAGCAAACAATCATGGAGTTGGATAGTATTTAAAAAAATATCTGTGCTCGAGGATGGGATTAAATCTGGAAATAAAACTGGGAAGGAATTTAAAATTTGTACCAACCAGTAAAGCTAAACTACAAATTGTTTCAAAGTAATCTGTGTCAAAAATAACATACAATTAAGCAATTTTTCAATTGAAAAATTCAAGTATTTTTAGTTATGTAAAAAGAATTGCACTGTAAAATTACAAGATTAAATTGAATTTAGAGCTCTTGTATGCAAAATGTTTTGAAACAGAAAGTCATCTCTTCCAGTTGAGGTTTTCCTCTGGCACTAAACGAGCTAACTTGGTATTTGCAGAAATTATTAGAATTCAGCTTTCTCAAAGTATCTTTTTTGTTAAAAAATAAAATAAAATAAAACTCAAATTTCGACTAAAATAAAACATGAATAGCAAGTCCAGTAGTGGCGAAATGCACAAAGCAATTGGAGTCTAAAGACAAGAAATCCTTCAGCAGAGAACACGTCTATGCTCAAAATATATTTTATTGATGCTGTTTAATTAGTGGAATTGACTTGTTTTCAAATGTAAGTGAAACCATTTAAGTTGCAAATTAGACCTCACAGGGCATTTACAAATGTCTCTTAGTTAGGCTTTGATCTAGAATATATTCCAGCTCAGTTTCCTGAGGGCTTTTGGAGTCCAAACAAATTAAAAACGGTCCACACACACACACACTCTAAGGTTCTTGAAATCTTTACACCAACATTTAGTCGTGCTCTGTCCTGTAGCCGTTCTATCGCTCAGGTGGTTAAAACAAGATGGAGAGATCTCTAAATGAGACGTTACAGAGCTGTAAACCAAACCAGGCAAGAAAAGAGATGAAGAAAAGCAGCAGGAATATAAATGGAGACACACTACGAGGTGATTCATAGGATAGTACTGATTTAACCAATCAATACTTGGCTCAGTGGTAAAGATACTGAGGGGGGGAAAAATACTGTTTTTGTCTTCTGACTCTGACATGAAAGTTTGATAGACAGGACTGAGTAGGTAGTGTGTCGGTGAAGAACTGGCACCCTGCACCCAACAATCAGAGTTCTACTGCTAAATTCTGATGGCAGACAGACGGCAAAGTTTTACCAGACGAAGCCAGTGTCCAAGTGACAGAACGTCTGCATGAATGCGAGTCAGCAGTCCGTATGCACGGCTCTACCATCTGTCTGCACTTAAGAGAAGTCCTGGACAAGCTGTATATATTATCCTGAGCAGCAGAACGTTGAATTTTAAATGTCGCAGGCAAAACTTTGCAAACAAAGTTTACAGATATCTAAAGGAATGAACTTTTTCACTTTCACTTTAGGATGTGCTGCGGGGCGAAGCACCGCTGGGTGAGGAAAGACGAGGAGACGATTTAGAGATCTAGGTCAGGCAAATTTGAACTTTAAAGTATGAAAGAAACAAATAAATAAGCTGAGAAGAGGAATATTAAAGTTCAGAATAATGGCCGCAGCGGGATGAAATGTCTAGGGAAAAACATCAACATGCCCAAAGTTCACCCAGCTGGCTGTAGATGCAAAAAAAAAAACAAGAACAACACAGGCACAAAATCATTCACACACACCCCCCCAAAAAATTGATTCAAAGCTTCAACATTCATATCTGTTTATGCTTGTTTACTATTTTGCCTTCCAAGTGTAATTTTCAGACACAGAATGCTGATTAGCAGCCCACTGGGAAAGCCTGCAGGTCACACCATGGATGAGCGCATGGCAGCTGAATAAAGCTCTGAAATGGCTTAAATTCCAGGTCTGGATCGCCATCAAGAAAATTTTAAATCAATCTGCCCAGAAAAACGGTCTGCCAACCGCAATACAATTTCCTAGCCACAGTTGTTAAAATTATGGGAAAAAGATTCATTGATAGTATTTTGTTTATTCTACCCATCTATATTTTTGAACTGAATGTTTTGCAATAAAATCCTCTTTAACTTCACCTTACTGTAATGCATCAGGTCTGCTATTTTATAAAAAAAAAAAAAGAAATAGCCACAGTAAGTTATATTGCAAAAACATTTTTTTTTACATTGTGTCATCTAAAAATGCTGAGCGGTATGGCAGAGTAAATGCCAAGGTTCATCTCAGCTCAACATTTAATAAACTTCCAGGATGTCAGTTTTGGATGTATGAAAACAAAAGAGTGTTGTGGTCCAAAGTTATACTTATAATAACCAGAGGCTGTAGGATAAAAAGATGGATGGGAATGCAATCCATCTTAGATGAATGGATAATTATATGACAGAATATGAAACCATGTTGGTTTGAGTGCAAAATGAAATGAAGTAAAACTAATTGTTTCTGGCACAAAAATGTTCAATAAAGCTCATTCTGCTAACTGAGGTTTTTTTTAATCATTAAATTAAGCAAAAAATTGTATTATCCAGTGAATCAGATTTAAACCAAACATCAAGTAGTACAACTAATTAATACAAATCGTCTTAAAGCTACAGCTTCCTTAATTTCTTTTTTAAATAAATAAATAATAAAATATTTTAATGCTGTCACAAAAGGTGAAAGTCCATATTTAGGAGACATATGTTGTCTATGACTTGATAAAAGAAATTAGTTTAAATACAAACCTGTGTAGGTGAGATAGATGACTGTGAGGAAGACGATGCAGGCGGCGAGAGAGATCCCGAGGAAGAAAAGCGTCTGAAACTCCTGCCGGGTGAGTCTGTCCTTCAGGTACTGCAGGAAGGCGTAGGCTTGCAGAAGAGCAAACACACCTGAGAAAAAGGCACAGGCAGACATAAAAGACTGAGCAAACATCCAAAGGAAACTCCAGCTGAATGTTTGAGGAGGCTCTGATTGATGCCGCCTCCTGCTGGGTACAAAGTGGGTTTGTCATTTCTGCAGAGTTCCCACAAAGACGTCCATGAGATCCCCCTTGGCTAGCCAGGCAGATGTTGAAGACTAATACCTCAGGACAACATATTTGAAATTCATGAGACATATCTGTGTAAATATGCCTGTCTCTTTGCTTGCCTTATCTTCATTTGCAGCCCCCGTCAGTCACACTTCGCATTCAGACTTTCTTTGGGTGGTTCTCTCCATCACCTCTTTGCTTGTCTGGACTGTTCCATGTATAAAACGGAAACGAAAGAGCGACCTGGTTTCTCCAGTTTGCATCACCTTCCATCCATTCGGAAACCTTGCATGAAATCCCCCCCGTTCCTCCCTCACTCCTCCGTTACGCATCCACCGGCAGAAGAACTGCTCTCCAATTTCCACGGTTACGTTCCTGCCCGTCTCCTGGAGGGCTGCCGTGCTGCTAACGTGCTTGTCAGTCTATGCCGCGCTGCTTTCCCCGCCTAAGTGGGGCAACGTCCCACCGGCCCTGGTGGGTCCGTCGCTCCACTCAGGTCCCACTGAGCTCCATGAATGCTGCCACCAGATGTTCTAAGCAGCTGCTACCTTGATGATACTGAAACACATTTTGCTCACTAAGAGAGACAGGAGCCAAAACCAGGGGATACATTTTTTAGATGTTTTTTTTCTTAACCGCCTCTCGTACGGCTGCCAGTGATAAAACGGGGACACTTCAATGTGCACCTGCTGCACCGTTAAGAAAATTCTCTCAAAAAAAGAATAAAAAAGGGCTTTGCTCCATTTTCAAAAGGTGCCAAAAAGCAAACATGAACGGATGAATGGAGCACTTGCCAATGTATTCATCGCTGTTTCCTAGGCAGCAGATGGGCCCACTTGAGAGTTGAAACTCGGCAGGCTTTAATAAAGTTCCCAAAAGCAAAACTGGAGAGCACTGCACATGAGTGGCAGGGAAGGGTGCTTTGTTGTTTCTTCTTTGGAAATGTACCTTAGATCGCTTTTCTCCCACAGAGAGTGATTAACGCTGAGGAGGAATTTACACCCGATACATCCTGAAGAAAGTCAACTGGTGGGTTAAAAATAATACAAGAATGTATTTACATTCCTGGGAGGAACAAAAGTTAAAATGAGAAAATCCAAAAGGTGTGCTGTGCATTCGTCGTTGAGTATATTTAATCATTAGTTTGTCAAATAAAAACACAGAGGAAAACAAATCTATATCTACAATACTTAATTTACAGAACAGCAATTACGACCTTTTCCAAAAATTTGTCCATCATCATATGATGTGACATTATTTCCCAACCAGAAAGCTGTTCTGCTATCCCTGATAAAGATTAATAAAAATCTTTAGATATACATTTATCTTTTATGACACCAGAATAATGTCACATTGAAATCCAGTGGACCCTCGTCTATTCATGGTTCGGTTTCCACAGACTCAACAATTCAGATTGTTCTGTGGAAGGTAACTTTAAATTATTAAAGTAGATCTTTTAATCATATTGAAATGTAAAATAACTGGAAGAAAATGCAGCTCAGGTAAGATTCATAGTTGCAGTGCCATGTGAAATGCTATTGGCTAGCATTTGCAAAGTAACCAATCCAGAAGTACCATCTGTTTTGCTCTGCACTGATTGGCTGTACACGCAAGAGCTGAAATAAAGAAGAGCGTAAATGTTAGCTACTGCGGGAGTGCTAAGACGGTTTCCACTGTGCGTATTACTTAATATTAAGGTGTATTTAGTGTTTGAACTGCTAAACTATGACAAGGCAGTCTCAGGTAGTCATGGATTTGAGCTATTCTGTGTTTGTTGACCCACACATACCAGGGGTCAACTGTATTCAGAAAAAAATCTTTAAGTTTATTTACTCCGTGTAAAAAAATGCACAGATATCATATTGGTAACCGTGCTTTCAACACCTTTGACCAGTAAGACGGCACTTTATGTAGAGATTTATCGACGCTGGGAGATTCAGAGAGTGATCTTTGAACTTTGCACTCTCTGGAGAGTCTTCTGCTCTCTTCAGCCAACTCCACAGGTTTTGTAAAGGATTTAGCTCTAGGGTCTGATATCTCCATGGAGGAAGGATGAGTAAACATCTCCTTCATGGAGGAGGTTTTTGCAGGATCTCTACACACTCCCCATTATAGAACTCCATCCTTTCTGTTGGCATCAGCAATCATGTTAAAAACAATTATTTCTTTAATCTGCCATGTGTTTCCTCCCTCTATAAATGAACTCAAAGAAATCTCTAAGAAAATGTATTAAAAACAAAAGGCTACACAACATCCCTGCTTCTAAAGAGGGAGGATCTTACCTGCAGCAGCCATGTGTTCGCTGGTCCTGATTGGCTGGAAGCCGACAAAAGGGACCTGCATTGACAGTATGAGCCCCACGATGTAAAACGTGCTGTAGGCTGAGAAAAGACAAAATAAAGCAGAAGGAGAAACAGAGGGGACACCAGATAAGACATCCAACAATGAAAATAAATTACAGCATGAAAAAAGCCATTACTGCACTCCAGTTCTGCTCCCACTAAGGGGGAAAATCAACCTCAATAGAGGTGTTTAAAGTCTATTGATTTTCACTGCCGTACCTCATAGGGAGTAAATACAAAATAGCTAATCTAATGTCATTTGCTGAGAAAATGGGAGTTGGCTCGCCACAGTGTGGTGGGGGGGCCCGGCGTGCGCCCAAGGAGCCGGGAACGATGCGACTCCCACCTTTTTGTGGCTTTGAGGGGGGAACCGATTCCCAGACACACCAGCTTAATTAAGATTTCATACTCTTCCTGAAGAGTGATGCTCGTTTTTGAAGTAGATGTACCTGCCCTCCCGCAACCCCTTTTTCACACATATGCTATTGATTCAAGTCAGAAAAAAAAGAGAACTTGCCAGGGAACATAACCTACAAGCTGTTTAATTAAAGCAGGAGATTCTTTTGTGTGGGATCCTTATTTGAGACGGAGAGAGACACCTGCTTCTGAAAACGGAGCTGTGATACGAAGCAAAAGTAGGAAAAAAAAGGTAAGGATCTGAAACCTAATATCGTTTCCATCTTAAAAATATGCCTTTAAATTCATCTCTGTTGCTCATTTGCCATCAAATGGGGTACAAGGTTTCTGAATTATGCTCAAGCTGCAAATATCCGAGAGAAAAAGTCAGAAATAGGAAATTTTCCACCTCATCAAACATCATTTCACTTTTGAAGAGCTGTTTGAAGATAGAGTAAAGGTACGCCAAACCCTCTCACTGCAAATGGACCATAATGTACTTCAAATCTCTCAAACACTATGCTTTGTGAGTACAACTAATAGTCCATGCATGGATGATGCTTGACATCGTCTCATTTATCTTGACCATGAAAGGGGCCTGCTGTGAACTCATGCCTACTGCGAGCTGACAGCTTCGATGTGGAGAGACTGGAGGAGGGAGTTGGAGATCTCTGAGCTCAGAGCTGGTGGGAGATGCAGCGCCTTGCAGAACTATTCACACCTTATGAGTTTTTTTTGTTTTACAATTCTGTCACATAAGAATTGCAAAGTTTAATGTCTTTTGGGGGGGGATTTTATGTGATAGAGCAACAAAGAAGGACATCACAATGTATTTTATCCGTGGTTTTGGTTGTAAATAGTTTTTATTGACGTTTTATTTATCGTTTTGGGTATTTAAAATATCTTCCAGTTCAAGTGGTAAATGTTTACAGAATGAAAGTTTATTGGTCTTTGAGAGGGTGAACTTGTACCATTATGCCATTATTAATCAACAGAAAATGATAAAAACAATAATATTATCGTTTATAGCCATGATTACTGGGGCAATTTGTTGTCCCACTAATTTTATTATCAAGAAATGTCCAACTTGTCAGTTCAGCAGGGGTCCATGTCTTAGCCGGTTATCACTGCCTCCGTTTTCTCGTTTCCAGATGCTGGACTGAACTGGGATCTTTGAGACATTGATTCACAACCCAAACCTGCTTGTTTTAGATTTTTATTTGTTAAAATGGTAAAACTATTTAACATTTTCCTTCATGTTAACAGTTTTATCTGTGACTATCTTCAAGTGAGCGAATGTGGAAAAGTTGAGGTGGTTTGAATGCTGCGAGTGGAACTGGGATGCTAGGCGCTGATTTGCGCAAAAAAAGTGAAGAGGGTCAGGTAGCAGGTGGCTGATTTTACTGTGAAGAGGCGTGTGGGTGTGTGGATGTCTGCTATGTTGATGATGAAACGCCTGGGGTTATCAGTAATGACTACAGACGTGACCGGGCCCTGAAGCCTGTTGTGGGGGTCAAATGCTGAGGGGCAACAGTGTTTGGAAACACCTGTGGATCTCTGAAAACAATGTCTCTGAATGGAAAGGTTCTGATAACAATGTCTCCATCTCACACACCATTTGTGAGGGTGTTTTACATACAAGGTCAGACAGAAAAATATATATTTTAATTTAATTGCTTGTGCTTTGTGTGAACCTTACCGATGTAGACTCTTCTGCTGTAGCGTTGCATCAGTAGCAGTGCAAACACATGCAGAGGAATCAGGTTGATAATAAACACGTAACCTCCCCATGCTGACACCTACAAGAAACAGAAAAACATTTAAATGTCAGTAAGCAAACACTAAGAAAATTAGTGTCTCTTGTTTTCTTCTCACATTTAATCAGAGACAAAGTTCTAGAAGCAGGTTTACATATATAAGTAACTCTAACAAGACGTCAGCAAGAAGTTTGATTATACAGCCAGCTGAGACATTATCGTACAGCAAGGAAACTCTTGGTTTAAAAAAATATGTAGTTTGCAATCATCCACAAATCAATAGGTTGTCACTAAAAAAAAAACCCAAACAGTTGATTTTCAAATTAAAAATTCTACAAATTTATTTCTCCTCAAAAAGAAATTGACAAACCAGTGACGCACACAGATATCAGCATATTTCCAGCTCAAATTGTGACTGGAAAGATGAACGGTAAAAAATATATATTTTTTCTGATTAGTGAATGCCCTGTGATGTGGATGCTGTTACTGAGTGAGGAAGACTCTGAAATTTACAGAATATTTAATAGATTTAAAATAAAAGAAAGAAGAAGAAACGGGGATGAAAAGTAGGAAATCAAGTTCTATGAAACGATAGGGTGTGAGAACAGGGGAGAGCAAGGCTTTCAGCTGATAACAGGAAGTTTGACTGCATTCCCAATCCTTCACTCGTTCAGTCGTATTCCTTTCAGCTTTCAATCTTTTTTTGTTATGGTCTTGTTGGATTTGGACATGTTGGCAGACTTCAGGAAATCTCAGAGTAGAGGTTTGGCTCCACATCAAGGAAACAGATGCAACAAAATGGAAAAAGCTTTAAAAAAACTCTAAAAATAAAAAATGAGAAAGGCATCGATTTTTGTGGCTGCTATCTGTTTCCACCTATTGAACTACAGCACTAACTTGTAAAACCATAACAAGAATTTTTTTTGTTGCAGCTGACTCCAAAGAAAAGTCTAAATAAAAGAGCTTTCAAGTTGGCAGCAGATCTTTATGGCTTTGCAAAGCCAGAAAATGAAATCCACATTGAAGCCTTTAGTCTGAAAAATTGTCTACAAAGACACAAAACTGCAGGTTTTTGAGCATAAAATAAAACTCACCATCTGAACCCGATATGGCCTCTTCTAGTGTCTTCTTACTCAAACTGAATAATTTAAAAGAAAAAAGGGTTTTTTCTTGTTTAAACAAGTCTGGCTGGAGACATTCAGCCTGAATAACAAAGACCTAGTGACTCACCAATTATTTAAAATATTAAAATTCTCCAAGTTTACCTTGACCTTAGTTCCTCAGATCGAACATAAAATAATCTGATTTTCCAGATTTATTAATTGTGTCACAACTACAAGCTGCTTTATTTTCTTTCATCAAAATACTATTTCAAAATAGTACACTCAAAGAACACTCAAAATCACAATCAAGTAGCAAATTAAATTTAGATAATCTGTTAAAATTCCTAAATGTAGAGAATAACTTCTTTTCCACAAAAAAACTGTTAATAGTCCCTCAGAGCCCAAGAGACCGCTTCCAAATACCAACTCCCACATCAAAACTCCCACAGCAGACTCCGAAACTGCATCTTTACTGGGCACAAACACACAGCTATAAACACCAACTAGAATAGAATCTGTAAAAACGAAGCGATAACACTTCACATGTCAGATGTAAAATCTCTGATGCACCAGTAAACTTAATATGCTCCACTAAAAGACAACCAAAGCTGTTGTTGAGGTCTGCTAGGCAGCAGAGTGTCTGACGTGTGGGCCGTAATAAAACTCCACTAAAACAACTTTTTAATCATCTGTGTGTCTCAACAGCAAAGGGCAAATAAACTGACAGGCGATTGAGTTCTAATTACAGAAGAATAAAAGAATACAGATAAAACAAGAGCAGAATATGCGAGAAAACAAAACCTGAAAAGGTGATTACATTAATGCAAATTGTTTGATCCTTCTTTTCCCCACAACAGCTTGTTAAATAGAGCCCTTTTGCTCCAGCAAAGGAAGATAAAACGAAGCGTTTATCATGATTTCATATTCACAGGAGAAACAAGCAAGTTTTTTTTTTAATTACAGAAAGCTGGAGATCCTCGTGCAATATTGAGGCAGAAAAATTAAAAACAAATCTAAATAAGCGTCTTGCTGGTGCAATTATCTTTTGGCAGTCACTCGCATCTGTTGTCTCAAATGGTGACAACCAATTAGAAGACTGCGAACCAGAACTTGAACGAACAACAAAGATGACTTCAATTTAACATTCGTTTTCAGTCTTGACACAGGAACAGCTCATCAAGGCTATCTGGGAACTGACGAAAACACTGCAGACACAGCGAGGGGCGACCAGCAACATCTTGCAGTGTTAATTTTTTAATGAACTGTCGAGTCAGGCAAAACGAAGTCGCACAGCAGGATTAGGAGAAAGTCAGAATTTCGAAATTTCTTTTGAGCATCACGCCAAAACAGTCTGAGCAGCTCCCAAATACTGCTCTTAATAGATGACCAATAAGTGAGAGAAGTGCTTTCAAGCAAGGCAGAGAAAATGCAAAGCTGCAGAAAGAAAAGGTGGAAAATTTACCCTTGAAGTTCAATTAATTCAGAGAAGTTTCTAATCCTAAAGTAAATCTGATGGAGAAGGAGGAAGTTCAAACAATCTCTTCCATCGATCATAATGGGAAAGGATCATATTCCCGACTCCAATGTCTCTTCGCTCGGCTTTCTAATCCTACGGCCAGACAGAGATTTAAAGAGGTGCGTCAAACGCAAACGAGGTGGATTAGCAGTGCTGGCCAACAACTGTGGAATATCGTCTCTACTTCCCTGATATAGAGCTCTTAGCATTTCATCACAGCCATGAGACTGTTATAGAGCAAGTCTTCAGTCAGATATCTCTTCCAAGACTGACAGCTTCCTATTGGGTCTTTGAAGATACTTGGCCCTTGATATAAATAATTTTTTAATTAAATTGAACAAATCTGTTTAAGTAGCCTGCTGTGATTTCTAGTGCAATGCAGAAGTATTTGTTCACTTGCAAATTTCTGCTTGTTTTGTTTTTATTGAAACATGTAGAATCTAACTTATCAAAGGTTATACAAATAAACACAAAATGCAGTTTTCAAATTATTTAAAAGAAAGGATATCCACACCGCCCTCCCCTTTTTAAATTATCTGGAATTTAACATTTTCAGAACAGCTGAGTCCAGACTTGGAGAAAAATCCTCAACAGTGATGTAAAAGTCTTATTGCCAGTTATTAAAAACAACTCAGGTATTAAGTTTGGTTATTATCTGCCATTACTGTTTCTAATAAGGCAAAATTACAATCATTGGGGTTGCTGATGACCAAACTAGTTTGGTTTTAGCACCAATTAAGGTTAGCGTTAGCAGTAGCCCCAATTTACATTTTATGTTATGTACAAAATGAAATCATGTTAATTTCAAGCCATTTGCGTTTTTGTTACAGATATTGAATTATTTTATACAACTTTAAATAGTTCAAAGGATAAAAATTGTTAATCTGCAGGGGTGGTCATCTGGATGTTATTTGAGATTTAATGGTCTTGGTCACAAATCATATGAAATGGTACAGGTCCTTTTTCTGCAGATGAACTGCTTTTCCAAGTATATTTAGAAGCTGGTGTCGGAAAATTAGCTAAAAATTAGAGGCTGATGAGAATCTCATTAGATCTGCATGTATCTGGCTGTGAACTACAGCACAAAAAATACTTTGACCTGATAATAGCTGTCAATAAATAATGTATGAAGGAAGTTGTGCAAACACTAATGTGATTACAAGCCCAGGCAACAAATGTGCGTGATTATCTTTCATGAGAATCTGCTTAGTAGCTTCAGGAACATTTTGTCTTAGATGAAAGTGTGCATATAAAAACATAAAGGCTCTTAAGATATTCACATTTTGACAAAATTCATGAAAATGTTTATCTTGTACATTTATCAGCAATTCTTGAGCAGATAGATATTTCCACATTGGGGTAGCATTCGCGTTAAAATGCTTCGAGTGTCTGCTCAGTTAAACCAAAGAGTGCAATTTGAGCCTAAATGAACAGCATGGCATATTCCACATTACAGGACCATGGGAAGTCAAGGGACGCCGCCTGTCCTTGTCTCGCTGTGGGTCACACTGACAAATTATGGTTCAACCAACCGTTTTCCAAAGCTACACTGCAACAGCAGAGGGCAGGAATCTTAAAATGCTTAGAACCGTCTTACAGCCGTTATCGCTCTCTGCACTTCAAGCTGGGCTTATCTGATGACCACAGAGGTGCTTTGAAGAAGATTTAAAGAGCGCACCATGCAACAGGCCGAGGGTTTCCTTTCTGAGGTTGCAGATGCATTTATGTGTACGAAGCTTCACACACAAACTATTCTTGTTATTTTCATAAAACATGTTTTTTTCAGTTTGCCATGCCTTGCAAAAGTATTTGCAGCTTATAAACCTGTTTCACAATTTGTCATATGATAATCACAAACTAGTGAACACATGTGAGGTGGAAGGAGTATGATGTATGGTTTTTCAATTTATTTTCCAATAGAAATCTATGAAGATGCACATTTGTAATCGGCCCACTGAGTCTATCTTTGTAACTGTGGTTCTTTTGCATTATGTTTCAACCAGCTTCCAACAAATTGTGTTCAGGTCTGGACCTTGACTAGGCCGATCTAGCAAATTAATATGTAATATATTGTGGCTCTGGCTGTATGTTTAGGCTCATTGTCCTAATGGTAGCTAATGTGTGTTTAGCTCAATTAATCTTCCCACTGAGTAACTACTTTACTAGTCCATGAGGAAGAAAAGAAAAAATCCCACTGCATGGTGCTGCCACTACCATGTTTTATAGTGCGGGTGTTCAGGGTTAAATCCAGTTTAAAGTTTATGTACTACAGAATTAAACAGACAAAGAAGACAAACTTTCATTTCCTCTGAGCTAATCCTTATGTTTGCTGCAATCCCTACATTCCTTGAGGCAAGCAGACCAAGCCTCAGTTTTCTTTCAACCGTGGATTTCTTGTTGACATTCTTCAATAAAATGTCACTTTTGTTAAGTATTATGTAGGAAATTAGTTGTAAAGATTTGTTTTTGGGGATATTGGTATAAAAAAAGGCCAAATACAAATGCAGCCCTCACTTTTCAAGTTAATTATTCAGGTTGTGTATGCTCTGTTATCTCAGACCCTCAGTCAGTAGTGGCAGATGATCGCTCACACTGGGTCCGCTTCTGCTGGAGGGTTCCTTCTGTTAAAGGGGAGGACTCCTCCTCTCCACTGTTTCCTCAGATAGAAGACTTTTTAAACAAGTGGCACAATAAACTTGATTGCATTCTTTCATAATGATTGAATTGGAATAAAATTGAGTATGAATCTACATATAAATGTGCGCAAATTGTATTATTTTTCCTTGAGATGTTTGTTGAAATTTTTTAAAATAAATTTACTAAATTCACTTATTTGTAAAAATATTTGAATACTTATCATTTTTCTGCCATGTAACAATTATTTGGCCACTGTTTTCCATATTCAGCAGGTATGAGTACTGCACAGACCAGTGGAGGGCAGTATGTAATGCAAGCATGTAAGTAGTAGTGTGGGAGTTAAAACACTATGTTCATGATTGACTTTGAGTTCCTTCATCCACCAGGTTGGTCAGAACCAGACGGATATCTCCATCTCTAAAGTCTTGCTGTCTGTTTAATGTTTGAGTCCAGGTAAGTTGCTTCCCTTAAAGCAGCCACTGTGAGAGCCCAGTCGTTGGAGCATTTAATCAGCATTTGATTGAGCTAAAGAGCTTTTGACAGGCACTGACATTACAGGTTAGTCTATTAGAAGATGCTGAAGGGTTTAGGGAATTGGAATTTTCTAATCAGCTTTGCCCTTTGGTTCCAACCTCAGAAGATGATCTGCAGTCTCCAGCGACGGTCTGAACTTTCCTGGCCATCAGTCCATCAAATTGCTCAGATCTGTGTCTTAATCCCAACCACCACCGGAATTTCTCCTTCAAATAATCCAAAGTCAGAGCAATAAAAGATCTCTCCCGGTTCGTTTTGGTATCTCCTTATCAAGTGTAATGTTCAGTTAAGCCACACTTGGAAATAAAACCTTGGCTTTATCCTGATTAAATACCATACTAAAAGAATATCTACAGTGTTTCCAGCACTTTGTCTAGAAGGCCAGACAGTCGGTGG
Source organism: Xiphophorus hellerii (assembly GCF_003331165.1). NCBI lineage: Eukaryota > Metazoa > Chordata > Actinopteri > Cyprinodontiformes > Poeciliidae > Xiphophorus > Xiphophorus hellerii. Next base: position 10,822,093 of record NC_045684.1, read on the forward strand.
TTGCATAGCAAACGATGTTATTGATAGAGACATCCAAGCCAGGTCTATTATTCTTTGAGGTGGACTCGTCTAGAGAGGAACATCTGATCGCTTTGGACAAGGAGGAAGGTGTGGGCTTACAAAGAAGATCATAGTAAGAAGACAGACTAAATGTTTTCACTGCTACTGACGAGGACAATAAAGTCAGCTGTTATCTTTTTGTATTCTTTCTATCTTTGTCCTCTTGTTTGATCTCTTTGCACCTCTCTGTACACCATTCTGTTCCCTCTGCATTTTGTCTGCCATTCTATTCATCTCTTCACCAATCCCCCCCTCCGTAATCTCTCGGCTCTCGAGTCCCCCGCTGCAGTGTGATCGATGAAGCTGGATTTTGGTAATCTGCTGGATTTGACATCTGTCTCGCTGCTGGCCAAATAGCTTTAGTTTTGAATTAGGAAGACGCTGGAGATTTTCATAGGCGCCCATGCAAACAATCTGTCGCCGAGGCACAGTGCCTGAACTGTTTTTTTCATCTCATCTCTCATCAACCCCCTGATGGGATTCTGTCTGAATTGATAAATAATACAGGGAAGCAGTGGCTAAACCTACTAACAATTGTTGCAGATTTCCATGAAGTTGCAGAAGATGCGTCCTCTGTGTTTAGTCAGGGTGAGAAGGAGGTCGTTAGGAGATAGCAGAGAGTAGTGGCTCTGAAAGTAATCCTCTCTCACACAAACATAACATTCCAGTATTTGGGCTTTGCTTGGTCCCTTAAAATAAGATTGTCCAAAGACCATTGATTGACCGGCCCAAAGCAGCCCTTGGGAAAATTGTGTACTCCCCAATCGTAGTTCAAAAATGGTACAAAATTGGCCCTCCAGCAAATGGAGCTGATGCAGATGGAACTTTTTTCAGTTTTTTTGGGGGGGGCGGTTTTTTGGAAGAAGTTTTAATATATCCCTCTTCAATGGGAAGTGTTCTGTACAGCACAGTATGCTTCCTGTAAAATTGCCTTTTATTTCAATTTTACAGCAAGAAGGCCATCAAATAGCCAGTAACTATTCTCATAAAACAGACTTTGTTTGGAATAGTCTAAAAATAATAATAATAATAATAATAATAATAATAAGATAACATTCGAGACCTTTTTTTTTGGATCTATTGGACCCCCGTTATTGATTGAGGTTGAAGACCACAATCTCCCACAAATAGATGAGATCTAAAAATGTTTACAACTGCCTAATTTCACAGTTCAAACAAATATAGTTAATATACATTTACACACACAATGGAAATTGTTTTGGCACTTGCACAGAAGCTAACATCGCTCTTAGTGATTCAGCCAATCGACACCAAGGAACATGAATGCCACTGCTATATTGGCTGCTTGCAAACAAAGTGTCAAGTAGCATTTTTCTTGAATATTATAGAACACTCTACCAAAATATAAAAGAATAAAAAACCTGAATACACACAAGTTTGTGAATAATCTGGAGATATGTTCCAGAGAAAAATCCACAAAACTGAGCTGCAAATTGGTGGAAGTCTACTGTACAATGAATTTTTTCCTATCTACAAAAATAGAACTACTTTGTTCCATTGAAATAGTGCATATTTAGTTTATTGTTGAGTATGTATAAAGAATCATAAACCAACTGCGTTGCAGTGATTACACCGATTAAATTTAGTGGTATTTTTTTGTATTACTTTTTTAAGGCTGCATGCCAATCATTTTCTGGGTACTGAATTTCTGCATTAGTTTCTTACAAAACCAAAATGCAGTAGTTTTTGCACTTGCAAAAATATCATACAGCCTTCAGTGACCTGATGACACCATAGAATAACAAGAAGCACTCAGCTCCAGCTTTACATCAAAAACCACTTCCTTGCTGGTACAGCCATATATAATAATTAATGAGGGAAATGTGTTACAAAACAGACACTGCAAAGATTAAACTCAACAGCTAAAAGCCACAACTTGACAAAGGTTTCAAACAGAAAGCTTAAGTGACATTAGATGACAGCTGACTTATTGATTTTTTAAATGTATTATAATCTGATGTTTATATCAACGTATGTCAGACAGGCCAAATTCAATACTGAGGGCATCTAGCCTGACTCTTCTGTCTGTGATATGATCAATAGAAGAATCAGAGGTACTTTAGCCTCACTGGTATAAAAAGTCAAACATGAACAGCTCAGCTGTAAATGCACAGAAAGGTCTGCTAAAGAGATCACTGACGGAGCCGACTGGACTGATTCAGAATGTCTGAGCTGCTGCTGCAGAAGATAGAATAAAAGAGGAAGTTTCTGTGAATGACATGCTGAAATTGGATTCTGCCTTTTAGACAAGAATCTGCAAAATGGATGACAGTAAAAATCATCTGAATAAAAACGCTCCTGGTTGCAGTATGCAAAGTGGAGCTGGATGACGACCCGAGTTTGCATCAAGAATTATGTTGAAGGAGGCAAACGTCTGGGTCGAAGGCTTCCTCTGAACGGGTGATTAGATCTAAACACTTCCTCAAGCAAATCCTGAGAGCATGAAAACTTGAAGCTTCAGATCAGATAAGCACAACGTAAACGTCCATTTATGGAAATCTTGACCCACAAATACTGAAATGAAGAGAATTAAGAACTTCAGTTTTTCAGCCCCCAAATGACTTGTCTTAATATTTTTTTCAAAACTCTATTTGGAGAGAACGAAGTATTTTAAAACATTTAGTTTATAACAGACTTATCAGTAAAAGACCTACTTTTACTAACAAATTATAAATTACAAAATCGAAAGTTTTTTTTTTCCTCAAAGGACCTCAGGGACGTGAGTGTGTATTCAGCATGAACTTTATAGTGGGGTTGACAAGAATTTTGATTTATCAATAGGCCTGTCACAATAACAAATTTTGCTGAACAATTAATTGTCTCAAAAATTTTTGCGATAAACGATAATATTGTTTGAAGACCTTTTTACACTGATTTAATGGAAATTACGTAATAACGCATGCAATTTCCTGCCAAAGATAGATACACTTTGTTTTCAAAAGAACACTTAACACTGGAACTGATAATCAAAATAAACAAAACAACCAAAAACAAAAATGGATTCTCAGTCTCTATTAACACAAAACGCACTTGAAAAAAAAACTAAACAACATAAAGCCAAAGTGGAAATAAATACTGCATTCAACCAAAAGAGTGCAGATTATTGCCCTATAGTAATAATTAGATTTAAATAGAGAAGACGGGCAAATCCGACTACCTGATGCAATAGTTCACACTACATGATTTTTTGCTCCTATTTTTCCCCTTACATTTCTAAGATTGTGTGGTGTGTTATGATAGATCGCTGTGGCCGCTCTGATCCAAATCAGGGGTTTTCCCCGACTGGGAGCTTAATGCAGCCTGTTGAATGTGACAGGTAGCCAATCAGAAAGCGGGGATTCTCCTGTGCTTTCTGAGGGGAAATTACAGAGGGGAAACCCAAACAGCTGACACAGCGCAACCGGAGATGATATGTGGAAACAACATCAATGTTTATTCAACATGAAAAGAATATAGAAATGACAAGAGGAGGAGTTGGAGCGAAATTGCTACCGCAGTTGATAAACCTGGTAACTTTTCAGGTGTTCTTCGTTAACGTGACATAAATAGGTTATAATGATTTTCATTCGCTCAGGACTGACAGTAGCCACATGGATTGCAGGTAGATTGTAGTAAAGCATTGATTAATGCCTGGTTTTAAAATTAGTTAACTGAACTTGTAGCCATTAATTTGTGCCCATTGTTGGACATCACACAGCAGGAACGGAACCGATGGAACCGTTATACCTAGGATTTCTGTCGGCTAATGTGTGGTCTGTCAGGTTTTGAAAATGGGCCGACAGCTCTAAGATGGTGTAGTGTGCGCTGGGCTTTACACTAAGGAAATGGGGGAGGGAATCAGTGGAGAGCACCGGAGTTGAGCCTTTTTTTTCCATTCAGTGTCATTAACAGAAAGAGAAAAAGGCCGGAAGAGACGATAATGCCGATAATTAAAATGATGTCGATAGTTTTAATTTATCGTACGATTAATTGATTTATCGTTTATCGCGACAGACCTACTTATCGAGATAAAGAAACTAGTCGATGATGAATGCAAATTACAAAAACTGAGTGGTTTTTGTACTTTGAACCATCTGTGGTTTCTTTGATGGTTTCAAAAGTTTTTAATAAAGCTGTAATTGTGAAAATATTTTTTACAGTTTGGTGGTATAATTGCAACATTTTGTGTGACAATGAGCAAGTTTTAATTTTACACCAGTAATTGTCCAGATGTCCAGCCAGAAGTACGATGGCAATGATAGTGACTTTAAATACTTTTTAATCATTACTTTTATCCTTATTACAACTAAGGCAACAAAATGCAAATGCATTAACTAACTCTTACCATGTAGAAGTAGGAAAGACAACAGCCAATGGTCCAGAACACTGAGCCCGTCTTCACAGATTTCACCTGAAAAGAGGAACAGAAAGACAATTTAGTGTTCTCCAATGAAAGGGTTCCTACACGTTTAAGTTCTAAACCAGCTCAAAGACTACAAACAGTAAGAGTAAAAGACAAATATAACCTTATGAATGGACAATGAACAAATGAATGACAAGGCAGACAGACGAATGGACACACAGGTAAATAAATAGTTCACTGGATTGAAAGCAACCTGTCTAGCAATCCAGCTGATGAACAGACCAAAAGACGGATGAATTGATAGACCGAATATACAGTCTGATAGCTGGATGGAATGATGGATGATTGACAAATAAATGGACAAAAAGATGTGGTAAAAATTGTTGGACAAACAGGTGTTTAACTAATGGGTGGATGGTAAATGGACTAGTGTTTTATCAAGTCCAGAGGACCCAACAGCGCTTCACACTGCAGTCATTCTTTCACCCATTCGCACACACATTCACACACTGATGGTGGTGAGCTACTGGATAGTAGCCACACCTGTTCTAGGCTGCCATGCACCGGCACCAACAGGCCAACACCAGAAGGCATGTGAAGTGTCTTGCCCATAGAGGATTGAACCGGCAACCCACTGATTGCGGGACAAGCTCCTACCACTATGTATGCTATATTTACAGTAGAAATCCTGAGACTACTAGCAGATCAGACTTTTTCTGCTTACTTAATTTCTCCTATTAGATGACATTTTCAAGCCATAAACCTATTCACATTTAATATAGTAGAGCACGCCAACTTAAACCCTTCATTCATGTCTGTTGATCATGAACATAAACATCAGAGTTTTCTGTTGCAGAACATTGTGTTAAACATAGCCTGAAACAAGGTCCGCACACCGACATGGAAGCCGATATGAAACACAGACATGGCTAATAATTAAAAACACTGTTAAAGGTACATCCATACAGTCAGACAATAGAAGTCATATTTCAGAGTGACTTCTATTGTCAAGCTTCTTGACAAGTGTTGTCAAGAAGCTTGATTGCAGTCAGCAAGGTTAATTTATTTAAAGGGGAAAAAAAGGAATCAATGTTTGCTGGACAAAGGTAGTTTCAGTCCACAAATACCACGACACACACCTCTGGATCAATAAGCTACAAACGGCAGCGATGCTTTATATAGCTGGAGCAGGTCAGAATATCCCGACACCGAAAGGAACAGGGCAGAAGACAGTAGTCTGATTTCTTGCCAACAAGGAAGTTGTTTGTAGGAGGAAATCAGAAGATTTCAGAGCTACGTAGCTTTATGTGGGTTGACATGACGACACAGTTAAAGCCCCGGTTAGGTGAAAGGTTTTTTCTCTCCTTGGAAGACTGACATAAATGGTGGAAAAAAATTCACTGAACAATTTAAATCCCGTCAGGATTCTTTTTTTTCTTCCATTTAACTTCTACATTCCCCATAATTTGGTGAATTTGACAGTTCTAGTTAAACATTTTTTCATCTATATTGTAATTTGGCAATTATTAATTGGTAATTAATTCACAGACACAATCTATTGTGTCTGTGAATTAATCAGGGTATGTATCCATTTATCTTTTTATCAATGCATCTTTAATGATATATTTAATATCATCCATTGATTCCAGATTTTAGTAGTAATTTATTATAGAATATATTCTCTTTCCTCCTGGTAAAAACCAAATGTGTGTGTGAATAAAACACTGAACGGGTCTCTGTGCCACGGTGTAGGAAGAACTGTATTTAGGTCACTTCAGAACCGCGACCATGAGTGATGTGTGTTTTCAGAACCGACTGATAACCAATTCAGGCTGTTTAAAATCTGTCCCACCACCCCCTGTTTACCTTTGGGCATATTCTGCTGTCAGACTGTGACTGTTAAATCCCCTGCCCTACTTCATGTTCAAGCTTTCCGTTTTCACACTAACACACACAAAATAAATTCAGTCAAGCCAGTTTTTTCCTGTCTCACAGTAACTCCCATCAATCTAATTTGGTCCCATTGTGGAGGGAACGCTTTACTAGGGAACACTGCCCATTACAAAGAATGCAGGTCTGATTTGAACAATAAATTAGCAGGTTCTTGCACAAAATCTAGAGTGAGATCCTGATATCTTCACCCACACAAACAAAACAATCAGGTTTTAAAGGTAAAACATAAACGACATCTAACATGAATGACTGATATGTTGTGATCAAGTAACATCTTAATCTCCACTTTGAAGGAGAACAAAGTTCAACGTAATTCCAAATTATTTGCAGAATAATTAGTATGTTTTTTGTAGAACTTATCTAATGTATGTAAAACAAAATGCAGCTTAGGAAACTGAACCTCCAAGGCACAATAAAACTGGCCAAAACTTGCAGTTTATTTTTCTTTATGTTGATTGACTGGAGATTGGAATACCATGGATGTTACCCTCTGCTGTAGGGCCAAGTTGGTTTCCACTGTTGGTTTCCACATATTAATGCATATTAAGGTATATTATGTGATTAAAATAAGCAGTTAAAAGAGTTTCTTGATAAATTTATTCACCCCCTGACCTATCCTATAAAATTTCATAACAGCTGGTCTTTAAATCAGGGTGATACTTCAAATTATCAGTAGGGGCCAGAATATTTCGCCAGTAGTCAGTGGAGAAGGACAAAATAGTGGTTGGCTGAAGGGACTCAGTGAAGAATAGATAGGAGATATACATTTTGAAAACCATGGAAGAAAGAAAATAAAAACAGAAGCTAAGGTGTAACCAAAACTAGTGCTAATCAGTTTAGTAGACAAAACTGCTGAAGACAGCTAAACTTTCCCTATAAATATTTCTATTTGAAGTACTCACTGCTTTTAAAAGCAGAGATGCTACACATTTTTCATGTGAAAACTATTTTCCTGGACCTAAAAATCAGATGTTCTCATTTCTTTTCAGTCTTTTTTAAAGACATTTCTAATAATATACATACAATTGTAATTTTAAAAGTTTTTTAATATAGAACCAAAAAGAAGGAGTTAGAGTTGAGTAGCTTTTAAATAGGCTTTATCCAGATCTGTAAAGATTATCCAGACGTCTCCAGATTTCACAGGAACACTTCAAGAGTGACATCAATAACCACAGAGGACAACAAGAGCCACTGAACAATCTGCAGCTTTTCTTTGACATCATCCAAACTAGTGAAGCTGAGCCGCATCCAGCCTGGTGTTCAACTTGTGGCCAACCCCCCCAAACCCCTCAGGGCTGCTGCCTTTGTTTAGCCACACAAGTCTCTCAGTGTGGTACCAGACCAGCTAATTAAATATGAACCAAGAGAAAGAGCGGAATTACTGGTCCAACAATACAGTCATGGTGTGCAGGGTTAAAGAAACGGAGGGACACTGTGCAACTGTGTGCTGGGCGACTGTTGTTCTTATGCAGACAAATGGAGCAACTCTCCTCTGTGTGAGTGGATTCAATTATAGATTATGGGAGAATGTGTGTGTGTGTTTGGGGGGGTAAACACAGAGATCAAGAGAAAAGAGTTGAATGGGATTTTTAGTGGTTAAAATGAAAGAGTTGGATAATGAAGATTGGGTTGAGACCGGAGAGAACAACGCTGTTCATGAAATGCTAAGAGGATAAAGTGGAAGAAATTAACAAGCAATAGGATGATACAGGAAAAGAAGGTAAGCAAGGAATAACCAGGAAGAGGAGAAGGAGACGCCGCTCGATAAAGACAGAGACAAAGGACGACAAAGGCAATTAACGCAAGACAATCTTGGAGAAGGATGAGAGAAGGACAAGAAAACCACAAAACAAATGTGGGTAAATGAGACTGATAATGGGAAGCAGTGGGGCATGGCCAGGATGATTGTTTTTCAGGGCCCTCGCTAAATTGAAGGGAAGATGTGAATGGGCGTATGATGAGTGCAGCGAGATTCTTCTCGATGGTGCTGCCCTGCTCATGACATGCCGCCTTAAGAGGCGGCAATGGCTGCCGTGTGGAACACCTGCCTCGCTTCGAGATATATTGTCCCACCACGCCAGACGACAAGAGGCCATTATGATGAAGCCAAACGAACACGTGTCCTCTACAACCTCATAGACACACGTGATGAGGGGAGAAACGGTCATGGCAGATGTTTTATAGGCGTCGCTGAAGGTTAGTGAAGGCAGAACAGTACCATAACTTCCTGACACTTTCTATTATTTGAAAGAGTTTCCAGCGATTTTGAGAAAATACTAAAAGCACAACTCCACTTTATAAGACAATAGATGGATTCTGTCGCAAAGCAGTTTAAAGAGTCGGAACAAAGCTGCAGCTAACCTCTTCCAAAATTCAATCAACTGCAGCCCTATGCTGAGTTTTCTGCCGACTCTGCAGTCTGCGCGGCTCCATTCATCTCAACTAAACTCTGTTCTGTTTTCTCCATTTCCTTACCTTTCCTTTTCAATCTCAGTTTTCAAGACAAATAGCTCGTATACATACAGAGCCATGCAAAATTGTTTAAACCTCTTGAATTTCTTCTACCTAATTATGCACTACCAACACAAAGTAGTTCATACTAGAGAAGTGGCTGGAAAAAAAACATGGTTTTCAAAATATTTTAATTAAAATCTGAGCATTTCTTTGAATTTTTCTTTGATCCCTTATAAAAAGCAGTACAACAAGTTGACTTCAGATGTCACCTAATTAATAAACATTGCATTTTTCTAGTAGCACTGACCACTCAAGGCACTTTAGTTAAAATCACCCAATAGCACACTCATTCATACGCTGATATAATACACATGGCAAAATGTGAACAAGTTCAAGGGCTATGACTGCTTTTGCATAGCTGTGTATTTTTTCCATTTTATCGTTGCAAGTAAGCTGCCAGCTTTCTGTCAACCATTTGATGCATTGCTTTCCTTTTCTTTGTTTTTAAATGCATGCTCCTTTCCATTTTAACACTCGTGTCAGTAACATTTTGTGTCTCTGAAAGCTTTTTAAATTCAGAATAGGCCGTCTGTGTCAGTTTAAGTAGGACAACAGCGGAACAATAAAGTCCTTTGTATGGAAGCACGAAGCATTTATATCCCTTGTCCTTCAACCTGGAATGATTTCCCAAATGTTGACGTCTTCTTTTTGGTTTTTTTGAAGTCACCACTGCAGCGAAGATGCTTTTCAAAGGTTTGGCTCCCTTCCAGCAGCTGTAGAGAAAGATGGTGAGTTTCTCATTAAGGACACTGTGCTTAATGTCAATCAGACTGGGCCAACATGGGCCAAGCTTCACCCAACCAGGTGTTTGTTGAATAAACTCGGCACACCATGGAGAAATAAATACTAGAACTAAGAGGAGACTGTCTATTAACTGTTTGTTCAGCTGGAAGAATCAATGTTTACACTGCGGTTCTTACTCTGCACAAGTTTTTCTTCCCAATAATTTAAAACCACTTAGCATTTTCTTAAAAAAAAACCATCTATCAGGCTCTTTATAGAAGTTTGATTTGAATAAAATGCATCATCTTCTAAGGCGAATGTGAAAGCTGCATAGTCTTATTGTAATTTATAGATTTTTAGATTAGACATATCCAACGTTTACCCTAATGAAAAAATAAATACAGACGGCCAGCTCTTCTTGGCCATCTGTAAGAAGACAGACGGCCAAGATAATTTATAGAATTTATAATTTGTTAATATAAATTAGATATATATTTGTTAATATATTTATCAAATATGTTACTGCTTTTTACAAGAGATCAAAGAGAAATTCAAAGAAATGCTCAGATTTTAATTAATATTTAACAAAAGCAGTGGTCTTTTTAGCTTCTATTGATTTCTTAAAGTCAGCAAAAGGTTGTTCAATGTTGCTTCTTTTGAGCAAATAAACCACAAAATACATTTATCAAGGTGCTGTTTGCTTTCACAGCATGCAGATGGGATTGCAGAACCAAAGAGCTGTGGCTTAACACCAGTGACACCAGCACATTCACACATCTCTGGCATTTCAGCTTTAGTTGCTAACTGACTGATCTCTGTAAAACCATCCTCAAACAGCCACACTTCTTACTTTTAAATACAAAAAATGTTGGATGTCCTCTTATCCTACTGAACATTTCCCACCTCAATGAGGCCCGGCTCGCTTAGCACCTGTAGGCTGTGCTACTTCTGCATTTGCTTTCTCACACTTCTGCAATCCTGTTTTACCCCATTACAGCTCGGTGATATTGTGTTATGTACAATCTGTAAACTGTAAGTCAATATTACCTGTAAATTAATATTCTCACGACAGAGGTGCAATACTAGTAAAGAGAAAACTTTCAGCAGATAATACAACAGAGTTGATCTGATTCATATTTTTGAGCTTTTAACCTGCAAAAGCTGAATTTGAAAACGTTACTAGGATGGAGGACAAGATCCACCTGCACCGATTGTCTGACCAACTTCCTGTTTCACATCCACGTATAAGAGCTAACAGAGAACATCATATACTTTATAATCGTATTTGACAAAACATGTGCAGAGTAGACTGCAAGAGGATCTGGGTTTAAAAGAGCGGAACTATCGATGTGGTTACACTGCTGAGTCAGAGCCCAAACACAGCGGCTTTTATCAGGGAGATGGAAACTTAGAAACAAGAGCTGGATGACAAACTGTAGCTCAGCATCAGATATGACACAAAGTAAAAAAAAACAAAAAAAAAAACAAGCCACAAAGTTGTTTCAAAAAGTAACGAGGCACAACCTTGAAAGCACATGCAGTGGTGTACTTAAAGGGACAAGACCAGTTTCTACACATCTTATGGAAGCCTTCCGGACTTTTCCAAATTCTCGGTTCTTTGGGTTTATTTTAAAATGTTAATACAAAAGTTCACTTTCGATTTCCGCCAACTATTACTTTAGTGGGAAGGCATTTAATATGGAACAGGAGGAAACTGAAACTGGACACAAAGGAGAAAGGAATGGAGGACAAAAACAAAAATATGGAATGACAAAGGAAAGAAGCAAAGACATAAGGAAGGGAAAAAAAGAAAGTACACACAAAGGGAAGCAAGTAAGGCCCCGAGAACAAGAGGAAAGAAAGAACAGTGGACATGAAGGAGTTAGAAAGAAAGAAGAAAGGAAAGAATACAGAAAATCGAGGAGTAGAATTACAGACTTCCAGATTGCATTGGAACCATGAATACAGCTTCTGTCTGATCTGATTGGTGTTCATACTGCAATACGAGTGAATAAGACCCTCCACCTGGATGAAAGCCTCCACTGTGCCGCGTGTTTTCACACTAACACAGATTAATATTGACGCTTAAAAGGTAAAATAAAATTGGACAAATAGCCTCTGATCTTCTATTAAAAATTGAAACTCGCCTCTGGCATATTTAACAAAAGCTCTTTTTCATTTTGTTAACTCAACTCAGCTTGAATGGGAATAATCAGGACTGCAGCTACTAATCAGGCTTTTCCAACGCTGGAGGCCAAAGCAATTCAGTTTAAGAGATGCATAAAGAAAATTAGCATCTGGATACATTTAGATATCTAAACGACAAATATGGGATTTATATAAAACATTTCATCACATGAAAACAAAATCTGACTTGATTACTTACAGACTTAAACCCAATACAAAGAACAGTCTGAAAAGATTCTCACATACTCGTAGTTCTTGTTGCTGCATCAAGCCAAGATCTCATTTTAGGCCATGCATGTTTTCAACTTAGTTCAGATTTTAAATATCTCCACTATTTCCCCTGCTTGACAAGATGCATTGGCCTTTGTAGAGAACTTTCCTTGTAAAGGAAGTGGTTGAGGATTGACGTTTAAAGAAAACATCAGCCATGATTAGGTTTACAGTCACAAGGTGTAAATGTCAAAAGAATATATTCAGGTTTCCTGAATATGGTATACTCCATTTCATGTTTCAGTACTTTCTCAGATTCAAATTTTGGGATTTTTCTGACCCTGTTTTACAACGTTGGAGACATTTAAGTTGAAAACATTTACAATTATTATGCTTTGGGAATAATTGTGGGGTTGTCTGTGAGTAGTAGCACTAGATTAAAGAAAGTCAATGACACTGATAGTAGTTTGACACTGGCGTTCAAAATATGATCTTTCAGATAATGAAATGTTTGGAAATCAAAACATATTTTCTTCTCTCATTTTTTCACAGATTTGGAAAAGCATAGAGTTTAATTTCATAGATACCCAAACTTTTAAAATAATACTGTACAAGTACTTTTAACTTTCTGAATTTTTAGTGGCACAGAGCTGGCTTATTATTAATAAATCTACAAAAATAAATTGGTATTTGGCTAAAATGTCTTGATTTTCCTTTGGTCTCACACAGCAACAGTGTGCAGGGCTGGTAATTGGATGACAGTATTTTGACACGTCCGTATTATAACACTGTCGGCATGTAAGAGATTTGTTAACGGAATAATTTTCAGAGACTGAATGGGGAAAAAGAATATTATTTCATAAATATGTTCAACATGATTTTAGGATAAGCCGTAGAAAACTTTAATTCTCCAGCGTTCATCTCGGGTTCAACAGCAGCAGGATCGACTATAAGCTTTTAGAACTGGACTAAAAGTATAAACACTAGAAGGTTTTAGTCAAATCTGTACTAGTTACAAGTTTAAAAGCCTAGTTTATATGGCAACATTAAAGCATTATTTTATCTTATATACAGCTCTTTTATCCTTTTAATATTGCAAATAAGTCACATTTTTCATATTAAGAGCAGAATGTTTTTTATAGATAGAGCAGATTAGAGTTTGTTCAGCAGAATTCAAAATTGATGAATAAAAAACATTAGAAAACTGAAGGGATGCAGAATGAATAAAAACATCCATTAACAGTTGACAAGGTCAAGTTCAATATCAAGGAAGAGAGGCCTCCTGATCAAACTGTTTGCATAGCAATTTCACGCATGCATGTATGATGCTTTCATATGAAGATATCTGCAGGGCTTTGAGGCAGCTGCTGATGCAACTGAATGAGCGAACAAACTCTTTGAAAACTGTTTTTTAAGCATCTTTCATCTTGAAAAGCTGCAGTGTGGTGTTTTGGTGCGGCTTTTGTAAACAACCGAGTTATATTTTAGCTGGAGGACAAAAAATAAAAATCTTGTCTGTGGAAATACTTTTTTCATAAAACAATGAGTAATATTTTAATAACCAAGGATTTAAAAAATTACAAGGAAGAAACAGGTGAGCGAGATGTCATGTTTTGTTGGTGTCGGTGAACCTTGTGGATTAAAGAAAAAAAAAAAGGAAGTTAATTGGAAACAGTGGCCTAATTCCACCATAACCAGGCTTGATTGTACTCCAAAAGGTCATCGCATTGTGAAGGTTTTTCTTGTCCAGTTTGGATTCTGTGAACCACATGGCCTGCAAAGATCGCCAGCTTTCTTTTCAAGGCTACGGATAAATAATTCAAGATGTGAGGCAAGCAAGATTTGAAAGTAGGGCCCTACTTTCTTGGCTAGATAAACCTCGTCTCTTAGAAAAAAGGAAACTACGACTTCAGACAGATGAGCAACGGCAGAAAACATGACAAAACTATCACATAAACATGTATAGAAAAATGTCACTTTTTCTCTATTTAGATTGAGCTTTCAGTCTACATACCCAAAGGTAGTAGGTGAACTGCAGTGCAAAGATGGCGATGCCTTCGTTGTCGAAGGAGCCCGCCACAGAGCGGGAGATGTAGCCCGGGACGATGGCGATGAAGCAGGCTGCCAGCAGCCCTGCGCCCTGGTTCCACAGCTCTCGCGTCAGCAGGAAGGTGGAGATGGCCGTCAGGCCGCTGAACACCGGCGCCAGGAACACACACACATCCCGGATGTGCACCGTGAGGTGAAGTAGGTTGAGGATGTAGTGGATAAGGCCGGCGGTCACCATGAGCCCTGGGTAGACCTGATGGCAGACACACACACAGAGATTAGAGCGACAAAAAACATGGAGGTTGCGTTCAAGAGGCGGTGAGAGGATTCACAAGACAAGGTCTCACAACATGACTAAGAGCACTGTATTATGTTTCACAGTTCACCATAGAAATTACAAAGCAACTGTCAAACCCATGCATAGTTTTTCGACTTTCCTATCTTACAAAGTTGTAACACATCAACATATCACAGCTTGTTAGAGGCAGTGGTCGCTGATGTGTAGTGCAGGGAATAAAACCAGGTGCAACAATCAGGCTCTTTGCATATGGCATTCAATTTGGGTTTCCAGTTGAAGAGAAGTGCACACGCCTCCATATCGCACATATGGACTGGATGTGGTAAGACAAGTAGAATCAATTTTGTTCTCTGGTTGAAGTTCAAATTCAAAATGTAAGTGGCACATTTAGAAATAGGCATCCAGTTTAGTTATAATGGGAAAGACGTCAACTTTATGACACAATTTTATAATAGTTGCGGCAGAACGCATGACAATTTCAAAGTGCTTATCGGTTTCACTGTGATGCACTCAAAGTGATCAGTAGAAACACAGATTGTGTTTCCGCTCTACGCTATGGCTGAACTGATTGTATGGAGATGCAGGTAAAAGGAATCTGAAGATTTGGCAACCTTACTGATTAATTTACTGTATATACATGATATATTATGATATGCTCTACACTTTATTCCTAAACAAATAAATCAAAATGTAAAAATTATTTAATGAGAGGGGAAGATGGATAAAATCTATTCTAGGATAATTAATTATTTTTGCTTATCGGTTTTAAAGCAATATGGATTATATAGTAGGTTTCACATTTTTATGTAAATTCTGTGCTGAAGTGAAATTGTGGCATTTTTAATTGAGGTTGCTCAAGCAGTCGATAACTATACTGCTTTTACGAGGAGGAGGAAGAAAAAAAAAACAGCAAACGAGCAGTTTGGTAGCCTTTTGCAAGTTCTGCAATTTTGTTTCTTCCAAAGGCAGCAGCTCTGGTCTTAAAACTCAAGCTCTCAGTTGAACATAACAAGTTCACACCAGCAGATTATTTTTATAATGACTTATAAAATGCAAAAAAAAACCCAGTTTGTTTACAACTGTTAGGAGGTTCCGATGTGTTGAAAGAAGGCCATTGTTTCTAATAACCTTAATGCACTTACAATATGTCTGTAGTGCGCAACAATTTATTTTAGCAATGAGACCTTTTAAAAGGCTCAAATGCACAGTACCACGTCCCTTCTTCACAAATTCAGTGTTGTGGAAAATCTTCTGTTAGTTTCTAATTCTCTTAAGACTCAGTGTAGCAGAACAGCAGATCTAAAGTGTTAATTTCCCACAGAGTCTCACTGATTCAGACAGGAAAAAAATACTTCTGCTCTGTATTTGTTCAAAAACAGTAACTAATTAAACATAACATTTAAGATTAACTTTTAGTCACTGGTAAATTGGAAGCTTGGTGGGTGACCTTAGAACACTGTGCGGGCACAGCTGGGTGTTACAGTCTTAAATCCTCCACTTTCCCTGTAGGGCCATTAGCTCAGCTGATTTTAAAAAACCAAGTTGACAGCTGCAAACAGGCTTTGTATTAACTTTCTTCATTAATGCATGATTTGTGTATAACAGCTCTTTTGAAAAGCTGCAGCTCATAAATGCAAATAAAATTCAGTTTAAACCAAACTGTCTAGGGCATTTTCAGAGGTGAGGGGAACAATTACAGTGAATATTTCAGCTTAAAATTAATCTTTCATCATCTTTATGGATTCCCTTTAGTCCAGATCAACCTTGCAGCAGAAGGATAATCTTGACAAACTAGTTTAAAAAGCGCTGAATGAAAAAAAGGCAGCATTTCTTCAGCAGAATGTATGATTATTAGCTCCTCGTGCTGAAATCGAACTGTGGCCCATGTAGGTGAAGCCTCGTGCCCCCGTCTCCTCTAACCATGAGAGACGATCCAATTAGAGCCTGTTGTAGTGTACTAGAGATGTCAGATGCAAAAAAGGTTATGCATAAAAGTAAGTGATCTCTAATGTGTATTCAGTGTAGCCTCAGTCTATTCTCTACTTCTCCTAATAAACTCGTGTCTCTATGTTTCTAATTAGCCTACAAGATCCAAGCTTCACCAGCCAATCTATTTCAATGAAAGTCGACTCTCTTTCTCTCTCGACTCAGAGGATTTGATTCTGTCTATTGGAACAAATTCCCATCATTCCCTGCATTAATCTTATAATTATTTGCTAGTTTGTATTCTGTATTGTGACCTAGATTAGGAAAACTGCTACTGTTTAAAATAGGGCTATTTTTAAAAGATCTAGTTTGGCTTAAATGTTTTGGTTTTCAAAATGAATAGAAGCTAAAAGGACAGAGTTCTCATTATGAAATGTTGAAAACCTGACAAAAGCCCTTACAAAATATGTATTCCAATTGTCCTCGTGGAGACAAAGAGTGGGTTATCGGCTTGACAGCTCGCTGTTGTTACAGGCTGGCACATTAAAGAGGCTTTCCTTTCTTATTTGCAGCTCAGAAAGAAAGAGCAACTGACAGCCGTCCTCTGGGGAGAAGAGGGCGGGCCGGGGAGAAAAGGGAATAAAAAGACAAGGTCAACTGGACTGGTCTTAGCAGAGACGCACTTCACTGTCACTTTAACTGGTATCAAGTCATCTGTCCTCCAACTGGTGCGAGCCATCCGAGTGCTTGGAGGATTAATGTTTTCATACACAATTAATGAGGGTTGTCGAGATCTACTATCTAACTTTGAATTGAAACCCGGGGCAAGGTAAAGGATAAGGGATGGAGAAAAGGACATTTTTGAGGATGTATGAAAAGCTACAAAATAATAAGGAAGACATGGATACTAAAGATGTACAGATCAGAAATCTGTGGCTCATTTCTGATTTAAAGTTTTAACCTAATGATAAGAACAGCTAATTCATTATTTTCTTAGATAAATTCAAAATGGGTTTTTTTTTCTAGATCTTCCAGGTAGTAGTCATTAAGTATTTATGTAGTGAACAGAGGCAACCTCACACTCTGTCTGTGTACTTGCTTAGCTTTTCTATTTGGGACCTTCTCTGGCATATCTACTAACCTTCTGAAGACCGATGGGTCTTATGGGGACCAAAGCTCAGTCCTAATGCGATGAACGCCACTTGTTTAAGGGTTAGGGGTTATGTTTAGAGGTATAGTGTGAATTAAGCTTTTGTTAAATGGGTAAATACAACCAAAACAAATGTGAGAGTCTAGTGTTAGTAAGAAGTTAGTGAGCAGTTGTAAGATTTCTCTTTTCCCTTTGGCCACTCCATTCTTGTTTACAGTTTGTGAATAAGGAAATTGACCTCAATGTCTTCTTCAGAGGTTTTGGGTGCACACACATGCAAGAGAGTAAACCACTTGCTCAAAGGGTTTGATTCGATTCTCAGAGTAGTGTGAAAGGAAACCAGCTGAAAAAGTAACAAATATGGCTATTTTGGTCCCCAATTTTGGTCAGTTCCATAACTGAGACTACTGGATCATCAAGTTTGAAAACACTCCTAGTGGTAAGAATGGTTAGCATTACTAAAACTCTACTCTCTGTTTTAATTCTCTTAAAAATTAAGATTATTGACCTCAACATTCTGAAAACCTTTCTAAACAAGATTGACACAAAGTGACATAAAAGAGAAGGTTTGTTGTACTTCATTTAGCCTTCCTGTTATCTGCTGAAAATCTTCTCCCTTCCAGCCTGAATTAACTGTAGACATATCTTGATGTGTCATAGATGATAGCTTTTTAAAAAGCTTCTCAAATGATTCCTCTGAATTTGTGCATTGACACGTAACATCAAGGTAACAGATACACATCAGTTGGCACCAGTGAGGTGTTTTGTGTTTCTGCAGAAACAGAACAGATTACTGGACATTGTTCCCAGCATTTTGGAGTCTGGACTGGTCCTGGACTCCGCTGGCCGGTGTGTTAATGACAAGCTGCGCCTGCCAGAACACTTCGGTAAGTACTCTAGTCACTGAAGGGTTCTCCCTGATGCCTTCAGACACTTGAGTTCTGACTTTTTCTTTCGGTGCAACTCCCATTCTACCACAAACATATTTTTATCATTAATGATAAATGACTCACTATTGCTGCCAATCTTAAGCAAAATGTGTATTTCTAAAAGTTACCTCATTATGAAGTCTCCACTGCATTTCTTAAAGGTATTAAACTAGAGGTTCATGATGAAATGCAAGGTGCCAATAACTGGACATCTTACCTTGAAGCATTGGCAGGCCACCAGACCATGCTGGTGTAGGCTGTTCATTAGAAAATAAGCCCACATTTTCTGCCATTGTGAGCTGCCCTATAGTGTACTTTCCTCAATGACAAGAGTGCACACTAAAAAGTGTTACAGCAATATGGCAGCAATAGTCAAAAACAGGGAGTGGATTTTTGAGTTTCTGACTGGCCCAGCAGGTTAAAAAAAAACAAAAAAACTGTCCAAACCGGCTACTAGCCAATTTCTCAGTTCACTGCTGACGAATAGAAGAGGTGATATAAGCAATTGGAAACTAAAACTGTAGGAGAAAAACATCATTTGGAAAAAACTTTTTAACTGACGTTTTCAAGGCAAATGCTCTTAACTACATTATGGTTAAAACTGAGGAAAAACCCAACTCTCATCTGCTCTCCTCCATGTTTTAAAAGCACAGGCTTAATGCAAATGAGAGCTCTCACACAATCATTTTATAACTTTGAAAGCAGTGTGGGAGGTGAGGTAAATACCATGTCTCTGAAGCATGCTTATGTTCAAAAAATGATTTGGCTCAGTCATGCAAACAGAGCTGCATTTTCTCAATTAACCTACACACTAAATAAGTGAGCTGCCATAAGAGTGCTCCAATGTAAAGTCGCTGTTAGTTGCCTTGAGCCATTTTTAGGCCAAACATCATCTGTCTTTTGCTTCTCATTTCACTGGACTACAAAAGTCAACCTTCATAACTGAGAAATTAAATGACCATTTGTTTTGAGCTTATTTGGTTTATATGTAGAATATTTCAGGTTACAAATAACTTGAACTCAGTCTAACTTTTGGTAAACTGTAGACTTAATGATTCCTCAGTTCCACCTTTATTATGGTTTTGCTACATCTTTATGCACCATCTCCTGGAAGCTGTACATCTTTGCATAGATCAGCATGTTACAGGGAGATATTTGCATTTAGCATGACCATAAGAATGACCCTCCTGCCTGGCATCAAAATGTCTGTACTCTCTATATGGCAAAACGCCATTCGCCATCTGGCACTGCACTCCTGCCAAGTCAACTGGGAGTTCTCGAAGACCTTTTTATATTCACATGCTTTTAGACTTTGCTTTCAAGGCAAGTACGAAAACACAAAATTACAGATTTTTTAATTGTACGCATAAATAAATACACAAGCATTAGCTTGTTAATGGCTATAGAAAAGCAGCTCAATAGAGATCAAATGAAAAATGCTCATTTTCACAGTGAGTGACACTGAAAGGCCCTGATTCACATGAATCCCTTTTCAAAGAAACTACATAAAGCCGAGCCTCAATGCATCACACATTCTCAAAGATAAAACTTACTTTTACAATCAGTTAAAGTACGTTTGATAGGTTTGTAAAACAACACTCCTTGTATGTAAACTGATGAGTAGCAGAGTACATACGTCTTTTCTAGCTATGTACTGGCCATTGTTTTAAGGGTCAAGAAACATTTGGAGACCAAGTAGAAATTGCGTTGAAACAATCATATTTTATCAATACAAAAAAAGCCATGAATAATATGATGTCTAAAGTTGCTCTTCAACAAAAGTCAGATCCAGAGCACAGTCCAGAGGTCTAAAAATCAGTACAGCACATCAAAGTAAAAAAAAAAAAAAAAAAAAAAAAAAATCCACCTAAAAAATGTCCTTTGTGATGAGAATATACCTTTGAAAGTATGCAGTTGCAATCCAAAACCTCTAGTCAACTGAAGTACAGGATCTGACATTTGCTGACATGCCAAAAAAAAAAGAAAAGGAAAAAGTGAAGCACAGAAGTTTTTAGTTGATAACAGTTCAGGTAAACCTTCCAAATGAGTCATTTTAGAACAATTTGACAGTCATTTGAAATTTCAAAGAATTTCTTTCTTGGCTTCTTCTTTCCCCCTTTATATCTTATCACAAATACTCATTCCATCATATAATTGTTTTTGCACCAAAATGAAAGTAAAGGAAGCATGGAAAAAAAAATACTCAGACTGCAAAACTGAATGCTTCGATCCACAGAGCCCAGACATTGTGAACGACACAAGGAAGTTTCTCAGGAGACCGTTGGAAAATTAAGATGATTGAAACGTCCATCAAACCATCAGAGCCAATAGAATACATTGGTGTTTACAAAAATTACAAAACCATGATCATTCACCAAATACAGCAAGGTAAATTAATTTGAAGTAAAGCGATGAAATGTAAAATTGCAGAGTTAGACACTGTTAGGAAGACAGAAAAGGCTGAAAACCATCAGGTACCACTTCATTTTGCTTCTTAGTGTGAAAATGGCATTTTGTTGTGGTAGAAAATGTTTGTCATTTAGACAAGGCTTACCCCATTACGTAAATATGCAATATGTTTATCGGTTGACGCATAGCCTTTGTTTGAACTTACTTTGTTGCTTGAGTTATATACCTGATACCTCTCAGCACTGCCAATGTGAGTTTTCTTTTAATTTTGTACAAGAAAACATACATCCATGTTGTCTAATTTATAACATCTTGCATAAATACAAAAAATAAATTTTAGCTCATTTTAAAAGATTGTTTTTAGTTGTTTTTGTTTTTTTCTTAGATAAAGTTAGGCTTGGTTTATTTACTAAAATGCTAATGCTTAAGCTCCCATGACAGCACACTGATTAAATTTTATTTTACTAGATTATAAAGTTAAATTGTTTTTGGATTAAATTTAACATTGATTGACTTCATTAACTGTAATGCAATATCAAGTCAGAGTATCGTTACAGAGCAGTATCGGGACATTACAAATACAAAAACACGTCCTTGTTTAAACTAATAGTACATTTTTATGTTCACACAAAATGTCAGTTTAACTGCTGAAGGTCATTTTCCAAAGCAAGAACATCCCTAAAATTAATGAATGATAAACGGATAAGAGCAAGAGTTCTCTTTTACATTCTAAACCTCACGTCTGAATGTCCTCTACTTGCATGCTAATTTTAAATGTCCAAGAGAAAAAGGAAAATACTTTTAATGCTTAACTAAATTTGTGCAGAGATCAGTTCAGCACAAACTAATCTGCTCCACATGATTAATGTGTAAATTATTCAGCAATTCTTTATAAGAAGAAATTAGACATATGAATAAAACTGTGCAGCATGGAAACAGGCACTAGTTGTTTAATTTCCGCAAAAGAAAATAACTCACTGTGCGACAAAGATGGTCTGCAAATAACATGAAAATTAAGTTGGGACTAAACATGTTCTAATTCTAATTACCTGTCTAATCACGAATTTCAGCTTGAGCCCTGTGGGAACAGAGACCTAAACCAAGTAGCCATGAACTGTAACAGAACCAATAAATCCATTATTAGATAGCTTTGCAAATGCAATTACCAGTAGCTGATTACAACCGCTCACAACAAATGAGGACCTTTGGATTCCAGCTCTTTGAGAGTTTCTTACACACTATGGGGAAAATGTCAGTATACATCCTGACTATATCTGATTGTTGCAAAGTAACGCCAGCTCAATGATGAACACCATTAACATGCCTCACCATCTTTATGTGAGGAAACGATGCTAGAGAGTCCGATTACAAGACTCCATCTGATCGTTTGAGCTGGACTCGGTGTTGCCGACACGTTGGGTAACATTTTCACATTTATCTTGCACTGAAGACTTTAGATTATACACTCCTGCTGCATCATTAAGGAGTGCAATTAGAGCTCAAGAGTGTAACCCTGCTGCGTCCATGAAAAGCGGTGGGAAAGAAAGGTAGCAGGTGGCATAGTAATAGATGGAGGAAGATGGATAGACCTGAGGTATTTAACACAGATGAGACTCGCAGCTCGCTGGTTGTTGAGTTGATGTCGGGAGAGCAAATGTGAAAAAGACCGAAAGCAAGAAACAACATGCTGAATTCATAAAAGGACTTCAACACAGTAGTTGTTGATGTTAAGCAGGGATTCCGTGAGAATCCATAGAGTTAATTCATCACAACTGATGAATCAGTTGTGACTTCGTTAATATAACATAATGTAGATTAATCACATTACCTATTGTGACCTAAAAGCCTCTCTCCTGTGGAGGATAGCTTAGTCCAAAGCAGCGCGGCGTTGGTCACAAACGCAAGTGAAAAGATGAGCGAGGGACGTCAGGCTGGTGTGCTCAGGGGCAAATTTCACTTTAGTAAACGCTGCACTGTACTTCTGGATAAAACGAAGCTAGTATGTAGAATACTTATTGCAATGATGAATTATCCTTCCACCGAAGCACAACCCAGATAATGTTTTGTATCACTCCTCAAATTCAGAAGTCTGACATTTTCTTTGTTGTTTTTTAGAATAACTTTTTCAATAAATGGCATGATTTAAACATTTGAATTTCAAACACTTAACAATAGATAAATAGATTAATTAGATTGAACTGATTAATCGTAATGAATTGATTGAAATGATAATGGCACCTTCAGGCATTTGGGATGTATGATCCAAGATAAACCAGATACACGTGTATTCTTTCCAATAAACTCAAACATTACAAATAAAATAATTAAATATTTACTTGACACGACATCATCTGGCTAACCCCAAATTGCTTAAAGCAGCAGTACTGGGTGTGTATGCCAACATCTAAACATGAAAAATGCAGTAAAGACATCTAAAAGACGTTCTCTTATTTTCCTGGCATAGAAATGATTTTATTCTCAACTTACCTAAATAGAAAAGGATCAGACTGATGCAGCATAAACCATGGAAAAAAGTGTGAATAAATATATGGTTTTATATGTATTTATTTATTCTGTCTATTCATATTTGATTACATAGCAAAGTGATATAAGAGTGAGTGTACTAGCTGGCTTATAGAAATGTATCCTAAACAATACCTGAATGAATGAATGTGCTGTTCAGCTCTGTGAAAAGTGTCTGATCCACCTTTGAATTATTTAGATTTTCAAAAATACAGACTTATCTGGTTTTCAGCAATACCACTCCAAGCCTTTCAAAGAACTCTGCTGCTGTTTTGTTTGTTCGCTCAAGTCCGATACCTGGATGTCTGACGGCATTTTCACAAGCAGACTGTTGCAAAAAAACAAAAAAACTTGGTTTTTTTCCCCCCCATTGCCTTCATAAGAAGAAAACAACCCCAGAACATAAAAAAAAACACCATTTGGCCTGGTTAAAATTGAGTTTCTGCACCAACAAAAAGCTCCCCTAAGAGCACTTAGGTAAAAACAAAATATCTCAATAAAGTTTGAAGCATATCAATAAAAATAGTTTAGGAAATTTCACAAGGACAAATGAAGCAGCAGCAGGCTAATAAAACTGTACAACAACTTAACCGCATCTAAAAGCCCTGCTCTTAAGAAATCAGAAAATATTGAAAGGAAAAGCAACATACTTTAGTTGAGCCATTTACCGGATGTCATGTTTGCAACTAATAGCACTTTGCTGGTGCCAGACTCCTATTCTAACCATTTGAAGCAGAGTTGTAGATCCATCTAAAATAAAAAATAAAATAAAGAAAGAAAATGCAAATCCCCCACACTGTCTAGAATAGTTTTGGGGCAAAAACCTAAGCATGATCTTTAAGGAACTATGACACGACATCATCTGAGACAAAATTATTGTTTTAGCTTTGCTACTTTTTAAAAACCTTCATTAAAAAAGTCACAAAGAAACACTTTCAAAGATATTTAAAACCCTACAAAATGTTGCCAAGTACAAGATCTGACTTCTTGGAATCTAAAGATGAGATTCAACCTTTTTTTAAAAATTGTTTTTAAGCGGACACTCAGACTTTTCCTCACTTTTCCAACTTCAAAGTCTAGGCTGAAGTTTTCATATTCTACTATTCCTGAGTATGTCAGCTGGCTTGTAGAACAGAAAGTCAGACTCAGATCAGACCCGTGTATCCATCAAATGCTCAGAGATGTAATCATCAATCTTGAACTTCACCAGGACTCATGTTAAAATTAAACCTCACTAAACCAGTGTCACAATAACATAAATCAAAGTAAATACAACAAAATAAAAATAAAAAAAACGCCTTTGTATTTGGTAGAAATAAACTTCTGACTTTGAAAGGAAATAATATGAAGATTTGTTACAAATGATCTTACTTTTTACACTGGAAGTAGCTACTTGACTTGCCGAAAGCTATTTCTAGGCTTCAACTGATTCAATGTCAGACTAAGAATCAAGGTCATGCTTCTTTTGATACAGATGTTAATATCTCCCTGCTAATGCATTTTTCACAATTTTGCGAGGAAGAAAAGGGAATGCAAGGAAAGAAAGAACAAGAAAAGAAAATGACACAAGGGAGACAGTAGAAAGAAAACGAGGAAGGAAAAAAACAAAAGACAGAAAAGAGAAACTGGTACACAAGCAATGAATGACAAAAAGATACACATGAAGGAAGCACCCTACATTTAAAACAGATGGGTGAGCCAATAAAGTCTGGAAACACACACATTTCTCTCCACTAATATTTTTTCTTCCATACTTAATCCATGCCTGGAAAATAATTTAATCAAATTTTCTGCTTTTCTGGACTCCATAGGAACCCTGGTTATAAAAACAAATTGACAATGACATAAATATTGCAGTAACTTTTTTTAAGGCAGAGAAAACTTTATGATATTTTTATATGGGAAGCAACCTCTGGTGAACTTTTCTTTCCAGAAGGAAAAAGAAAATGTAGACACCTTACTCTGAAATTTCATTCCTAACTCATCTGCTCACAAAAAACAAGAGCACTGGAGCCCACTTTCCTCAGCCAGACAAATTCAGGTCAAAACAACTTTATGGGCATTGTTAAATGCAGCGCTGGATGCAATAAACAGAAGAAGAAAAACAGAGTTTTACAGCATGATTGATTCGTTTCTAACAGATACTCACTGTTCCACCAACAATCCTGCCCAGGGGGTACCAGGCCCTTTCATCAAACCAGTTGAGGAACTCGTAGAAGCCATTGGTGGTGAGATGGTGGGTTGATCTGTAGTTGAACCTGAAGCAACACAACAAAAGCAGAAGACAGAGATGGGTTATTGTAATGCAGAACATAGTTGACACGCTCCGTTAGGATCAAATCGTCTTAGGCGGAGATGAAAGCAAAACATGAAGCAACACAAAACAGATTATTTTATTCAGATTTTTATTCAGATTTTTTCAGAAGGATCTAAGGAATATTAAGCTGCTTTGACTTGTTCAAAGTGAGATCAGTAAGTTCCTCCATTCACAATCTGAGCCTTTGTAGTGATGCCAAAAGCTCAGAGGTCAGGCTTTGGTTAGAAGATCAGACGGTTTTACTTGGGATGTGACAACATTAAACAGGTC
Organism: Xiphophorus hellerii; assembly: GCF_003331165.1. Taxonomy (NCBI): domain Eukaryota; kingdom Metazoa; phylum Chordata; class Actinopteri; order Cyprinodontiformes; family Poeciliidae; genus Xiphophorus; species Xiphophorus hellerii. Next base: position 10,847,974 of record NC_045684.1, read on the forward strand.
TCAGTTTTCCCTCCTAATTCAATGAATCAACCAGGACGTAGGAACAATGATCTCACTTAAAACATGACCCAGGTCAAAGAGTAGCTGAGGTAAGTGGGGGGGGAGGGGGGGGGTGGAATGCTGTCAAACAGCTGAGAGAAAGAGCTGACAGTCTTCTGAAAACTGCTGCCGAAGAAAACGCAGGAACTCAACGGCAGCTCCTCCGCCACACAGCTAATTAATTTGGGATGCATTGTGGCTCGAGCACAGGCTCACATGGATGGTGGAAAATACTCCAGGTACAAAACAGAGAGAAGTAAGCTAAAGGCCAGTTACCTGGGAGGTGTACAACAGAGTGAGTATAACTTTGACTGTGAAGAAAAAGCTGTTTAACACCAGAGAAATTCTTTGATTCACATTTCATTGAGTCTTATTTAATCATCCCATGAGGTAATGCTGCGCTAAGGAGATCAAGGTGCTGCTGATCTCTGCAAAAGAAGCTTATTTTATATCATTATCCCCAGTCAAACTGAAGAAACGCTCACTCCGAATATACGGTCACCTGTGAAAGTTCTCTGGATCTTGCCACTTTACCACCACAAATATCACCATACTCCATCTGATGAGCTCACATTTATTCAAACCTCCCCATTGCTTTCTGAGTCAGCACTTTGCAGACAGACTCCTGCCCACTCAAACAGTACTGACTTATTTCCTTTGATGTAACAACGACACACACTTGTTAGCACATGCTATCCAACAACGTATGATGCTTTATGCACACTGTAGCTAATACAGGGTTTCTGCAGGTTTCATAAACTCAAGTGTAAGACTTAAGATATTTACTAAGACCATTATGAATGAAATTTAAGAAAGTCATGTAATAGATACAGATTTGCACTTGCTCATGATATACACAAAATAAGCTAGGTAGGATATTTTAGCAGCTAGTCAGTGGAACAAATTCACAGGAAGCCCTGTTCTCTTCTCTAAAACTCCCAGATTTTCTTTCCAGCATTGCTCCGTGTTTAACTGCGTCCATCTTCCCATCAATTGTCTCTGCTCCATGCCTGCTTCAGAAAAGCAGCCCGTAACATGACGTTCTTATTTTGTTATGAACTTCTACAACTTTACCTTCCAATAAAATACAAAGCAGCCACAGGCAACACTTAATTTGAGTAAAGGAAATAAACAAAAAACTGTTTAAAGTAATCAAAAATCCAACAGAAGTAGAAGTAGTATTGTAAAAAGCTTTAAAAATCTGTGAATAGTGCTTTTCCTTTGGGCTTTTGCTGGCAATCATATTCCTCAACAACCCGAGGCTTGAGGCTCTGACACTGACAGAATAACCCACTCCCACCCTAGCTGCAACTAGAGCTACTCAAAAAAAATGCAGAGTAGTTCAGTCTTATGGAAGAATAAAACTTCAATTTCTCCATCAACCTGCTGCATGTCCATGCAGGTGATCTAATGACCTCAAAATTATGAGAAACCCCTACATATGGGGCATGTTTCTTAGATATTGCAAAAACAAATAAATATAACCCCAGAATGTGAGAAAGCATGAAATGGAGTCAGCCAGGTGTGAGGGCGCTTCCACAGAGACGCTCTGGAAGTAGATGGAACTGGTCAGGTTCTTCAGCCTCATTGTTCAGCGGTTGTCAAATCAGTGAAGCATAAACAAAGCCAATTCAAAGCAAAGTCTCTAAAGAGACAACTCTGCTCAGTGCCAAGCAAAATCCGCAAAACCCATTTTCCATTGATCTCATGGACAGCTGAACAGATCGGTTCATCCGTGCCCCTGTCACGTCGATGGGACGGATAACGTAGCTCTGCTCGGCACATTAGCAATTTAATGCTTAGCTGCCTATGTGGTTTCAGGCCACAAAGCCTTTGATGACTAGCAGCCTCTCTTAACGCCAGCGAAGATGAGCAACACTAATACAACAACACTCCTGGGTGGATGTTTGAAAGGAGAAAAATGAAGCTTATATAAACTCTATACATAAAAGCAAAGAACAGAAATATGGAGTGGCTTAGCTTCGCCTCCCTTTCAGACACCTCCGGGGGCTGATTCACTGATTAACAGCTTCCTGGTAAGATGAGGTCGTCATTATCAGTGTGACTAAATGAGCTTCATCGCTACTTACAAGCTATAGTATGCTTTTATTCAATATCAGCTGCATAAGTGCATTGTAGTTCTCTTCCCCTTCATTATGAAGGGGGGCTTACATGCAACTTAAGTTAATGATCTGCAGATGACCTCAACGATAAGAGGCGGAGAAACCAAAACCCAAGCTGAGACACCAACTAGAGCTGAGCATTATGGGAACCCATGTTGGTCTTTTTTTCTGTTAGGATCGCAACATTAACGAGTGTACAATAAATCCTGCCAAGGGCAGGATGTAGTGTTTATTCCATCAGTGTAATCCCTACCTTAGAACAACTTAATCTAGCCAACAACTGTTCAGTGTGGATGCTGATACTGAGAGAAAATGCAAATTAAGCAACTTTCAGTATCAGGGAGGTGGTTACAAGGGAAGTCAGAGGAAGCACAGAAATTTTAAAAAGGAATGTATTTTTAAGTCACATCAGATCATTCAGAGTGCAAAACAGTGAAAGAGAGAAAATGGTCAATAAGGGGAAGGCTGAATAGAGTACTAAAGTTTCTTTGCTTTACAGTCTGAACTCTGACCCCATTTGCACTTTGCACTAACATGCATCCCAAGTGATCTAGGCATGTCTGGACAGTGCTAAAACTAAATAGTATTTTACCAATTACAGTTGGCGAAAATGTTTAAAAATATTGATTTATTTTGACAGGAATAACCTGCAGTTGATGCTTATAAGCCACCAGAAGCTAAAATTATCTTTGGGATTGTTACTTTTACACATTTCTCCACTTTTAGACCCCATGGAACAGCAAAAGATATGAACATCAGAGATCCAAAACAATATATTATCAAAGGAGTATTCGTGTCGTGGTGTTTTGACTGTAGTGATGCAAAGTCACAGCTATTCAATCAAGTCTAAACAGACTGCAATGGATTTGTAAAATATATACCTCATCACTTCATTATTATCATGCTGTAAAAAAATGTGCATATATTAAACTTTTGCATCAGTATCACCCAAGCCTACCGCAAACACACAAACGTATTAAGACCGTCTCCCTCAGGTTTTACCTGGAACAGACAGCACGTTCCGAGTAATTCAGCTCTGTCAGGACAGAGTTAAATACATGAACACAGTGAAAACGCATTGAGGACGTTTCCTTCAGAGGTGGCCTGGGTCATTTCTGTCTGCTTTAGTTTAGCAATCTGAATGCAAACTATCCAGGGACACATTAAAAGGACCACCCACCAACTGACTGAGACTCCATTCATGTAACAGATTCGCCCACACAGCTTTTAGATAATAAAAAAAGAAAAACGAAACAGCATCAATTAAAGCAGTGTTGCTAAAAGAAAAGCAACTTAACATGTAAACATATCTCCCCAACAAGTACAGTTTATCTATTAAGGTTTTGGAGCTGACTGAAGGCACATTCACATTTACAGAGACGTGCAGCTGAGTTATCTACCATTGTACTGTTTTATGGGTTTAATTCCCTATAGGCTGAGCGTGTGTTTTGTAAAATCCACCATTATTTATTCATAACTTAGAAATGGGTTTCAAGCTAAATATCTAAGCTAAAAATTAGACTGATAATTGCAAGCCAAGATAATGCCTGAATAATAATGCCTATGAAGTTAAAGAAACATCAGCAGACCAATTGGTCTTTTATTTGCTGCAAAGCCAACAGACCACCCTGTGACATGACTTCATGATTATTAGCATTCAAACAGGCTAACTGTGCTCTGAACAGGCTACATTTACCAAATTAAAGTGAAGATCTACCATCTTTGTTGTGTTCAAACCTAAGCTACTGTCTCAGTTTTGCTAGTTGTGCAAATTATTAAGGTAAAGTGGAAGAGATGGTTTAAAATATCAACTCAGTCATTTAGTCTTATTATATAATACCAGAGCACTGTTTCACAGTGCCTACTCACACAAAACATTTTTATGTTTTATATGCCCATTCTTTAGGAGCAACAGGACTAGTGAGAACAGCCAATAATTGTTTATTATCATCAGATATCATAAATTTGGCAAAATCTTCATCTCTCTAGTCACCAACCTTTTTCACCACACCTGATATTAGATCCCAGAGCCCAAGATGCTCATAGAGAGAATAATGTTTTTTAATCAGCTAATCCTATCAACCCAATATTCAACAATATCTAATGGTGTTTTCCTAATTTTCCCAGACAACAATCTGAACTCTATAAACTAAACTGCATCACATAAACAAAATTTTTCTGTGAGTCGGGGCATTTATTTAAGTGTCTGGAGAAACTTCCATTTAAAAACAACGCTGCCACTCAATTTTGGGATTTCGATGTTGGAAAATATCTCGTTTGGAGAGCTGTCTGGATTTTCAGGGTAAATTACACCACAAGCCCAGCTCATCCGGCATTTTGATCTCCTCTCAACTTCAAATCATGCTCGATTTTCTGTACCTCTGAAGGAAGAAGCCAACAATCCTTGAGCAATCTCTTTTTGCTTTACAGTGCACAGCAAATTTTCATGAGGATTTAGAAGGGATAAGGCACATTTATTGAGACAATTTAATCAAGTGTTAGAGTTTCGAACCAATCGGTACAAAATTCGCCACTTTAGGATCACAGCTTCTCCAGGTTTTATTTGTCTAGCTTTGATTATATTGCCAACAGGTTATTGGTGGAAACAATGAAGTTTTCTATATTTCAATTAATACTGCTCAGCTAAGAAAAGGAATTTTATATAAGAAAATCTACAAATCAAACTGAGTCAAACAAGGAGAACAATCATGACAGATTCTTCTATGTTCACAGGAAAAAGCCACCCAAATCTGATCGCATTTTTTTGCACATTTCCAACTCCCCCCCCCAAAAATCCAAATTGTGTCACTACCATATGTGGTACTAAATCCATATGTGTCCGTAAAGTACCTTCACTCTGAATCGTCGTGTTGCATTTTATTTGACTTAAAATTGATTTATACACGGTGGCGTTACTTACCCAGACATTGTGCTGCTGTGTGTCGTCTACGTTCTTTTGCGGTTGTGCATCGTAAATCGTTCAGGCAAAAGAATCAATGCAGTCACATTTTTATAGTATTATGAATGACCATACAAAAATGCTACAGACGTAAACTTTGATTACAAATTGCTACATTTTTTAAATACTAAGACACCGAGAAACTATGTCCATTGTGAAAACAAAAAAAATAATTAAATATAAATTATGAAATGTACCACGTAATTCTCCAGAATCTGATATGTTCAACCTTTTTGTAAGACAATCATGGATAAAGTCTCAAAATGCTAACTTTACCAACTACTTTCCTGTTTCCACTCTTCAAATATGATAAAATCAAACTCCCTGCTTTTCAGAACTGCATAGAAACTTCTGCACAATAAGGGCAAAACTAGAAAAAGAGCAACCCCATCAATGAAGGAAACAAAAATAAAAACAGAAAACCCCACTAGAATAAATAAAGTCATTCTGTAATAATTATCATTGGAATAAACACAATGGTTTCCAAGCTTTGGTTTGGTAAATGAACCAGCTGGCCTTAGTAATGCAAGCAGATGGTTGGGTTTTTGTTGCATGTTGAGATCTAACATCAGCTCAGCATGCAGAGCTAACAATGCATGCTCCAAAGAAAAGCATCATCTCTGAAAGACTCATTTTATTTAAGTCACATTCCTATTAGCATAATAAGTTCTACTGTCTCTACGCTCTAATTGCAAGTAGAACAGCCTATAAAAACAGCAGCTTTCAATGAGCATTGTTTATTTCTTCCAGTAGCTCTGCGTTCTGACAGTCGGCATATGCATTCTCACATTCATCACTTTGGTGTGTATGAAAAATGAGGTTGGCAGGAAGGGGATTACACACTTCCGAAATAGACCATTCTGAGGCATCTCTTAGTCTAGGTGGTAGGTTTCCTGTGGATCAATATCCTGTCGTCTATTCATATACCAGTGACAGACGTGTATGATACTTATGACTTAAGACTGGATCTGTTTCAATAAACAAACTGCTATTGACAGCCTAATTATTATTTTACCCATACATGCAGGCTCTTGGTTGCACCTATGCACAAGCAGCTTGGCAGTATCTGTCACCGACTTTTGAAGCCTTTGAAGTGATACGGTGATGACACACACATGCTTATTAACGCATGTCGTGCTGCAACATCTGAGGGGATTTTTTTTGTCTGTAGCTGATGAGGAGCAATTTAAAATAACTTTAATGTCATCTCACACACATTTGTTTTAAGTTTTTTTTTTAAAACACCCCAATACTGTGAAACTTTCTTTTTTTTTCTCAAGGTTATCACACATTAGAATCTCAGACTGGCCCCTGTCTGAGGTATTACAGGATCTTTTGATTTCAGTTAAAAGGAAAAGATGAAACTGTGACATTTACCAAAGGAATGGATACTTGGTTTCTTTCCTTCAGGGAAAATGTTGGCAAATGTAATGTTCTGCAAGCATGTTTGGGTTTTTTTTTTTAAAACAGAAGGGATACTTGCAATTTACTATAAGCTAAACTTATTTCCCTTTAAAAACTATAAATGATTTAACCCATTTTTATACAATTAAGCACCAATGTGCTGACTATACTGCAAAAAATATATGGAACAAAAATATTCTAAGAAAATCTAAAGATAGTGAACATTTTTTTGGCATCATACATCATCATTAAGAAAAGTAAAACTGGTATTTTACTTAGTATTAAGTCATTCAGGCAACTTTTAACAGAATGACTCAAACATTTGGTGGTCTGCAGGTAACCTAGTAAAGCCAGAGTCAAATCTCAGCATGAACAGGAATAATTTGAATGTTTTTAAGATATATTAGTTGTAGAACAAATACTACAAGGTTTAGTTCTGCACACACTGCATTATTCTGTAATGACTTCAAAAGAAGTTGTTAAACTTTAAAATGGGCAGAAGAACTTCACTTCACAGGACAAAATAGTGAAGTTTAATTTGCAGGTACCTGCAAGAGTTCAGGGGGTTGTGGAAGTCGTTAGAAATTACAAAAGGTAGGTTTGCTGCACCGAATCATTTCACACTTCGCTGCACTTTACATTTTGATCTCAGCAGCTACAACAACATTTGGGATGTTAATAAATCAACGTTCCGACCCACTTGGCTCTCTGTGTTGTCGCAATGAGGAAGAAGCTGTCTGGTCAACTGAGTTCGATGTTGACAGCTGACATCTTCATCTTTTGTAGGAAAAAAAAAATACCTAAAAGATCAGAGGAACTTTAATTTGCTACTAAGTGTGAAAACTAGCTTGAGGCAGTCAATTTCCACCAACTGTGATTTAAAAAATAAAAAATATGAATAAACCCAAAGTAAGAAAAAACAGTGCAGGTACCTTTTAGTGTGGTTGGAGTCGAGAAAGAGGTTTTATTTATTGGGTATTAAAATTCAACATCTCATTGTTAGACTGGCATTAAATCTCCAGTAGAAAGACACAAAAGCCTTTTATGTTCCCTTTCTTTTCATCTGTCAACCATGTAAATTAGTTTGATAAGATATAATAGATTATCATTACAGATGGTAGCCTGAAATATGTAAATTCCTCCTAAAAAAAGGGAAAAAAAATCTGTCATCGCATATCGGTGACTGAACTTAGAAAAAGGGGTTTTATTCAGTATAAAGGAGCTGTTCAGAGTGAAGGGCAGAATGGGAAGAGTTATTTCTAGGGACACGGTGGGAGCAAAGGCTCAACAATAAATGCACCTTGAAATAGCCTGTGACAAGAGGGTTCATTCCCGCTACGTCTGCTTCCAGACCATCAGCTCCTACAGAATTGTGGGTCGACGTGCGGCGAATTCATCAGAGACAGAACCGCTAGGAAACCGGGCCTTCTGTTCAATAGCACCATTAAGAAACGAAGCATACAATTAACCAACTGGGGTTCATCGGGTATCGAACAGATCTCAGAGGAAACGCGACACATCTGAACTTTAAACAGTAATTGTTGTGGAGAGAATCTGATCTGAGTGGAAGTAGGTGTGGGGTGAGACTTCACCCAAAAACTTTCGTCTTGGTCCGATCACCGTTAAATATTCGGAATGTCTGAAAACATAAAGCTCAATCTGTCAGCGACTTCCCTGTGATTTCCCAGCAGCGTTGCTCCCACCTCTGACAACCAGAAGCGCAGCGCAAGCTAGACGTTCTCACATAAATCCCCTCCGAGAAAAACGCCAGGGAGAAAATGGTTCACCTTTGAAAAGACACAATTCAGAAGCTTTTGCAAGAAAACAGCATTTTTTAAAAATATAAACAGATATTTAGGGACGTCCAATCAGATTATGGCTGACAATCTTTTTCCCTTGATAAAGCTATTCACCCATTTTTCAATTGCGCCATGATAAAAAATTACTTTATTTTGAATAAGATAAATTTGTTTCATCTACAAAGTAAATGTGAACATTTTGCAGCTTAAAGTATAAATTGTGCCAAAAATGTCTGCTCAATTATTACAAATAAAATTTACATTCACAAAAACGCAATTTTAGATGATAATGATGTGACATATATGAAGCAATTCCATTATAAAGTACGAACTGCTCAGCATTAATGTCTTTTTGATGATTTTTCATATCTTAAGCAATGTAATACAACTTGCAGCGCAATAATATGTGAGATGTAACCTAATTTTAAGCCTGATATGAAGCTACTTTGTCTCTCATGGTGGTTGGGAACAATTACAAGGAGCAGTCATATTTTACCAATACATTAATTAAAAACGTGTGGAGAAATTACCAGATCCTGTCACATTTCCAAGAGAGTAATTGCAACGCCTGATATTTAAATGTCACTGAGTAGCTCAAAGCATATAGCCAAGAAATGTCTCCATGCAAATCTTTAGATGTGTATAATTATCCTCCAAGAAAAATGGTTTTACGGCCTGGATGTTGCACACAGACCTAAAGGAGACTGCAGAGAGTTGAACCTCCTGTCTGTGTGAGGATCTATGAGCCCAGTCTGTATTCCAGGCTTGCTTTGCTCTGCCGGAGAAATTGCCACCTACAGTCTGAGCTCGACAGCAGCCTTAGAAAACGCTGCAAGCTGAGAGCCTCCACCTTTAAAAGGCTTTCTGCGCCCAGCTTTCCCATCAAACTATTATTTACAAGAAAGCTCAGACTCCATTCATAGTAAAATCATCAGTTATTTCCAACTACACTCCGTGTTCTCTGGAGAGTTCTTCTCAAGTTTTGATGTTTCTTTGTCATACTGGAACTTTTCAAAGTAGTTAAAAGCACTTCACTAAATACAAAATGTGGTTTTCAAACAATATTTTCATTCATGAAAAAGAAAATTAAAATATATCCAAACCAACTTTTTTACTAAATCTTTATCTCACCAGGTAAAAACTAATTTTATTAGATCTAATTAGATCAGGTCCTCTTGAAGAAAGGTGAATTGGGCAAGAAAAGCAGCAGCATATGTCATACTGGACAAGACAGAAAAACAAAAATTACAAATAAATTGAGAAATTTGACATATAAAGTGCAGGAGTTTATTTTTACATTAGCAATTTAAGAATTTATTCTCATCCAAGAAACAAGAAATGTAGTAGTAATCATTAAGGATGCACTGATTTGAAAATTTAGGCTGATATTCATATCTGATATGAATGCTGCCGTCATGGCCAACAACTGACAAGCACTTTGAAATGCCTTGCTGCTGAAATGTGCTATACAAATAAAATTTGATTGATTGATATGTCCAAATATTATAGATATTTCCCTACACTTTCAACACGGTGCAAGTACTAAGCTTTGCCGTAACGTTTTGAAAGGAATGAGAGGACTATATTACCCAAATTTGTGGCTGTAACTAGTGATATCAGTTTTTTTGTCTCTTTGATTGCAGATTTAACTGGGGGGGAAATGGCAAGAACTGGTTAGGAGAATCCAGTATTTGGGAGTCTGGAATGTGGCGTTTTCCATGCCAAAGCTGCAGGTTAAATATTTTCCACAATTCTTTCCAAAATGTTGCAGAGCAAGTGAGCCCAGGCTGTCTGTAAAAAGATGGATTCAGAGGCATGGAAAGATTTGTGCTGCGAGTCCATTTAATAGGTAAGGAGGGAGATGAGAAATGAGATGCTCCCAAAAGCACAAAGTCACTGAATTTCCAACAGTAGGATCTGAATCAAAGAGAATGGATGAAAGGAACACCAATTCCACATTTAGAAAAAAGGAGTCCACTGGGATGCAGAGCTTCTCTTTTATCAAAACCTACTGTTACCACAGAACAGAAGTAGGGAAAGCACTGGGAGAGAGCCAGGCAGGAACAGCGGGAAGTGGTGTATCCCAGAGACAGGGAGTAATTACTGGCACAGATAAGAGTGCTGCAGTCATAACGGGGAGCAAATCAATGGCATATCTGAAATGCAAACATTTGAAACAGCAACAATAATTACTGATCTAATGATCAGAGGCTGAAATCTGGGTTGGAAGCATTTTCAAAACAACTCATTTCTTACCATTTGGCGTTTAAATGAGAACACGCTGGCAGGTTTACCATCAGGTTAATTTTTGGTCAATACAACATGTGCACAGCTTGCAATTTTACCAATTTGAAGGTGAGTTGTTCAGTAGATCAAACATGATCAAACTACAATTAATGCAATATCAAGGTTTAAAAAATAGCAATTGCAAAGGATGCAATATTTCAGGTTCCATGCATGCACACTTTGAATGCTGATCATTTATGTAGCGAGCTGCATAGTCTAACCATGTGTATATTTTTAGTTGTTGACAACCTAAAGCTCAGACAATGATAGGGGAATTGGGAGGATTGTAAATATAAAAAACAAACAAAAAAAAGAAAACAAAGGAGTCAGGAAAATGTATTGCTAAAACCCGAAAGAGTTGCTTTTTAACCATAATAAATGAAACATTGACCAACATATTTTATGTATATTGATGGTTTTGATGATGGCACTCACAAAATGTAATGTTTGCTACTGGTTTTCTAAATTGTTGGCTGCATGGTGTCTTTTGTGACTTTGTATATTTGTACTTTTTGATGTAAAGCTTTTTGAACAGCCTTGCTGCTGAAATGTGCTATACAAAAAAACTTGACTGATGGGAGAATTTAAAGGGAGAGATATCAAAAATTGACTTTTAAGTTTTACATGATGTTATAATGTTATTCCCTCATCAAAAACATACCTGGAGTGTCGCTTTGCTCGTTCATGCATATTTGAGGAAACCATAAATTGTGCTGAAAGGGGAGCATGGGAAAGGGTAGGAAGATCTTAAAGAGATAAAGGCCGATTTCAAATGTCCGATAAAACTACGATGCAAAGTCAAATTCCTTTCAAGTTGTTTTTGAATTTTACAGCATTTTCATAACAACTAAGGCAACAAGGTTACTAGACTGCTACAAAATGGAACTATGTGCCTTGAAAATACATAATATCCCCCTGCTCCAATTTAAAATGGCTGCATTGCATTTTTTGTTGTTTTGAAATATTAGAGAAATGCTGTTTAACTGCAGAGCTGTGCAACAACTGCTCATTCACACACACTGGGTGACACCGTCTTGGTCCTAATAAAAAATTTAAGACTATTTGTGGCAGAAAGGCTGCTTAAGGCTGTTTTATAATCACAATAAATGAATGATTTATTAATTAACACAGTTTTTAGAGTTTTCCCATCTCAAATATTAAGCTAGACACCTCTTGTTCTCATTTTAAAATGATACTTTAAAAAAAATTTAAATCATCTGATAAAGAGCACTTATATATTTATGAGCGCTCATGACAAAAGGTTTCATTTGTACACACCATTCAATAACCTGGAGAATTTTACTGTATGTTCAGATTTTCAGTAATACTGAAAAATAGCCCTTTTTTATATTTACTGTTATTGTACCGATATTACTGGTGAGACAGTTGAAGTATTTGTCATTAATTAGATGTTCTTAAAGAGAACTGGAAAGGGAACATCTGAGGTTTATAAAACTCTATTATTGGACACAAAATCTCAAATAAAAGATGAATGATAAAAACAAACTAGAACTGTTAAAAACACACCTGCAGATTACCCCATCAACATAAATGATTCTGCAGAATAAGACATTGTTACTTCTCCCCCTCCAATCATAATCGCTCTGCTTGGATCTGTAGAGTCATTGAGAGGCAATGCAGGAAGTCAGGAAGACAGTTCTGCCTCATTGGCTTAAATATCAGAGTAAGGTGCTCTGCAGTGGCTCGACCGGAACAGACTATGCCTCTTTCCGCCACGGCTCACCCCCCTCCCATTCCCAGCAAACTCGACAATCATTAAGACAGTGTGCCTACATCATATTACAAGTTATAGCTGCCCCAGAGCTGCCATGTCTGCATGAGCAGGCATGCCAGTGTGATTCCAAAATCCTCTGGGGTCAAAATTTGCTGCAAGGGCTGAGTAATTATACGCCGTCCTCTGTACCACCGAGGTCTCCTCATCATTATTTCCTAACACATGGCTGCATCTGCTGTTTCATATTCTATGGCTATGAGATATAATGGGAAAGAACAGAGGAGCGTGCTTCTTTCTTCCTCCCCTCTGTTCTTCCCTTGCAGTCGTGGTGACGGAGTGATGTTTCACTTATCCACAGGTCAGTCTCTGGGAAGGTTCAACTCCCAAACCGTACTGTCTTTTTAAAGTTAATGCTTATAAATTCAGTAGAACTTATGCTGATGACTTAAAATAGAGTACGTGTTTTTCTTTCATAAAGTGAAGAGCAGAAGGCAAACTGACGAGTCAATGCCAACTTCTATAAAAACTTCTATAAAAAAATTATATTTTAAATTAAAGAAAGACTTCAGGCCTTAGAAAGGAATATTATAGGAGGGCTCAGAGCTGCTGCAATAAATCAACCAGGTAGTCACTTATGATCTCAATGAAGTCAACACAATTCTGGAGTACAAAGCAAACTTTTTATATCACACTGGTGATAAAGAAAAAAAATGATTCAATAGAGAACTATTGAGTGTGGTTGAGTCCAACAGTAATGTTTTTGGACCAGAGTACCTGGAGAGAACTCACACAAGGACTGGGAGAACATAAACACTCTGAATCTGAAAACTTCTTTTAGATGTGTTGGTCCAACACACCTGAATCAAGGTTTGAGGTCAGGGTCCTGCAGATGACCTAGTTTCTAGGTTTATCTGTACATCACATTTCAGCAACAACACAGTTCAAAATGCTTTACACCACAAAATTATAATACAATAACCAATTATGAAACATTACTTTTCCTCAAATACCATCATCAAAATCATCACGCAAATACACAAATAAGTTGATCAATGTTCCACTTAAGACTAACCAAATGCAACTGTAAGCAGTTGGGTATTTAGCCTCGATTTAGTGGAACTCAGTGTTTCAGCATCTTTGCAGTTTTCTGGAAGTTTGTTCCAGATTAGAGGAGCATAGAAGCTGAATGGTGCTTCTTCTGTGTTTGGTTCCGAGTCTGACAATGCAGAGTAGACCAGAACCAGAAAATCTGAGTGGTCTGTAAGGTTGATATGACAACAGGTCTTTAATGTATCTTGGTGCTAAGCCAGTCATTGATTTATAAACTAACACTGTAGCAATAATTAATGAGACTAAAGATAAATCCATGGTTGAGCTTCTCTAATCTTAGAAATGTTCTTCAGGTAACAGAAGGCTGACTTTGTAATTGTCTTTTGTGAAGTAAAAATAGTTTTATTTCTTTTAACAATTTTATTTAATTCTTTTACTCATTTAACCACATTAGTTTTGTTCAACCTGTTAGAGTATGAAGACTAGAGAGTCTCTGCAGAGCCAGTTAGATAGCTTTCATGTTGACCTCTCCCTGCAGCAATTGCAGCAGGTTGATTGCGACAGCAAGGCACCAGAATTTGTTAACAGAAAAGAACAGATAGTTTAGATAGAAGTTCTGAGGCTTAAGTAGTTTCACTATGGAAAATCACCAGCTCAGAGTTTTAAGAAATTGATGCACCTGCTGGATATTCTGGTTTGACAATGTTCTTGTTATGCAAAATTGTTCCATTATAAAACCTGATTTTTTGGAAACTCACATATTTGAACAAGAAGATGTTTATCATCCAAGGAGTTAACTGACCCTCCAGTGTGATTACGTGGCTTGTATATTGTTCAACTGAAACTGGAATGACTACATTGTGTAACAAGAGTTCTATACTGTATATTGTGAGAGCTTGCAGCTCCAAATCAGAACTCAGAGCAGCTTGCTGCTGTGTTTGTTCTCTGTCTGCAGACGAAATAAAGCTTCGCTCTTTGCCATTTGCCAGAGTCTCAGCCTGATCCGTTATTACACAAGATTTTTGTCCAAACTTTCTCTAAAGGTTCAGATCTGAGTCCATCGCTACACCCAGATTTCAGGGTGTTGAAGCAGAGACGCTTTAATAAGACCACTGGCAGCACCAAATCCAAACACCTCAAGACACATACACACGCACATCAACACAGTCATTAGAAGCCTTGAGTCTTGTGGATAGATTTGTAAATTTGATGACTTTTAACCCAGCTCCCATTACTGTTGGTGCCAAGAATGTTTTCTAATGGTGCATTTACCATTTATGAAAAAGGACTGGTTTTAAGATCTACCAGTCATTCAGGTCTTGCTAGTTAAAGCTGGAACTGAACATCGACAACACACTGAAAACAAGACAAATGCATGCAAACCCGAGCATTCTTGTTTGATGTAGCCGCCTTTAATGATCCGGGCAACGTAATGAGCTACAGTGCCGATTACGGTTATCACTCTGGGGGCTTTCAGACCTTGTAAAACACAAAAAAGGCAGTTTCCTCGTAACTGGGATTCTGAATGCCTAATTGTACGAGCTGAAGAGAACGCAGCACTGGGAGGCGATGGGGGCTAAATTGCTGTAATAATATCTAATAAAGAAAAGATGACGAGTCTTATTACTCTGATTAAATGTCACCCAAGATGCATAGAGGCTCCCACACTTAAGGGCTTACGTGACAAAAACGAGCGGCTGCTCATGGCCGTAAAGAAAATACTGCAGCTTTATGCACTTTTACTTATAATTCAGGTCAAAAACTCCCAACAGATCTTTGAGCAGGGATGAGTTTCTCCAGTCGCTGAGGCTGTGCAAAAAAAAAAAAAAAAAAAAAGAGTTTCCTAACACATCCATGGGGTCGCTGCAGTCTGAGATAACAATTATATCTAGTTCTCGACTTGTGGTGCCCGCTAAAACACATGCGTGACCTATTTGGGTCTCATGGCAATAGAAGCATTGAGACTGAAGGAAACGTTACTGGGGCTCATAAATTACAAAGCAAACCTTTTACCCATGTGGGTTCATGCTCATTTCTGAATTTCTACCCCCCCACCACCTCATTCAGTGCTTCACTGCTGGTCATCTTTTCTCTTCCAAGGTGCCATAGTTGATCTACTGTCTCAGATCAGCACGCCAGTAAATTAATGAAGAATATGACATTAGCAGTAAAAGATGACGTTAATTAGGGAAGTTGCTGTGCAGCAATGCACAAGACCTGGGCAAGATCTCCTACAATATGGATGTGAATTACAGAGCATACTTTCAAAAGCATGCAATATATCCACTGCAAAAAATTTCTTCTGGAAATACTTAAATTAGTAAATAGAATACATTTTTGTGTAATTTATTCGTAGTTTGAATTTTTAGAAAACATTAGTGAACAACCAGAAAAAAAAGGAAAAACAGCAGATGTGTTCAGGGATAGTCCAAGTTATGGAGACATTTAAGACAGGGTTTGGTCATAAAACATAATCCCAAGCTGTGAACATCTCATGGAGCAGTTTAATCCAAAAAATGAAAAGACTGTTTCACAGCAGCAAACCTTCCCACACATGTCTGTCGACCTAAACTGACAGCCCTGCGAAAGGAGCAGCGGGGAGCATCTGTTGACAGGAAAAAACTTTAGCTGTCCTCTGCACATATCTGGCAAGAAGAAACAAAGTCTTATTTAAAGTTTGCCTCAAACAATGTGAGGGGACACAGCAGGGGGGGGGGGCTAGTCAGGGTTCATAGGAGCCAAATATATGGCATCCCTGGAGAGAAAACCTGTTACAGGATGCAAAAGATTTCATCTTCCAGCAGGACGATGATCTCAAACATACACACAGGGTGTGTGGGTTGATCCCCTGTGATCCCTCTGTGGGTTTCAGAAAGTCATATTTCAGACTTTAAAGTCTTTTTAATACCACCTTAAATGAAATTTAAGACAGAAAAAAATGTATATAAGGGATGGTTGGGGGATCTTGCTGTGTTACAATCAAGCATAGCACAAATTGTTATTCTGGGGTCTGTCTGTGGCACTTGGCAGCAGATTTGTGCTCCTCACGCTGCATATGGTCCTCTACAGCCTTAACCACTGTCATGCCAAGAATAAAAATTTTATTCCACAAAATGCATCTTGTGGGTTGGCAACAGAAGTGAGTCTGTGGCAAAAACAAACGTCATCCAACCAACCGAAGATAAATTTGTGCTTAAAGGGGTCAACACGTGAGGTGAGTTCGCTCCCTCTCCATACGTTTCTATGGAATTTGCAACATGGAGCGACAATCACTAGCTAGTGACCGATGACATTTTGCACATGTACACACAGGATTATGACACAAGTTGAAAAATGTTCAACTTCGCTATTGTGTCTCTTATGTTGAGTTTCACCCCAAGTGGCGAAGACTTTCACCTGTCACTGTTCTTTGTCACTCCCAGTGTGCCTCAAGTCACTAAACACAATTAAGATTTCTGAGCAAGACTCAAACTGTTGCCTGTCAGAAAATTCCTGCAAGAAAAAAAAACTACATATATGAGAATATTCAAAATTAAATAATCCCTTCATAACAAAATGTGTGATTAAGGTATTTAAGTTTGACTTACATTTTTTTAAAATGAATTTAAGACATATGTAAGACTTTAAGTTACATGTATTTAAGACTTTAGAAGACATTTCGTAGACATGCAGACATCCTGTACAGATGTGAACTTGGTAATTCCTGTTAGCAGTCCTCATCCAATCTTTCTGCGAAAGAAAAAGTGGAAAAAATTCTATCTAGTTTTGCAAAGTTGGTAGACATCCACCAAAAAGCACTTGCAGGCGGGTCTACAAATTATAAAATGCATGCCAAACCATCACAGAAAATCTTAAAGTTTGTGGTAGTAGAGAGACAAAATGAAATTCCAAGCAGTAGGGAGATGAATCTTATCATACATTCCAGACTCAAAAGACAGTTGCCCTAACCCGACTTTCAAACTTCAGCAAAGATAAAAATCAGGCAGCACAGGCACTCACAGATAACGCATCTGTACGAGGTGCACACTGATATCATCTTAGCAAAAAATTTAGCTCCAGGCTTAAAGGATGCACAAAAGGCAACAATGAGCTCATCCTGGATGAAAACCCCTGTCGTTTTCCCCTCATAACCAACAGAGGAAGAGGTGAACGAGAGCAAAGACTTCCTTCCGCTCACTGTCGTCTGGGTAGCAAATCTCCAAATCCCAGCCAGAGGCGGAAGCAGATCCAGCACCCCATTGTGAGCCCGAAAGATGGGAGTGCATTTCGCAGCCAAAAATAAATAAATCCAGCATTTGTTTGTTGGCCCCCATCAAAAAGGACCAAATCTTGCCTGGGAGTGGCCAGATGACATTATACTAGATCTTGCTACAACAACCGCATGGCAGGCTGCGTGTCTGTGTTTGTATGTCAGTAAGATGGAGGAAGGAGATTGCTGATTGAACTGTAGCCCGGGGATCCAAAAGAGCACATCACTGATCTGATTAATGTCGCAAGTAGCACGGACAACATCATGTGGAGAACAGAATTACTCCACCAGCGCTAGAATGACATGGCTTCCTGTGTAGTCAAGGAGGTATCGCTTTAAGAGATCACAGCATTATCCACTTTCTTTTCAACATTTCCTGCATCAGTAAAGAAATGACAGTCATCAGAAAGCATTAGTAACATTTGATTAGGAATACTGAATGTGTTTAATAAAGTTCCAAGCAAAATATAGTAATTTACTTTATAATGTACACAGAAAATGTGATACATGTCTGTTTGTTTGTATAATCTATGCTGCCTGAAATTTCTAGAAAGATTGAAGTGGAAAGAAACCTCCAGGAATCCAAATATGTCTATTAAACCCAGAATGAAAGTGAGTCTAAGTGAACTTCAGAATATTCATAGAGACAGTCATGGTCCCTGTGTTCACTGCACACAGAACGAAACAACGCGAGTATTCCTCTATTCAATGACAAGTGGAAGGTCAGGTACCAAACCACCATTTCTGAGAACTGTGGCACATTTTTGTGTTTCACTGAGTTGACTGATTTCTGGTACCTGTGAAGTCTTCCAGCCCAGTGACGTTAAACCACATTTCCCAACTCTTCAGCATTGAGATTTTGCCTCAGAAACTACAAATTTGGCATCACCCTACAACTTTTCTATTGGATTAAAATCGCTGACTGTGCTGGAAACTCCAGAATATATTGGTCTGCTTATGAGCATTTTCTCAAAGAAATATCCATCTAAACAGCTTTCCACCTTTGGCATAACTCAAAATGAGCTCCTCGAGTACTCCAGTACATTTCAACCGACCCATAATCTCTGCTATGTCAAATCAACACCACAGTATGAGTAAAATCTTCATAGCATGCTGATTTAGCTACCATGCTTGCTAGGGTACTATGATTTGAATTCTGTCTTCTCTGACAAACTGTCACAAACAATCCTGCTTTCATAAAATGTTGCTCCACTTTTTGTTTAGGCCATTCATTTTAATTTGGTGAGCTGTAATCTTTTTGGCCATTGTTTGTTCAACAATAGAACTTATTTGGGGCTTTTGCCAATGCTTGGCTTCAAATTGCCATCACAGGTAGATTCTCTGTTATCATTAGCCAAGTCTGCCATTTTGGCTCTGTAATCCATTCTAATGACCGTTTTCTGCTTTCTTTTCATCTTTCAGGTTTTGCTTTCCATTTAAAGAATTTCACTTCAATTTAGCTCATTAGGCCTTCATTTACCCAATCTTCTACCAATGTTTCTAATCCAAGAATGCTGACCTTCCCACCAATGTCTGAAACAACCAATTCCAACCAGATTTTCACAGAGGAATGGACTATGAGCTCTGTGTGTTTACCCTGCATTTGCCCTTAAGTAAACGCTTCCTATGCGTCACCTGTCTGCTTAGTTACGCAATGAAGTCAACACCCATTTCAAATAGTGATGCAAACAATCGATTTACGATTGTCAATTAATGGTTTATTCAATCAAAATTAGTTCCATTTGGTTAACACATGCCATCCACTTAGACCTTCTTTCAGTGTTTTACTACTTTACAAGAAGTTGAATTGGAAGCAAAATGGAAATATATTTGCAAGGTTAGAGAAGAATGTCAGGCAACATGTATGATGATTGAAAGTTTTTTGTCTGGCAATATTAAATTATGACAGCAATGTTGAATGTGTTTTCACAAACACTTCTAAAATAAATAATGTACTTCCCCTGTTGGATAGGCTCTCACTGCCTTTGATGTCCAAATTAGTTGTGAAGTCCCAGAATGATTTGTGGTGGAGGAAAAGTATTATGCGCAAAATGTATTCTGCTATTATAATATTCAACAAAAGAACAGTGCAAGGTGTTCCCTGTGCACCCCAGGTACAAATGTCATTTATATGGACTTCTGACAAGATTGTCTTGCTTAAAAATGCAACCGAATAACTCGAGTCACACATAACTTAGTTTACTATTTGGGAACTGCAAATGCAAAGACAAGAAGCAATGTAATCTCAAAGCTCTGGCCAATATAAAACAGAGGCAGCAATTAAGAAGACTTCCTAAATCAGTTTGGCACTGGGACTAAAAGAAAAAGTTTCAAGGTCAAGCTAAGCAGTCACAGTAAATGAAATTATAATGACTGTGGTAATTGCTGGAACTATACTGATAGGGGAAAAGTGAACGTTTGAGGTCACTTATTTCACTGGAGTTAAAAAAAAAAAAAAGAAAAAAGAAAGAAAATCACATGAAGTGCCTAATGATCTCTTTCATATACTGTATTCCAATAAAGCCTTGGGAGTATTTTTAAAGGAGAGGTGCCATCCTCAGAGCTGGTTTCATTTGGGTGTCGGAAATATCCCCCTTGATCTCACTAACTAGAGCGCATCTGGGAAAAAAAAGAAGGCTTTGAAAAGCTCAGGTTGAGATGAAAAACTGGGGAGGTGAAGATGACACCATCAAAGGCCTACATTAACTGCACCGGGTTTGACTGTAGAGCTTAATGTAACAGGCTGAAGACGACAAAGCAAGGAAGGCAGTGATTTTCCCAAAAAGAACTAAACCAGCTGTTTGAAGAGCTATTCTTAAAATATTTACAGTGTGAAATTTCACACTAAGAAGTGCCACGATGCTCAAGCAAAATGGCTACTATGGAAGATAAGCAGGTTGGAGCTTGGCGAGGGAAAAGGTTGCAGTCACTCAAACAAATGACTACTTTCAGTGCCAGAAATGTTTGCTTTTTCATTTCAAAATTCACATTTTCTAGATCCAAGTTAAAATATTCAATGACAAAAATCTGCTGGGAATTATCATTTCGAAAGGTCTAGGTGGCAAAAAAGCAAAGAAGAGACAATTCTATTTTTCAATCCTTGAGTTTTATACGCTCTCATTTTATTAAATGTTGGATCCTAAAGCAAATAAAAAAAATCTGTTTTAAAGACCCTGTAAAATTATGAAAGGTTGTGATAGTATAAATAAAAATATATCTATAATTGGATCAATTTTTCAGATACTTATTGCACACAATATCAAGTACAAATTAAATGTAATTTTTTATGCCATCTATCATGAAACTGCCACAATGGCTCAAATATACCTTACCATGTGACTGGTTAACTTGCAAATCATACTAACTGCAAACCAATCAAATCTATGTAATGCTGCAACATGCAATTATGAAAAAAATGCTGAAATAATTGTGCTTTTAAAGCAATATAATTTCAATTAAATATTTAAACATTTACTTGTTTGATTCTGTGTTTAATAAGTTATTGAAAGTTTTAAATAAGTCTAAAAATCTTACTGAATTTTTTATTTATAGAATATTTTACAACTTTGAGTTGAACCTTGATATAAATTCAATCATTCTGAACAAAAAGTTGTAATGCGGCAACAGAAATAAAGTCGTACAGTTCTCTTTCTTCCACATACATGGAAATGGTAAATGAAAACTTCAAGACAGTAGAAATTTTAGATTTGAGAATTAATAACCATTAATAAATCAAAGCAAAAAAGAGCAGAGGACGAAAAAAACCCCCCCCGATATATTCTCCTATTCAAGTGGGTCAGTCCACCCTGGATGGGAAAACAGAGAAAGACCCCAGCTGATATGAAGAGCGCCTGCAGGGACAATCATTAAAATTTGGAAGGAAAAAATCCTCTTCTCCTGGTGTGCCACATGTCTCAGGGACACATTAAGTTGTAGCAGCAGGCTTGGAGGAAAGGAAAAGAAAAAAAAAAAATTTATTCATTAATTTCAAAAAATGTGTTCAGAGGACTTGGCTGCATCAGGAGGAGGCTTCATAAAGAGGCAAAATGAGTAGGCAGAGATGTGTCTCTCCAGACTGAAAAGCGGCAAGATGAGACAGTAAGTGGAGCGAAAAAATAAATAAATCTTAAACTGACATCTTGTTGAATGTGTGTGAAATTAAGCTTTTGTTCCGAAGAAAAAAAATAAAAAAAGATTTAAGTGTCAGGTTGTAGTGCTGGCATACTGCGATCCCCTCGCAGCACACAGGAGAATATAGTAAATTTAGAGCAACAATGCTGACTTCACTGCTGGCCTTGTGGAAGTTGAGCTAAAAATCAATAAAAGCCCAAGGTTCATGATATTCTGAAAGCAGAGTCCTTGCAGCAGCTGGACGGGCGAGCAGAGCAGACTTAATGGACAGAATTTACATTCATTCTTTACACTTTGAACATGTGGACAAAAAGCAGATTACACGTAGCGTAACAGACACGCAGAATAAAAGGATGAGTTTTATATCTATATCTTTAAGGAGCCGTTACTGTAGTTATCCGTCATTAGAAGCAGCGACCAAAACAAACCAACTAATGGCCTGAAAGTCGGCCTACAGTGAGCTGCTTGGAGCTACAGCAGGTCCAGCAGTCCTCAAAGCGCTTCTAAAACTTTTTAATAGGGAGAGGTTTTGCCCACAGTTTCCATTAGCAAAGCCTTTTTCCAGAATGCAATTGGATTACAGAACACTGAGCCTTCCATCTTCTCTCCGACTAGCACTTAAGTAGCTGAGAGTTTGTTTACGGCAATGAAGTAGATTTTGAGTTTTAGAGAAATTTAAATGTAACTTTTGTCGTAGTTGGTCGGAGTCAATGTTTTGCTCTATCTGGCTTTTTTTTTTTATAAAATACATGAATTATCTTTGAATTTTGTTTCAATGCCTGATTTCACTAAAAACGGAGCAGTCCTTTCTTTTTATTTTATCATATACACTGCATATTAAAGTTTATTATGATCAGAATAACGAGCTTTGAACTCTGCATCTTCTAAGAATCCTCTGGATTTATACCAACATAACTAAGTTGTAACCATGTTCTGCTCAGAGCTGATCTTTAACACGTCATATTCCTCTGCCCCGTTTGAATTTCATAACAGCTACATTTCCATTTCAATAATAAATGCTATGCTTTTGTTTAGTCTCAGACAACACAAACCGTTTGAAATGTGTGACCATTATGAATGGTCTTTCCGCTGCATGAAGAGCAGAAGATTTCACTGACTAAATAGAGCAGGAAACCAGTGGTTGGTTACAATTTTAGAGCCTCTAATAGAACATTGGCTATTTTTATTAATTCAGTAAGGTCAGTCATCATTTATAAATATGAAAATCTATTGCTAAATCCATCACATTCCAAAGGAAAGCTTCTGAAAGTTCTGTCTAACCTTCCTAATGAGTCTTATGATCTACAACGGTTTCTTTGTCTAGCCTTTCACGAGTTAAAGTGCCTCACGTCGGCCATTTAATCTGGAATGAAGGAGCGGTTTAAGGGGCTTAAGCTGGTCTTGACATCTCAGTTTCGTCCCCTGTGCATAAAAAGACATTTCCATGCATCACGTAGAAACTCCAGAAATGTAATCTGCTAGTGAAGACAGAAGAGCCACACAGGGAGAAAAGGTGATTCTGTATTGATGTGTGTTCTCTCCTAAAGTTCTACACAAGCTAATTGGAACAAGCACACTCTTATCCACTTTACTTATCCTACTCTGAACCAAATATTTTATTGGTTAACTCTTAAGAGTCAGTACTTGCTTTGAAACTCAATGCTATTGTAAAATAAATCCAGTTTAAAGTTAATTGGACTCCTGAGGCTGACCTGTGCATTTCCATTTGGCAGATTCTGAATTCAACTGCAAAGCAAGCATGCAGGAATACAATCTCCACCTCTCCAGTGTGGTCTCAACATCAGTGAATTTCCGCCCGTTTCCAGCTCCAAGCCTCCCATCTCGTTTTATAGTCATGCTACCTGCCAGCTGGTCAACTTGATAACCCCCATGATATAAAAACCTCCTGACTGGCTCGTTTTCAGCAGCCACTCACAGATTTGACAACCTATTCCAGCTGTCGCCATGTCCTATCTGCCCTCCTTTCGTCCATCTGCCATTTCTCATCCTGAGCCCTCAGCCCTCTTTCACCCCCTCATCCCTCCGACTGTTCAGCCGGCGCTCGGCACCAACACCAAGAGACCGTGGGCTGTTTTCGCCCTTGCCTCGCTGTCAGCTGCTGTCGCGACCTGAAACAAAGCCACGGCCCCAGATAGCGATGATCTGTAATGTCACGCCAGGTGAGCATGCCAGTGGCGAGGTTGGGATAATAAAGTCATCCTCTCACAATGGACCGCTGGAAAGGGACCGGAGAAATGGCCCCAACAATAGACACATCTGCAGCAGAACAACAGTAAGATGGGATTCAGCCAAAATGGAGAGATGCCCGTCGCTGAGCCAACAATGGGCAGAGACAATTATACACATGTATGTAATTACTCTAAAAACAAAAACATTCAGCGCAACAATTAATACTTATTCTTAATCTTTAAAAAACATCTGCTAACCAGATAGAAATGTTTCAAATTGTAATGCATTTTCTTTCCACTGTTCTCCACTCTTCAAAACAATAAAAAAACAAAACAATGAAGAGCTCCCTCCTAATTCATGATTTAGATAGAAACAGCCTGAATTACAATATGAAAAACAATTCCAAACCTCCATCCTGAAGGAGTACAAAGTACTACCTCCCTCCCTTTTCCATTTTTCTGGTTTTACACGTTCAGTCGCATTAATAATGTTCTTGAAAAACGGCTCCTTTAGTGGAAATGCACTTCCTGTTTAATCAAGTTCTCTGTTAGCAAACAGAGGAGGACCAAAACACTACTACTGAGACATACCTAATTAAGTGGCCAGTTGGCTCTCGATGCCACACTTTACCCAAAATGATAGGCATCAGGGTGATGTGGATGCCATAGTGATGGAGACTCTGTAACTGCATTCTATAAGAATTTAGAAAATTAATGTTCTCGTATTTTGTTGCAGCTCTAGTTTGTTTGAAGTTCAACTATACAGAAGAAATGGGAGGAAAGCTGGAGATGGGATCATCCAACCATGGTTCAACATTTATTTAGTTTCTAATCAGTCCCAGCTGCCAATGCAACATCTAATTCAAGCACAAGTCTCTCCTCTGGTTACAGTCAAGTTGTTTGATTGAAATATGATAATCCACTGCATCCAAGCAGGGTTTTGCAATTACAATGTTTCAAATAATGATATTGATATAGCAAGTGGCTCTATATAATGAACTTGCATCATCTTTGCTAACTGTAAATCACATCCTGACGTCAACTGAAACGAACTATCCAAAGACCAGTAATCTCAATTTTCAGCTTTTATGTCCCGATACAGCCTTGACTTTCATGTTCAGTTTTCTGTGCTATTAATAAATAATTAGAAAGAAGTCATATCAACTATTATTGTTTATCCACCAGAACTTGAGTTTATGTGACTGTGATAAAAGTATTTTAAAATAAAATTTCTCATATAGCGCACCATAGTGTGTATTACTGTGAGGCCTGCTTGCCTCACGGCGACAGGGTTTCAGGTTAAATGCCGCCTCAAGGCTGACTGGAGTTTGCATATTCTCCCTGTCGCTGCGTGGGTTTTAACTTTGTTCTTCGGCTTCCTACCACAATCACAAACATGAATTTTATATTAAATAAAGATTCCAAAGTGACTTCAGGTGTGCATGGTTGTTTGTCTCGCTTATCGTCGTTTTGGCACTTTGAACACCTGGCAACGCACTCCTGATGCCTTCAGCCTCTCAACCCAAGGGTACGCTGCAGCTCCACAGCAACCCGCAACAGGAAGAAGCTGGCATGGAAGACGAGTGACATGAGTTACAAAAATATGTGCGCTGCTAGCAGAAACCTTGCCAAGAAACAAGGGAAATGAATTTTAGAAAAGGAATAAAAATATGATGGAAAGGCATAAAAAGCCTGTAATAAAAAAGGCATAAGAACTGAAATGAAACAACCACAAGGCATGCAAGATGAGCCAAAGAGAACAGCAGCCAATCATCCAACCTGGGAACTGAAAATTTATTACAGAGACTAAAGCAACCAAATCTTCATGTTTAACAAGAGGTAGATAATCAGCTACCAGCTCTATGTGTAGAGACTTAAACCTCAAAAGTATCACACCTCTTCAACTTTAACATTCTTTGGGACATGAAGACAAATTCGAACATATTTTAGAAGGATTTTATGTAAACTTAGATACTAGTACTTGAGCACATCCCAGTGCAGTTTGGAAATGCAAACTGAAGCAAGTAAAAACTCCAGTTGGGGATTTACCTTTGATTCAACCCAAGCAGAGTTTGTACAGTTTAATACTTTGTATCAACGTTTACAAAATATGAAAATGACAAGAGATATGTCGGCACCAGCATCAGTATCGGCCAATATTAACAACTGATTTATTTCCATCAGTTGATCTCTACAAATGATTCAACAGCAGACAGTTAGTGATGATGGCGGTCGTCAAAGATTCCACTGGAACCGTCCTGAGTCTACCACAAACCTGAGATGATCACCTGCCGACCAAAGCGCCCAGCACCGCAGACTTCAACAAGCAGCTCAACTTTTCAGGCAAGTCAACCACAGAGTCTTAACACAAATAGCTCCCTGCTGACAGCTCCACTGACATCAATGAAACTTCCTGGTTGTTTGTTGGAATTTCACAGGTTGTGAAGCTTAAAGGTGTGTGAATATCCAGCGGAAGACATCACTTCTACAAGTCACCTAATCACTAAGTAGTGTCCGAATTTATTTCATTTGATTAAATGCAGCCGTTCTGTGAACATCTGAGAGGACATCAGTGAACTATCAGCATCATGAAGACCAAGGAACACAGCGGTAAAGTCAGAGGTAAAGCTGCGGGGAAGTTTAAAGCAGGATTACATTTGAAAACATCCCAACCTTTAAAACGCTTGGGACTAAGCACAGTTCAACCAGTAAGCCAGGATGGAGCAAAAGACTCGAGACTGGGGTAAAGGGTCACCCGGGTTAATACAGTCAGAACTAATAGATCAGGGGCCTGAAACACCACAGTCCAGTCCAAGTAAAGATCTATTCTGATTGACAGAATGTCGGATAACAGGAAGTTCTATCTTTACAGACACTATAGAAACTAATCCGAGCCTGAACTATTTCACAAAACCAGTTGACAAGATTTTTAGGCATAACTGTTATAACAAAATGTGGTTCTATAAGGTTCTTCTCAAAAGGCTGAATGCAAATCCTCAGTTTTCAGATTTTTATTTTTCAAAAATAGCTAATTGTGTATGATTTTTCATGGGGTATGAAAACTTAGTAGCCTCCAGTTTGCCCAGTACTTCTTGAGACCAGTTCCTACTAAGATTAATCTGCCTTACCCAACAGCCACCTACCTAGTTTCTCTGCCAGTATCAACTAAGTTTCTGCAAAATGTTCTAGGGATTAAACTGAAAGGAGAAAATTACTTAAAAATAAGCTGAGCAAAGCCGTTTCTACTATTCAGTAAGACTTCGGAGATGCCTTAAGCAGCTGATCTTATTAAACAGACTCCGCAGTAAGCAGCCTATCAGCCACAGAACACATTCAGTTCAACCTGAGGCAGAAAGTGACAAAAACCCATCCTCTTTCCACGTAAAAACAGTGAGGCACAGATACTGCGATACATATGAACGCAAACCGATGAGGCGATTCTAACGAACAATGCAATCTCTTTGGCCTCGCCACCAAAACCTTCCTCAGTCTGAACGCTTGGCAGGCAGTCATTTCTTTTCTCCTCCTCTGCCTCCTACCATCCCACTGCCGATCCTCTCTCTCTTCTCTCTGTATGCAGGTGTGCTCGCCCACAGAGCTGCGAGCTGACTTCTGTCAGTAAGAGGACGAGGAGGCATAAGCACAGGTCCTCCTTGTTCTCCTCCAGCCCACCTCCCCCATTAGACCACCCAGAGGGCATGCAGGACCACTTCAACAGGAACAAAGTGGAGCTGCAGTGAAAGCTGAGAGATCGAGTTAATAATTAAAGGACTATCTGACCAATAATGACATTCAGTAAATGCCAGCGATTTCCTGCTTTTCTCAGAGACGAGCATTAGTTTGAGGTCGATTCTGAACAGCTATTGTCCATTGCTCGGGTTTTTTAATCTGATTTTTTAAAGCAAAGTGTCAAACAATAAAACATTAGATTAGTTTTGGGTGCTCTAAGGCAACTCAAGACCCAACAACCTGATTCTTACCATTTGCATAAAACTGTTACTGCAAGAAAAACAAGAAATCAGGGGAAAAGTTCACTTGCACAGGCACTGAAAACGAATGCCTTCAATTACAGCTTTGCATCCGGTGAGCAGACACTCCGCTCCGTCTGTTCTTCGCTGGGCGGACGAGTCCTGCAGGCTGGATGGTCACGGAACAACAATTGCATCAAAACAGCCATGACGGCGCACAACAAACAGCTTGACAAAAGCTGCATCAAGCAGACGGTTTCTCTCCCACTCTGCGTGGCAACACACAGACGTGGTGCGCTTTTTTTTTTTCTTTCCTTAATGTGGACGAGAAACATGGGGGATAAATTTAGTTCTGGTATCTAGGTTTTGTTTCTGGGCCAACTCAGACCTGCTCCAGGTCATGCTCTTGTATTAAAGATGACAAATAGGGCAGTGTGTATTCGTAGAAGTATAGAGCGTATCCTGAAAATGCATGTTGAAACTTTCTTTTTCCAGTTTTATGTTAGAAGGAATTGATCTGCATGAAAATAACAGTAATATTTTAAATCTGAACTCCAAAACTACTTTTGGCGCACCAACTATCAGAAGAGAGCTCTCCTTCGTACGCCTGACTGTAAAAAAAAATTAAAATAAACCTTCAATTCTATGGGAGTCTTTGAGAGAGCGCTTTCAGTGCTTTAAAGTGGCAGTATTATGTGTTATCCAACCATATGGTGCACAATCTAGTAACTATCTTCAATTGTTATAACAATGTTGTATATCAAACATGACATAAAAAAAATTTGAGGTCGCAATTTGACGCCTTCATATTAGACTGTCTCTTTAAGAAGCACCTGCTCTTACCGACACTCCGCCTTCAGGGCGTCATCAGAACAATGCCTTTCCATTATGCAAGTAAACGTTCTTAGAAGCCATGGACTAAGTAGTTTGTATGATGCACCCAGCAGATGCTCAGTTCCACCAGGTTTTTGCTAATTACTGCTGCTGCTAGTCTGAAGGAGCCGAGTAGGAAGACGGCAATTTGGGAGAGAGCATTTAATGAATGGCTGCCCTGGGAAATTCAAGAATTTCTCAAACATGCATGGAGCAACACTCCAGGTATGTTTATGATGAGGGTTAATACACCCAAATTTAAATTTTGGAAGACAATCTTACCAACATGCTGGACTATATGCCATGTTAGACCTCGGACTTCTACAGCTGGGGTTAGACATTTACTCGTACACATAATATTTTAACCAGATTACGAGTTGCATGATGTACATTAAATCCCAAATGATACAGCAATGCTAATGTCTGCACAATCATATTTGCAAAGGACTGCTTGGGTGCAATATTTGATAGGTTGTTAAAATTCAAGTATGTATTTGGTCTGTTTCAAAGCACAATCTTAATCCCACACCATCAAAATGGCTACTTCATAAAATTAGCTCAATCAATAAACTAAACAATCTACTGCTTTTGATTATATCCCTAAAGATACAAATATTTATTGCAGCATACCCATAGCCTGTATAATTCTGAACCTGTTTGAATAAGAATAATCCATTATAAATTCAAACATGTAACCCCCAATCCTGTTTTTTTAAAACTCATTTAAGTAGTTTTTATTTAATTATTCCACCCTCGCAAAAGTAAAGCTGAGTAATTAGGAGATGAATATCTCAAAAGCCCGTGATGAGTGCATGTAAACCCTCTGACTGGAACTGTACCCCTTATTAGGTGGCAACGGCGCAGAGGCTTTCAGAAAAACGTCATCAAGAACACAGACTAGCAGGCAAATCAAGTGCAAAAAACTAGGACATCCTCTTCAGTTCAGCCTGAATGAATGGAGAACTGCCTCTCATTTCTGTACAGTAGAAGATCTTTAATAGCTGCTGGAAAAACCTGGCTGAGGAGCTCAACTCACAACCTTGGTCACATTATCCACAGCAAAGAGGATAACCACAAAAGGGAGGTCATGAAAGATTATTTAGTCATGGAAAAGTAGCTTGCTTAAGGTTGTTCGCACCGAATACAAAGGAGAGCGGAAAACCTTGATCACTAAAGCAAATAAGACTGAAATCATAATCCTTAATCTTTTATAATGGCTTCCCCTGGCCAGATGCTGCTTCCTTCAAATGAGACCATGTTGCCTGGATCAGCTCTCCGTTTCACATTTGCAGCATGCTGCACTTTCACAGACCCCGCTGCCATGTCTGACAATATTCTCCTGGGAAACCCTGCCGAGGAAGCAGGGGCTTGACATGAAGCCTCTTGGCTGAGGTGAAAGCAGGGAGCAAACGTTAGACGAGGAAGAGAAAGTAGCTCGACACGTCGATTTCTCACCGCAGTCATTAATTTCCTACAAAATGGACGGCTTTCTCCAAACTGGCATTAGTCTAACACCTGATGGTTTTACAACAGCTTCAGGGCAACTCCGGGCCTTTTTCCTCCCCGTCACGCTATGATTCAATGAACATGCTAATGTGGCCCTGTCTCAACAGACACCTGCCAGCAACAAGTCCTGGAAACCGCCTGCTTGTTCCCTCACTAGCCTTCTCCTCACTTCCTGACGCTACAAAAGTTTTTATTTTAGCTGCTCCTGACATTTTCCAACAGTTTTGTGCTGGAGCTGCACCCCGCCAGTCACGTTGAAAAAGCTGCAAAAGTAGTGTTAATCTCAAATTTTTCCAAGTAAACATAACTTTTCTGCCTCTTTGACTTTTAAGACTGTAAACACTGATGGGTATGTTATGTAGACCGCATGTTTGAAAGATAAAAACCTAATTCACACAATGGGATAAAACTTTAAAGTAGGGAGCCTCATCTGAAAATGGAGAATGTTTGATTTTCGTTTATCGTATATGCCCCAAGTGATCAGAAAACACACAGAACTAAAATCATCATCACATCCAAGCTCATAACTACTGTTTTTTAATTAAAGGGTACAACATCCTGTTTGCATCATCACGATTATTTCAGTTACATCTACATGCTACATGTGATGAGACAATGCTACTACACCGTTAGACCCGTTTTCAACTATGGACCTCTGGTATTTGTAGAGGTTAGGGAGCCGTGAAAAGCTAAGTAGCTAAAAGTACAGATACTTGATATCCTTTTTAGAAAAATCTATAACTGTATATCTTAATGATTCAAACACCAAATAAGGTTTGAACCATATTTGGGTGTATAATATGCATTAATACACACAGTGGAAACTGTACGAGTGCAGTTAGTAGCACTGTTGCCTTGCAGCAAGAAGGTCCTGGGTTCGATTCCCGGCCTGGGGTCTTTCTACACGGAGTTTGCATGTTCTCCCTGTGCATGCGTGGGTTCTCTCCGGGTACTCCGGCTTCCTCCCATAGTCCAAAAATATGACTGTCAGGTTAATTGGTCTCTCTAAATTCTCCCTAAGCATAAATTCTCTCTGTGTTGCCCTGCGACAGACTGGCGAACTGTCCAGGGTGACCCCGCCTCTCGCCGAAACGTTAGCTGGAGATAAGCACCAGCACCTCCCAACCCCGCTAGGGACAATGGTGTTAGAAAATGGATGGATAGATGGATGGAAACCGTATTAGTGCTACCACAGAATATCTACTTCCTTATGTCATTTTCCAAAGAAAAAAAACTGAACTAAGATGAGCCAGGAGTCTACTGTCAATAAACACAACAGATTAATGTTGCAAAACTATTAATGTGTTTTTAGAATCTTTATATATATATATATATATATACAGTAGTATTAATCTTTAAATATAAAAAAAATGGGTAGAATCTCATGGAAAATGTTAAAATGCCAAAACTCGAGATTAAAAAGCGAACACCATCGGCCTTCCCAGGCAGATGCAAGTATTATACAGTGGGGTGTCATTTGAGAAACTGCTTTACAGTATCACTACGATTCCTGCTGAACCCTTCCATTAGTTAGGAAGATAAAACTGTATTCTCATTTTCCTAAACAATAGTGCAAGCCCCACATGTTGTGCAGCCCTTCCCAGGATATTCAAATGATACTACTGTGCATTTCAAAAAACAGAAAAATAAAATGCGGAGAGAAGGAGGAGGGGGCTACTCGCACTAATTGTTCAGGTTCAGAAAAAAAAAGCTGAGGCGCAACATTTCGTGCAAGATTTTCTTTTCACAGCACTTAGCAATTTTCTGCAGCACAGAATAATTCATTACGCCTGTAAGAGACGTTTCAAAATCCTTGCAAAGGCGTAAACTGAAAGTGTTTCATGAAGTCGTAGGATTGAATTTAAATGCTGTAAAACTGCTGCTATTCCAGGTGTCAGTGCAGCACCAAACACAGAAACCTTTACAGTCTGCTTTTGACTAAAACCTGAATCAGAGTGGGCAAAGAAATCAAAGTAGAAAGATTTCATTTTTAGCCTATTTTTTGGTGGAAGAATGTTTTGTTTTTTTAACACTTCCTCACTGACTCATATTTTTATAGCATTTACTTATTTGAGTAACACTAAAGTTTACACAATGTCTGGAGACAAAATGTGGGCCTTGCTGCTGGTGTCTAATATAAGTCAGTTTAAAAGTGACCCTCTTTTCAAGCTCTCAGCCCAAATGATCAGGACTTTAAATTATAGAGAAAAGCAAAAATCTTTGATATATTTTCCAGGTCTTCATTAAAGTTAATTAATATCTTGTGCCTAAATCTTCAAACAAAAAGGAAAGAGATGAACAAGTAAAGTCAGGCAAGCTGAAAAGCAGAAACAAGAAGAAGAGAAATGGCACTCTTGTTTTCGGCATCCTTCCAATGGCTTCGGGGCTTCAAACAATGCTGCCTGGTGAGGAAGTGTGCAGCTGGAAGATACTACAGGAGCAGATGGTGAAAGGACAACAATCTTACTTGCCCTTAGCTTAACCTCATATAACTACACCCACACTTCACACTTGGCAGGCTTATGCATGGGTTTTGCATCGCAGCTATATCATAAATTCAGTTCTCACCAGCACCAATAACAGGAGCTGCAGCTAGGTCCATTTTTTAATAACGTAATAAAAATTAAACATTCTGTCATTTGTTTTATTCATTTTGCTATGGGTCAAAGGAATACTGTACTTCCATACGGTCCCTGGCTTTTTTTAAGTTTGCAGGTCACATATTGAAACAATTTTCTGCTATTATTTTTTCATTGTTTCAAAAGTAATTCATTCCATTCAGATACTTTAATTAAACGCTGGTTGATTGGTTTCCTGCAGTGGAGGATGATGACTGACCAGACTTTTAGTGTCATTAAAGATGCGTCTTTGAAGCAAACAGCATTCAAAATAAAAATTGCTGGCAATCGTTTTGAATTTGATTCAATTATTCCCGTAAACAATCATGAGGCAGGCCGCTCGCTCTGCTAAGTCATGCAGACAGCGGCCCAACATGGCTCATTACTTTCTAATTACATGAGCACTTTAGTAAAGCCAACTTAACCTATATTTGTACACATGCTGTTAAAATAATACAACTATGCTATTAGGAAATAATGGCTGAATAACAGCTCAGCTAAAATATAGCCCACCAAAGGCTGTGGCTGTGCTGTAAGATAAATAAGAGAACAGTAACAGTTCCTTTAATTGGACCATATAATGAAATGCACTCAACACAACTTGTTCGAAATTATTCCAAAAAGCCATTTAATAACGCTGCAGAATCTGCTGTGGATGCAAGATGTCGTGGATTTCAACTCTTCCCAGCTTTGCAACAACAATATAATAATAAGTTGCGTTTAAAAATGTAATGTCCACTCCTATCCAGAAGACTGAGATCCTTTGCTGGAACTGGAAGTATGCTGGTCTCATTTGATCAGAGATCAATAAATCTGCCAATTGTCCTTTAACTGGCTTCACCTAGCTTCATCCGTTTTCTCAATGTTGAGTATCATCCATACTATTTTTCATACATCTGTGCTATTTCAGAGTATTTGCTGAAAACGCCAGGGATTTCACAACTGATTGACCAATATTTTATTCATTCTACAACAATCATTTCATCTTAACCACTTTCACAGATGCATATTTTTCATGCATCGTGGTGCTTAGACATTTTTAAACGTTGTAAATGGTCAAACATAATAATTGTTAATGTTGGCAATGCCAAAAACGGGCAATCCCATTCTATTTTTCTACCAGAGCATCAATAAATGTTTGTATATTTGATTACATGAGTGAATAAAATGATTGTTTCCTGTATTACATTAAATCTGCAATACTAAAACTGGGATGCAGTGACAACGTAAATGCTTGTCACTTATTATAGCGATAAGTGACAGAAGCTTGAGTGAAGGTCCATCTTTAGTGTTTAAAGCCAGTAAGAAACTCAAAATTCTGTTTTTTGTTTTTTTTTGGGCGTGCCGTGGTGGCATAGGGGTTAGAACGACCCATATTTGGAGGCCTTGAGTCCTCGACGCGGCCGTCGCGGGTTCAACTCCCGGACCCGACAACATTTGCCGCATGTCTTCCCCCCTCTCCTTCCCCGTTTCCTGTCAGCCTACTGTGATATAAGGGACACTAGAGCCCACAAAAAGACACCCTGGAGGGGTAAAAAAAAAAATTCTGTTTTTTGTTTCTGATCATTGAACTCACCGCAGTAAACCATCAGGACAAGCTCACAAAACTCTTCCGAGTGGAAGTTGTAATGGAGGGAAGAAGTTGAATTCTTATTATTTTCAGTGTTGAAATGG
Source organism: Xiphophorus hellerii (assembly GCF_003331165.1). Taxonomy (NCBI): domain Eukaryota; kingdom Metazoa; phylum Chordata; class Actinopteri; order Cyprinodontiformes; family Poeciliidae; genus Xiphophorus; species Xiphophorus hellerii. Next base: position 10,882,577 of record NC_045684.1, read on the forward strand.
TGTTTAAAAACAAAGTCGGAGGAATTGCTTAGACTATATTTTATACAACATATCCAGACCTGTCTGTAGTTCATTCAAGCTGCGAGACAGTGAGAGAGAGCAGGCTTTCAGAATTTGACAAGGAGAAAGACATGTTCCATTCTGGAAATATGGGTTAATGGTAAAAATGCACTTTCTGTATGAACTGAATGTGCTGTTTCGCAGCTTCAGCACACCTGTCAGCTGATGGCTGATTAACAGACTTTTTGCTGAACTGCAGTTGTCTGAATCAGGACTGCTACAGACCGGAAGCATCTAAAGGGCAGTGTGACTCGAGGACCAGGGTTGGGAAACCCCCTAACGAATGCAGTGAGACACCATCTCTCCTTTCAACGTAAATAAAAAGCCTCACAACTAACACATACAAAAATAGAATATTCTTACATTTTGGCTCTAAAGAGAAGAGAATTTAAATTTTCTAAAACTGAGTCAGAATTCACTCTTCTCATTTCATATACACAGTATTAGAAATAGAAGACAGAATCACGTGAATGTGCAAAGATCAATATGAAATATCTGCAATAAAAAAAACATTCTAAAAATAATGTTAGATCCATATAAGTGACAAAAAGACTAGCTAAAATTTACTATGCTTAAATTGCGTTAAATATAAATACTTTGATGTTGTCCTTTCGGCTGTAAGAAAATGATCTCAGTTAAGTGGTCAAATCAAGTTGAGCAGGCTTCCAGATAAAAAAAAAAAAGAATTCAAATGTCACCAGCTTCCAATTCACAACTCCAAAATCTATATATTAAAAAAAAACATCAAAAAAGAAGTGTGGAACAGCTGCCCAGTTCTGATAACAGAGTTATTAAAAATCATGCAACAAGCTCTTGTCAAACATGAACACAGGACATTCAGCAGAAAACTCTGGCAATTACATACAGACCTTTTCCACCACTTGTGTTTCACACATGCACTTCACAGTGAGAGATTTTCTGCTGCAGATGTGCTCTCACAGCATGATAAACGAGAGAGGAGGAGGAGTACATGTCTGGAAGGCTTAGGAGAAAGGGTATAATGCAGATATATAGCATTATATCCCTTACCCATATAAAAACCTCTTTTTCTAACAGCATGATGAAAACTGTGACGGAGGCTCCCTTTAGACAGTAGTTAAATATATCCACGAGCAAAAATACAGATTAGATTCAAATGTGAATGTGCTGCACGCTCCAAATGTTCCGCAGGGTGCGCTTCTACGTTTACGTACAGTATCACTTCCAATTCAGCTCAAAAATACTCTATTTATCCCAAAGGGAAATTGAAGGTCGTCATAACTTTTATCATCCAAGTACCTCCAAAGAGCCACTGTGGATGGTGATGCTGCGGGCAAGAAGGATCTCTGGTAGCAGTCAGTCTTGCAGCGAATCTGAAGAGGACTCTGACTGAAGACTGTTGCTGTATGACAGATTGTTGGACAAAAACTTCCAACCACAGCTTTGTTTCTAAACTCCACCCCTCGGTTTAAGAAGATTGCAGGAGACAGTCAAAACTCGTACAACCAGTAGTTGACAAACTACTCTGCTCTTTATTCAGACAAACGTTTCCTCTTAGAACCATCATCGTTGTCCAGGATTATCCCAAGTCATTAATGCCCAACAGCACAGTGCCATTGTGTAAATATAATGCTGTGAAATTCTCCTGACCGGTTCCTTTGTACAGTAAGACTCTTGATTCTTTTTAACATCTCTGCAAACCATGGTAGAGCTAAAAGACCTAAAATACCAGGAAGACCTTTAAGGGAAAGCAGAGAAGCATTTTTAGATCAGATTCACCTTGACTGACAGCAGATGTGAACGCAACAACTCTGATTCTCAAAAACAAGTCACTCATTCCAGCTTTTTACTTTATGCTTTCCCTTAAAACATTTGTGTTTTTACTTTTCAGTGCAGATGTGGCACTTATCAAAAGTAAGTTTTACAAACCTTCAGGTTTTTTGTTTCATTACTAAAAAAAAAAAATAAATCAGCGTGGGAACTATTCTTAAATCCACTTGCTACCTCTCATTTCAGTCTTAAAGAAGTCAGTTGGACAGAAATTCAGTTATTTGCAAACTTGACTTTGCTCTTAAACTTCTACAAGCCATGCTACACGGCTCAGATTTATGCATTTTTATTAATCAAACACTACAAAATGATGAACTCAAAGAAAAATCTGTAATCCAGGAGCCAAAGCACATCCTTCTCTTACAAAAGCAGCATTACTTCTGGCAGCAGGGTCTATTCATCGCGCGGCGACGTCTTCACACAATACACTTCACTGAAACCACTAACTCAAACCTTGAAAGGACTAATAATTTAGAGCCATCTTAAGAAAACTGAACTACGCTTTTCAACGATGACATGACTTTGCAAAGGAATTACCTTCGCCAAAGAAAAAAAGCATTAAAAATATGACAAAATATATTTTTGACTGTAATCAGAGCAGCCAGAGACTCATCAAGCAGTCTTTCACTAAATCAGCCTTGCCTACGCTGTTCGCACATTGTACAATATGCCTGACATTTTTAGAGTGTCTAAATCCAACCATAATTCCACAAATTGCTGGCTTGTTTAATGTGATGCTTATCTGTGGACAAAGTGGGGGGGGAAACAGCCAAACTAACAGCACCAATCAAGCATGTCTGAGGATGATGGCCCCTTCCAATCAGCAGATGGTACATCACATCACTTTCTATTCTTGCTGTCAAAGAGGTAAGAGATTCATCAGCACAACAGAATGCAGTACAACGCCAAACCATACCATACAATCCATAGAAACCACTGACTAAAGTTTGTTTCTTTGTTTAGAAAGGTCTTGAGTTTTTTATGAGACCCAGAGATGTCCATTTTTCGTAGCTCCAGAAAACACTAACAGCAAGGAGGAAAGTGCATCATGAAATAAACATGGAATAAAAAATAAACACAAATTTTAGATGGTGGCCTCAAGGTTGCACATGTTGTGCAGGTCAGGAGAAAAACTACAATAGAGAGATATTTTTTCAGATTTAGCTGAAGGCAACTACAGTAGCTTACAAAAGTTTTCTCAATCATTGAACGTTTGCACATTTTTTCATGTTACAACCACAAACAAACTCCGATGTATTGCATACATCAGAGTTTGTGGCTTTTTGTAATAAACTTTTTTTATTAGATTTTTAGATTTTTTTTATTTGTCAAAGCATTGACTGAGCACATTTGTGAACTATGACCTTAAACATGCAGCAAAACCTACAACTAATTGGTGCAATACCAAGCATGTCCAAGCTGTAAAATCTTCAGACCTAAATCTGAGATTCTGTGGCAAGTTCTGAAAAATCTCTCCATTTAATTTGATTAACCTTGAGTCACTTTGGGAAAAAAAGGATGAAGAAAAAGGTCAGATTCTAGACCAGGGGTCTCCAACTCAAAGTACTTGAGAGCTACCGTCCTGAAATGTTTACACTGCATCAAGTTTGGTTGAGGTATCATAATGACTCACTCATTTGATTCAGGTGAGTTGGACCAGAAATGCATCTAAAAGCTGATCTGGACTGGAGATGGACAGGGATTGAATACAAAGGCATGCCACACTTATCAGATTTTTATAATGTTTGAAATCATGTATATGCTGATATGCATAATTTCATGTAAGCAATTGTGATATAGCTCAGCTGTATCTCTGTACTTTAACCAATCAGTGTAGTAACAACACTTTTAGGACAAAATTACAGTTTTATGTATTTTTTTCTTTTTAAAACCACTAAATTCGACGGAAACACTGCTTGGTTTTTGAGGGTGAAGAGAAACAACAACAGTTCAAGTCTTTTCATAGCTGTGAGGGCCTTTAAACTTTTGCGTATCAAAGACAATCTTTGCTCTCATGTCTGTGACAAGTTGCCAAGAAGCTGCACTGTAACTGTGGAAACGGCCCCCACTTTACAGCCTTACAACTGAAGCAAGGCAGCTACTACAGCCAAGTATGGGGAACGATACCACAGGTAATATAATGTATATATCTTCTAATGAATACTAATGGACGCAACACACAGAACCACCCATGATTAAAGAAAGGTCAGTCCTGCACATTTCCCAGCAAGTCAGACCCAAATCGCCTGAACCATGCTGAAACCTCTCCTGGCTTCAAACCTGGGCTATAAAGTGCAATCAAGTTATCAACATAATTGAAAAGGTAAGTGTCACGCTGAACAAGACTGAGCACCTGTCCTTGAAAATTAATAAATTAATGCCTCAGTCATGGAGAATGGCTGAATGCCACAGAGTACAGGAAGGAGTGATGGTGCATCCCGGCCGCCGGTCCACACCCCACAGCCCATGTGACACAGCTACAACCAGGAATAATCCTGCATTGTGATGGCAGCGTCACCAGACCGGATCAGCGGGCTGTCATCTCAACAGCCTGCTGTGATTACTGAAACGGCTGGAGTACGGAGCTTCAAAAGAGGCAAACATATCGAAGTTTCAAAGGTGTTTGAATGCGATAGCTTAATTTGGATTTATTAAATGTTTAAAATTGTCGTTTTAAACATTTCATGGAAACGTTTTGTGGCATATCATGATTTTATCTTATGTGGTCAGCTTTTACCCGTCAGAATTAGACACAAAGTGATTGGTCTGCAAGTTAGTCAATCAAAAATAAGGATGCATTTGACAACTCACACAGCTGATTTAAATAATTTTATGATGGAAAGTAACAAGATGTAAAATAAATTAATATTGAATTGCAATAATTTTAACATTTACTAGTCATTTAAACATTTCATGACAACATTTTGCGGCACATCATGATTTTATCTTATGTGATCAGCTTTGCCCGTCAGCAATAGACACAAAGTGATTGGTCTGCAACTTAGCCAATCAAAAATAAGGATGCATTTGACAACTCACACAGTTGATTTAAATAATTTTATTATGAAAACTAACATGATGTAAAATAAATTAACATTGAATTGCAACAATTTAAACATTTACTTATTTAGTAAATTACTGACATTTAAATAATTATAGATGGATTTATTTCTGCATTTCATTGAAATTTTCACAATTACAAAAAATGTATTCATTAATTAGATTAAAGCACTTTTGGCTTTCCATAGTCAGTTTTAAATAGTCCTGAAAATAAACAGGTGAGTTTTCAAGGGTACATCCTGTCCCTAACTGCTGCATAAGCAGGTGTATATAAAAGGATGGATGGAGTTTCCATATTTGCTTTTAAGTTGTGCATTTAACAAATTGACATTTCAAATAGATTTATTTTATTAATCTACATTATTAACGGCGTGACAATTTCAACTCTCCACAGAAACTTAGTGCACACTACATCAGCTGGCTATATCCTCCATATAACCAGCTCCAGATCAAATATATCGACCACCGACCCGCATATAATCCCTCGGCGAACCATTTTTAATTCCACTCGCTCTACTTTAATTAAGTTTGAAATGAATTACAAACAGTTCTGATAGAGAGCTGGTACTTCCTCAGTCTACAACGAAGTTGTACCAGCAGCTGAACACTCCACATACCTTCCAGCGTCCTGCGGTCGTCAACCACAGTTGCACAGATGAGTGCTACAACCTGCAGAAGATGCAGTCGGACCAGACTGGTTACCCAGATCATCACGATAAACGTCAAGATCCCTCATACCTGCTGCACTCCGCTCCTCTGACAATTAAAGTGATTGTGCCAAGGACATGAGACAGAAATCCCTTCACTGATCATCACTGGGGAACAAGTGTTTGAATCCAGCGGGATATAAAACATCTAAAATAAGTTTAAAAACTTAGCACTGTTAAAGTAACTTATGCAAGGAGATTATTATACGTCATGTTTATGTAAAAGGGGGAAAAAATGGGTCGACTTAAGCATCTTTCATTGGCACAGCGAGCACTTGCAAATCGATCTGATCTGCTAGCTTACCATGGATCAAACTCGTGGATGATGCTCTCGAACCGGATCACAGCGAAAAGTCTGGAGCTGAATCCTGCCAGGCAGGCCAGGAAAAGAATGCTGAAGGAGAGTAGAGACTGCCACCCGGCCGGTTGTGTCAGTCCGCCAGAGAGGCCTCCTTTGCCCCCTGCTCCTCCTCCACCGCCGGCGCCAGGTCGGCTGTTTCCGTGCACCGAGCTCCCAGAATTGCCGGACGCCTTGTGCTTCCCGTCACTGGCTGCGTGGTGCTCCGCCATTTCTGCGTGCGATGTCGGTCGGATTCGTTAGAGAGCGTCCGTTCCCCCCACTTCTCCTCCACCTCCACCGCCTCCTGACGCTCTCCCGAGTCTCCCTCCGCTCCTTAACCGCTGTAAACTCCCCTCGGTTGTCCGTGCTCAGGGTTCCTCTCTCCGGAGCCGCTCCCGGTGTGTGTTTAAACGTGTTTTCAGTTGACTACCGCAGCCGTTATGTTCCTGCCCGCATACTCCTGCGCCACAGAGACAGCGCTGCTCGTTCAATCCGCTTCACGACTGAACGCCGGTGGGAAGAGGCGGGAGGGGATACAGTGGGCGGGGCGTGCGGGAGCGCTTGTGGCCTTTCACAGATCGACAGGTAAGAGAGGGCGGGGCTTCGGGTTAATCAGCCAATAGCAAAGAAGATTTGCTTAGATTGCCAGAGAAGTTATCCAATAGACGAATAGATAAATCGTGGCTGGTTGTGATTGAAAAATGAAAAAAAACCAAAAAACTCTTGACACATAGAGGGGTTCCATAAACAAAGAATAAGTTGTTTTAAATTCTTAATGTTATGTTGTTAATTAATTTTCTAAATTTGTTTGATTACAAGTGTTTTCTACAAAATTAATACCAGTTTATATATTACAATGCACTGCCAATCAGAAAAACAAGTCCATGCCTGGACTTAATAAATGAAATAGGAAAGAACCACCCATTGGATAATTTTGAATAATTATTAATTAATTATTACTAATTTAGTTTCTGTTTTGGACCAGTAAATTATATTTGAATTGACTTGAAACATCTTTCAGCTGGCAAGTTGTTTAACTCAAGCTGATGCTTTGAGTAACTTCTCATTTCTTAACCAACCATGTCAGGATACACATCCTGTGGTTGTTGAAAGGATGTTGGTGTATTTCAGAACAGAATTACATGCATGCATTAAACAGAGAAAACAAAAAGACTGCTGAGTGAAACTGGGCTAAAAACTGTCCAACTGGAAGGACACATGGGGAAAACTGCATGTTCGTGGTAGAAATGTGGCTGTGAAAAATGACTGATCATTATGAGGGATCACTTAGACATCTCTACACATATGTAAAATGAACTGATAGGATTGAAACTAAACAGTTTTGCTGCCTTTAGAAAAACAGTGATTGGTTTGGCTTTCCTGGGGAGAAAATGTTAAAATTAATAGGGAGCATAAAGATTAGACTTTGGAGCAATGGATGAAGGTCATGTGGTTTGGGGATCAAATATTTACCCTGTTCCCTCTGCATAAGGTGATCCGCATGCTTAGGGTCAACTCTAGATCATAGCACTTGCCTCACAGGCGTTCTTTGGGCATATGATGTCATTGAACCTAAACTCCGACTACCTGAACGTACTGAATAACCAGGTTATTCCATTAATCATTTTTCTTCCCTGTGGGAATGAGCATATTGTAAGACGACAATGATGGGACTTATCATTGCAAGTCCCATCATTGCGTTGTTCATGTAGCCTGAGAGATAATTTTCACACATAAATTGGCCTCCATAGAATCCAGACCATAACCTCATTCAGAATTATCTTATCATCTCTACAACTTTTGACCATTTGTGGATTGGCATGCATAACGTCATTCAAAGATAGCTTCTTATATTTCTTTTCTTTTTTCTTTTTTTGAAAGGCAGTGGCCAGATAGGGGCTATCGATTATCTTGGGTGGCTCTCTAAAACTGAAAAACATAAAAGAATTAAAGGAGTTTTATTATACCAAGTCCATAAATATGAGATGGGGTGTGATGTTTTGAAGGTGGTGCTGTAAAGACCAAGAAAGAAAAATAAATCTTAAAACCCATTGTATATCACCTCAACCAAAGCAGGCTGGACATAGCACAGAACCCAAATATGTTAAACTATTCTATTAGAACAACAAATATTCTAGCTTATAATAAAGAAAATCCTGACCAAATCACACTTATTTTCGATGTAGTTTCTAATCAAGAGGCTTAATACAGTCCACAGAGCTCAGAACCCTCCGAATAATAGTTCCCTTGCTGTTGACATTAATAGGCAGGTGTGTGAAGATGAATCGTCTCCATGAGAGCAATATTTCTGTTGCTCATGGATGTTCAGGAGTGAGTGGTTGGAAGGTAAGAAAGACTGATGTGTTTCATCATTCTGCATCCCACAGCAAAGACAACAACAGCACCATTCATCAATCCTTGAAAGCCTTTATTGAGCCGAGACATTTTTTTCTAACATTTCAAATAATCGCTTCTGTATTGAAGCTCCTGGTCAGACCTTTCTGGAAACCAGTAAAACTTACTTTAGATATAGATTGCCACCTATAGAACAACATGTCATCATCAGTCTATGTGTTTTGCTACTTTGTTGTAAATTATTTCATTACATAATGCTTCCAGGCTTGCCTTTGATGAAATAACTTTAATTATACGGTTCCTGTCCTCACTGTTTATCTCACAATAATAATATTAATTTATTCCTAACGTCTCTTCCTACCTGCGGTACGAGTGTTTGTGCTCTGTTTTTTGTACTGTGCATCTCCTGTTTTTCATGTGATGGACTGGGAACCTCTTCAATGTGTATCCCAACTCTCTGTTGACGAACGTTGGAGATAAAGACTGACCCTCCTACGACTCTGCATGAATAATCAGGTACAGAGGGAGAATGGATGCTTTCACTGCACCTGCACAACCTAAAGCATCTTTACTACTCCAGTCAACATTTGAGGGAAAAAGTGAGACATTCATTCACAGACTGTCACTCTACTGTAAGATGATTCGATGATTCAAGTTGAATATAGAGTCAAATTCCAGCTAAAGTATGAAAGAAAAATGCAATTTAAGCGAGTCAAACACATGATTTATTTTAAAATCTGGTAAAAGTGACTGAATCTTCTATTTATTGTCCTTCCCATGACTCTATAGACACACATTTACACAAAATATAACTTTTATTCTTTCAAAGTGCTTTTTAAGAAACAAATAATGTGAAATCCTGCACTGGAAATCCATCCTTCATTCCCCAGTGGAGTATTAAAGTCACCATACATTTGCTGGTGGAACTAAATGGATAGCATCTTTACACTTATTGCAAACATTTGTTTTGTACTTGTAGGGCATCATACAGTCATAAAATGCTGATGCATTATGGATTTATTGGAAAAGAACAGGATGCCAACCTTCCTCTGTATAATGTGAATATCTTACTCAGAAACAGTTTCTTCCCAAACTAAATTTATTGACATGCAACAGACATCCAGGTCTTGTATTTTTTTAGGTTGAGGGCACATTGCTCCTTCGTATGAGTGCAGCATATAGTATAGTACAGCAGTTTTTCTTCTCTTCCAAGGACATATTTGGAATATTTCATCAAAGAATATGATAAAACAGGATCCACTTTAAATATACAACTGTATAAATTGAATCTCTGCCCTTCAAAACTTTATTTAAAGTTGAAAATGAAGACTGATTGGTGAGCAGATAGTTTAAAAAGAATTTAGAGTAGGACTTCATTAAAGCAGCTAACATGGTCTAGTTTTTTGATCAAAATGTTGCCTTCAAAGGGTTTCTTTTTCCAGGCAGAATTTGTTGAGACTGTAGTGCCTTGCAAATGTGTACCTTCACATTTTGTCGAATTATTGCCACAATCCTCAATGTTACTTATTTTATGCGATAAACAAAAAGCTGTGCATACATGTGAAGCGGAAAACTGAAAATAGCTTTCACGTTTAACAAGTAAAAATCTAAATAGTTTAGAATTTAGTTGTTATGATTCCTCAACTCTGATGCCCCTGAATAAAATCAAAAGTTCAATAAATCCAGCTGTTCTATGAAGGTCTCAGATGTTTGGGTATATCAGTAAATGAACAACATCATGAAGACCAACAAACACAGTAGACCAGGACAGGGATAACGATGTGTTAGGCAACTGTTCAATACTTCATCTGAACTTAAAGTTATAAAAACTCCTCTTTTCAGTGTTTTAAAAAAATATTTTGATGTGTATAACTGAACATATAGCCAGAGGTACAGTGGTAAAGTTTAATCGAAAGGATATTAATATATTAGAAAGGCCTCGTCAAAGTCTTTACCTAAATTTCATTGAACAGTGCTAATCTGATGTTTATAGATGCCGTAGAGCCAATCTGAGTTTGTGCCGATTTGCAAAAACGAATGAACAAAAATGTCATTTTTTTAAAAAGCTGGTAGAGATGTTTCCCAAAACATCAGCAGCTGTAACTGCAGCAAAAGGCATTGCTAAATGTGAAGTTGTTTTATGTTGCGCAACAATTTAACCTGTTACCTCTGCAATACATGAGCTAGATGGGCAGACGGACAAAATGTTCCAAAATTCCCATTTGTGCTGTGCTCTATCATTATGTAGAGTTCTCATTTCATCCACAAGGCCATCGTTTTCAAAATGCAAATTAGATATCCATGTGAAATGATTGGATGGGAGATTGAGCCAGATTTACAAAGCAGTGGATTTACGCAGCCTTCTGCAGAGACAATGAGGAGATAAGAACGAGATCAAAATAAAGATCTGGAGAGCCGAAGAGATTCCTGGGTAATAAAGGGGAGTCGCGGGGGATGATTATGAAAACTGATGGAAGTCATCGCTGATGGGAGAATAGATGGTATGGCAGATATAGATAAGCATTTTCAGTTCAAGAAGGGATCACAAGTTGAATCTCAGTGAAGACAAACAACATTACACACTTAAGCCTCAGCTGGAAGTACAAGACAGTCAGCAGAGTGCGAAGCATGTGTTTTACAAATACACATAATCCACAACACACATTAACAGATGAATGCTGACGACTACGTCCCGGTGTGGCCACGCAACCATGTGTTCATGTACGCACATATACGTCCCTGCATCTCTTCTCACTCATTTGTCAGAAGCCTCTTGTGCCATTAGGAGCAGCGTGCTACCGTTTCAACACTTTCTACTTCACCTGAATGTTCTGAACCTGTGGCCTTTGAAGCAAACACAAATGCAGACTGTGAAGATTGCTTTAGTCACATCTGTTGTCAAAAGGCAGGCCCCCTGCTGATGAAAGCCGGGCAAAAAAGTGAGCTGTTGCCAGGCAGGGCAGCTTTGCTTTTCCTCCATCTCTGAGGCCAGACTTCAGTGTTTGTGTTTACTTTGAATCTTTTTTTCTCCCCCACCCCCTAAGACAACAGAACAGATTTCCAGAGTGTTTGCTTTGCATTCTTAGACATCTGCATTTTTTAATCAAGCCAACACCAAGCCATGCAGCTGAAAGAAAATGTTCAGAAATATTTTTTCCCTTATAATTTTGTTTGTTTTGATTGCATATTGAAAGACCAAACAGGGAAAAAGAGATATTATGGCAGATGATGAATATTTTAATTAAAAGGAAAAAACATAACAAACATCTGTGCTGGCAGCAAAGGCTGCATTTACTTCTGTAATTTCTCTCAAATGAAAAAAAGCTCAAAATGACTCATTAAATTCTGCGTATTATATACCATAAGACAAAAGCCTGGTTTCTCTCTGACTGCTGAGCATACTCATAAAAGCCTCTATTCTGCCATTTGCATGAAGTGACCTTAGGAAACACAGACTGATCTGTTCTGTAGAGAGAAATTTTGAAATACCATTACTTGTTCAGTCCAATGTCATGGAAAAGTTTTTGGACCTTTATAAATTCCTTCTGGTTTTGTTTTCTTTCCCACACAAATTGTTCAGGACACCAAATAAATGTAAAATATCAGACAAAGACGACTTAATGCAGAAAGCATCATGAAAATATTATTTCATTAATTAAGGGAGATAAAAAGCTATTTGAACCAACTTTGCTCTGTTTGAAAATACAATTTCTTAAATCACAAATTAACTGATCAATCAAATTTCTTTGGGTTCAGTTCCATAAGTATCACTCAGACCTGATTACTGCCAGACCTGTGAAATAAAGAACTCACCTAGAACTCACTGAACTTTTGTGGCATCAGGAGGCAGACTAAACAATCTCAAAAAGCAAAACATCATGTCTCTCAATAGCTAAAAAAAATAAATAATTAAGGTTTAAGGAAGCTTTGTGGACTGGTCTGGTCAAAGTCCGGATTTAATCCAACTTAGTTACTGAAAAATGACCTTAAAGAGGCTGTAAAGAACAAGATGGCTAATGTGTCTCCACAGACATGTGAAAACTCATTGGCATTAATGGCATTAATATATTCAAAGGCAGGTGTTAATGCTAAACAAGGCAAAACCAGTTATGTTTGCAAAGTATTTGTGTTTCTAATGGGGGAAGTTGATTTGTATAGATTTTTTCTAACATAAATTATTCATTTGAAAACATCATTTTTAATTGCTAAGGCTATTTTAGCCTTTTGTTGTTTATTAGAAATGGTACAAAAAAGCAAAATACAGGAAAAATAAATTGTAAGGAAGAGCATCTTTTCTCACACTGCTGTGTATTAACATTGAAAGCTGCTTTATACTCTTTATTTTCAGGACATCCAAGAAAGCCAAATGCTTCTAATTATTGTGCATCCCCTCTGTAACACACCTGTGCTTGTCTATTTCAATCAAAATGTCTGCCATGAGATGGGTCTGTTGTGATGGTTAAGATGTTTTTAAAAGCACTGACTGCAAGCTGAGAGATGCCTGTGAGTCAAAATCCCTGGCAACACATCTGCAATTCTAGCAAAGCTGAAAATATTTCATAAAGGAGAATACATCTATCTTTCATCCTTTTTGTACTCACAGCTCTTCCCTCTGAGGGTCATTCTCAGGAATCACTGTAAGGCAGAAGAACAAGTTGATTGATTTCCAATCTAACTCCAACTGGGCCAAACACAGTCAGACACCTATCTAGTTCTCAGTTCACCAGTCATAATTTTTCCGAAGCCTGAGTAGATATTTAACATCGCGGATTTGATTTTATGCTATTATCTATGGGGTTTGTTGAGGTTTTCCTCAGTTTATCTGGCTTTTGTTATTTTTGCTTGGAATCAGAGGCCGTTTCCTCAATTGGTGAGACTCATGCTTTTAAATGTGAGCAAAGTAAAGTGTCATTTTGAATCATTAAATTAGTTATTATCCATATATTTAGTTTAAAATCTGCCCATGTTCATGCAGCATGGCTAAACTATGACTATGTGTCTGCAGAGATGTGGTGGAAATTTCCATCAAACTGCTTGGCTTGTTTTTCTGTAATTTACATATAATAAAATAGTATGTTAAGCTTTAAATCTGCCATGCATAATGCAAAGCCTGATAACATATTTCTCAAACATTCCAACATACACTACTCACGACCCAAGCCTAGATCGCCTTGCTCTGTTTTTTGCTAAGGGCAAAGAGAGACCCAATATTCACTGTGCATTAATCCGTATGCAATAGAAACCAAGGAAGCCTCTATTATGTATGTAGTGGAAACAACAGAATGCACTTTATGGTCCATAAATCAATAATACTTTGTATGCAATCTAACCAGGTAAATCCCCATTGAGATCCAGATCTCATTTGCAATATGTCATCAATAAACACAGCATAACTTTCACAAAAGCTAAGTTAGAGCTTTGCAGAAAAACGTGAGCTTTCTTGCAATTTTACTGAGCAACTCTGTACTTTACGAGTTAGATCCTAAAGCTCGCTGCAGCGAAACATTTTTCTCTCAATTTTGGGACTGCTGCGTTTGTAGTAGAAGGTCATATTTAAACTGAGAGGACAACTATGATCTGATGTCAAACAAGTGCGTACTTCTCTTCGCTGCTATTTTCAACCTTCAACTTACTGTCATTTCCATCCAAAAAGACAAAAACATTCTGTTTAAATGCATGCAATGGAATAAAAACAAGCTATAAACATGGATCTATGTTGTTGTTGTTTTTTTTTTTTAAAAAGCAGTAGGCATTGAAAGCATATATGTGGTGGAAGGTATTCAGTAAATAATTTTGTGTATTAATGAGAACCCTGTTTGTTTACTGCCAGTGAGGATGGTCACTGTTTGCTAATCATCCTAACAGCTTGTGGAGAGAAGCTGTTTAACATCCTGGTGGACCTGCAGCAGATGCTCTTATACCTTCTCCCACAAGGCATGAGACAGAACAAGCTGTGAGAAGGACAGTGACAGTATGAAATGATGGATGTGGCTCTGAAGAACTAGTTAAAATTGTTCTCAGGAAGGATAGAGGAGCACCTGTGATTTTACTGACCATTTATGCTAAACCGTTGAAGCTTTTAGTCATCAGAAGCTTGTTAACTTTCAAAGTTACTCAGTACTCGCATCAATGGTTCCCTGGCAACATCCCTCATTCTGCCAACCAATTAAAGTGCAAAAACTTATCTGAGATTCTTTGGGGGAATAAAATCTGTTGCAGCAAGCAGTAAATGCTAAATCAACATGAAAGGGTGACTGAATATGCTTAAGAACACTAAAAAAAAAGTTTTTTGTTTTTTTTTAGCTCCTTCACCTTCAAACTCACCATTGTCACTTTTGATCTAGGACCACAGTGGACTCATCTTCTAGGAATGATGTTCTGTGTCACAAAGTTAACTAACTGATTTCTTGAACTTGGCATTGAGTTAATTATATCCTGAAGGCTTCCATTGGCACCCAATCTCAAACCAAAACGGGACCATTGGAATTTAGTGGCACAAGATTCACATGTGAGGTGAACAAATAAGCAGCATGATGATTTAATGCCAAAAAGAGTCAAATTCTCAGAGGAACGTTTCCGATATCTTTGACAAAAGATAAAAGAACTTAAGGCAGTTCCAAAGACAAAATGGGATTCAGTCTAATAACTAATAAAATAGCAGTTGAGTGCATGTTTGAATCTGTCTGTATTCAGGACCTGAACTCTTCCCAAGCACCGCAACTCTTGACATTATGTTTGCCGATTTATTGTTTTCTCATTAACTTTGCATTGCACCCCACTAACCACCATCATCCACACATGCAACCCAAGGGGAATTTCATCATATTATTTCAAAAAGCATTACGGTATATAAAAAGATATCCCCTCATTTTGAGTGCTGAAGGCTCGAAATTTTTCTCTCCCTCCGTTCTGCGGCGATCCAGTTTAAGAGGATGATTAGCCCAGGGAATGCCACTGCACTCACTGATCTGCCAAACAGTCATTAGCAGGAATTAGAGCCCTTCAAGAAAACGGTAAGAATCCCAAAGCATCCACGTGTTATGAACAATTTATTTACTTGTAGTCAACAGAGCCATGTACAAGCAGCCTGTTTAAATGCTCTCTAAAATCTCAGTCCATAAAGTTCAGCTTCAAAGAGGTTTTGATGAGATCTTCAGTAATTAGGAAGCATAATGAAGAGGAAGCATAATGACTCGAGATAAAGTCAGCCTGATGATGGAGAGTTTCTCACCAAGTAGACCGGGTTACCTGTTCAGGCTCATCAAATATACAACATTTCACACCGAGCACGCCTCATTTGTCTTACAGGCGGTCCGGCATACAGAGACAGTTAAATTTACTAGACGTGAATCCGGCTCAGTCCCTCTTTACATATTTGCCGGATACTCCACAACTCTGCTCAGCGTGTAAATCTTGGCATTGATGAAGGGTGTGCTGGCAAACGTTCAGACGTTTCTGTTCCTGTGATGTGACAGAACTGTTAATCTCTAGCCGCCGTGATCATCTACCGCGCTGCATTATTCGGGTATTCATATGCAAAATGCAGTCGAGACACCAGACTACATCTTTAAAGTAATTTGTTTGTTGTGATGGAATATGAGATAGCACAACGAGCCTCTGTATTTTGGTACATAATGAACCGTGATCTATCATCTCGCAGATCACAGAACTTCTGCTCATTCTGTATCAGACTTGAGGAGCTTTTGCATACATTGGATTCCTCTGTCATGTTTCAAAGCGTAAAGGAAGTTATTTCTTCCTCAAAGAATGTGAGCCGCAGAGACGGCACTCAATTAATAATATTGTTTTATACTTTTCATGATTACGAGAAAACCTTAATCTAGCAGACAGCCAGAGAAGCTTTGATAAAAGCCTTGTCAGTGAACTAATTTTTATTCGAGACTGAAAATGTCTCTGCTTACAATTCTCTAGTAGGACAACTACAAAATCAATCTTTTAAATGTCCAATCAAACTTTAGTATCTTACAAAGGTATTAATATTCCTTTAACATTGTCACATTCAGTTTTGTAACAATAACAAGACATGGAATTTGACTAGGCCATTCTGACATAAGGATATGCTTCAATCTGACACTTAGGAGCAGATGACAAATGGGTCTCCTAGATTCTCCCATCTAAGCTATGGATCTCTCCAGCTCCTCCAGAGTTACCACAAGATTAATGCTTACTTCTTTTACTAATGCTCTCTTTGCTCAGCCCTTTTGGAGCGGCCTGAGGCTGGACTCAACCCCACAACTCACCAAAAAAGAATAAAAATGGGGTAGAAGAAAACTTTACAAATCTGAATATCTAATTTGAGCATAATCAGCTCCTGGAGAACAGCGTTCAAAAACATGTGGGCATAAAAATTGACCGAAAACTTTTTGACTTCCCCCTGACCTGTTGACACTGCAGAAAACCCCAAAGACATTGCCTCAAATCCTGTCGGCACGCTGTGCAAAAGGTACATAAGAGTTCCAGCTGACAGAGCGAGAGAAATAGATAGAGATGGATAAGGAAAACATAAGTCGGTGCAAAGCCTGAACAGTCTGCAGGCAGAATGTCAATCATTTGAGAAGCTATTTCTCATTTCTGCCTTTTCAGAGTAACACCTTCTTTATTACTATTTCTCTGGCTCTCTGCAGTACCAACCTCCTCTGAGGCGTTTGCGGTTCAGATATGAGAATCCTTGTTTGTTATGAAAATTGGTGAAAATTTCTGAAACACTGAGTGACCAATGGGAATTTTCTCAGTTCACAAGATTTTTTAAAATATTACTTTAATGACTGACGAAACCTCTGAGGCAGAATTAAAGAGCAACTGAAGCAGAGCATGAGCGTTTCAATGATTTCTGTATGTTTTGGATAAACATGTCTATGAAACTTCAACTTGAAATCTATACTAAGTAAAATATAAAATTTACCACCTTTTTAAAAAACATTAGATGGAAAATGGCACAAAATAGATTTTTTTCCTACTTTTTTTTGTCAGTTTAAATAAGAGATCATTTCAGGTTTTGCTTGATCAATACTTTCTCTTCTCTAAGTTGAGACAGGATGTCTTTGCAGATAGAAAAACATTGCTTCATGTTTTAGCATCACACTACAAAGCTTTTCCAAATATTTCTGTATTTTTTTAAAGTGAGATGTGATGAAGAATTTCAGCATCTCAAGAGTTTTTTTTTTTTTCCTCCTCTGACATTTTTCACTGGTGTTGTGGTCAGATATAAACTTGACATGTCTTGACTGCAGGCAGGTCAGTATATTACCCAGGATTTTTCTTACTTTGAGATGTACTGTGCACAAACTGCAGAGCATCAGATCCCATCAGGCTCGGTTCAGGTGTTCCCCAAGGGCGTGCATTAAGTCCACTGCTGCTTGCTCTGCTCTGTTATTTCAAAGCACTCTGAATACAACTTTATCATTACAATCATTTATAACAAAACAGTACAGATGACTATTGGTCTATGGAAATGGCCTCCTAATCCCTGTTCATCTGTGGTCCTGAAAAAAAGAGAGTCAAAACCCAAATTCTGTAGTTCACCTCAATTTTTGGATTCTCTTACACTTGCCTACTGCTTGTGTAACTGGGTCTATATTAATAGTTGTATATTTACACAAATGGTGTTCTTTAATGTATTTGTCTGCTTGTACCTGACTATTCTTGTGTTCCTCTGTGTCTATTATGAGGGGTTTGGTCCTCCAGCTCCACCTTACTTTCTTCTTTTGTTCTGGGTCCTCCAGGACTATTATAAATATTAAGTTATTCATTCCCTCTTCTCTTTTGTGATTTGTTCCACTGGGAAGAGATTGGGCTGGAGGACTGAAGCACATGTTATGTGTTAATGCTAATACAGTATCTCACAATTGTCAGGTTAAATGAACGGAGACCGCCTCCAAGCCCAGACTTGATGTCTTGTGGTTTGTCTGATCACCACATAACACACACAACGCAGAAATACACCGGTCACACCTGACCTGTAGAGTCAAGAAATCCCTAAATTAGAACTTGTCCAATTATATGAAATGGGTGAAAAGATTAAAAACAAACACATATAATCCCCTGATTTAGGAAATTCAAGAACAAATGACAACGTTATTAATATTTAGCAGTCTGGGAGGGAGACAAAAACATTTCTAAGACTTTGGAGGTTCAGAAAGTCATTGAGAAACAGTAACCATAAATGAAAAAACCCCACAGAAATCTAACAAAATTACTCTAAAAACATCATTGGCATCACAAATGAACTGAAATCACAGTCTGAAGGACTGCAGGCCTCAGTTGTCTCTGCTAAGGTCAGAGTTCACGACCTTAACACAGAGGCCACAGCCATTATATTTTCACACAGGGCCACGTTGGTTTTGAGAGATTTTTACGTTTAAAAATATGAGGTAATTTGAAAACTGAATTTCACAAGCAAGTCGATGTGATTAAAAACAACAAACAAAAAAAATCTGTCAGACTACTTATGCTGTGCCATCAAGTCCATTGCATTGCAGGTTTTGCACCTGTTACCTGCACATGGAGTCCATGATGGATATTTCTCAGTATGTTCAGTAGAGTGAGAAAGTCGAGTTGAACTGAGGTGATTCTACATAATTTTACTAAGTTAAAACTTGAATGGTCTGGATGGCAGCACATACAGTATGTAGGCTGTAATTTTGATCTGCATTAACAGTCCTGACTCTCCCTCTTTATCGCTAATGCAAATAATGAGCCAAATGTTCTCCTCCTTTTAATTCTCAGAGCATTTAGCTTCTTTCATTTGTAAAAAAAAAATTATTTTACATCTTCATCAGCTACTCTCCTTTTGAGCTTTTTGCTTCAGTCGACCCTAAATCTGGTCCAGATGGTAGCATTGGTTACTCTCTTTTATCTCTATTTTTTTCTGGCAACCTGTTTAAACTACATATTTGGGAGTGAACTACATTCCTCCAATGGTGGTTATTAGAAGACTTCCTCAGCCCTTGGTTTGATTTTCATGGAGTCTTTTCTTATACTTAACTCAGTTCTGCCTTAAGGTCTGTAGATTACACAGAATCAATGTTTCCATTTTAACCCACTGAGCTTTTCAAGAACTCTGCAAATATTTGAATAACTCTCCCAAATTCTTTGCTAGATTACAACAAGTAATGTCGAACCTTTTGTCCACATCTCCCACCATCATGTTTAACCATGCTCCTAACTCCCAGCTAATTATTTTAGTTATGTTCCACATTATCTGTTAAATGTCGCCCCTACAACTTTTCACATTTTAATTCCTCTAATTTTAACAAATTTAGTATTTTCTATTCTTCTTTTTAGCACATTGTGCAAATAATTTACTTCACAAACCTGCTCAGATCTATTTTTTTAAACCAGAATGTTCTCTTTAAATGCTGTTCAATACCAAGTGGCTTCAGATTTAGAAGTGTGCATCTCTCTGCTCAGTCTGAGCCCGATCGATTTTTCCCCTGGTTGCCCTTTATCGGCCATCCGACAGAGCTCTATTCACACCTCTCATATAAAGTTAAACTAAGCTGGCCTTTCTCAGTGGCAACTGAAGAGAAAGGATGTGAAGAGAGGAAGTGATAGGCGTTGGATGAACCAAAAAAAAAAACAACAAAAAAAACTTGATACGTTGAGTGAAAGAAGGGACTCAGAGCCCTTTGTTAGATTTCTGTGATCTGTTTACCTCAGATGTCAGAAGTTGGATCTGGGAATCGAGTCACATCTGAACCAACTGTGCTGCAGCTGCAAGCAAAATAAAAAAAAAATTAAACAAAACAAAACAAAACAAAACAATGTTTTAGACATTGATAAGGTTAGGAACTTTTAGTAATTAAAGCTTAGAATGCATTTTTCTGCATTTTGTGCACCAAAACACAATAACCACATTTTTGGATAACCAAATAAGTGGTTATTGAAGTCATATGTATAGAAACCTCTGATTTTCCAGGCTAGAAGTCACACAGCATAATGGTGGGAGCATTAAGCAACAGGGATGTTATACTGCAAGTCGCATTGCACACACTGCAGGTCCATAAAAAAAATGGTCTGGAAAGAGACAATGGAAATTCGATTTGGCTTAGAAATTGATACATTTCTAAGAAAAACTGGGTTTTTGGAAAGTTTCAACCTCAGTCGTTTTTTTACTGTGCAAGAAGAAAGAACCAGTTTAAAGGATCTCCACCAATTTTGCCAAGAAGCTAATGACACCAGAAACCCGTTGGTGGTTACAGTATCTATGTGATGGTGAACGTAAAAGAGATATTTAACCAAATATTAGAGATGGAGTGTTTGTATTTTAACTTTTTTTTTTTTTTTTTTTTTTTTTTTTTTTTATCTTGTGTGTTTTAAAAAGAAGACAAGTTAGTTGAATTTGTTAATTTTATGTTAATTTCTCTCTGGAAAAAATTAAAATTCAAAGAAATTATTAGAAGTCCCAAATGACTGACATTGATCCCCAGTGTATGTAACCTTCTCACTGCATGTCTGTCTTCTTCTCAGCCTGAAGCCACTGGAACGCATCATCATTAGCTATAATCCTGATATGAATGGATATAAATAAGTACTAAATCCTCATCACTTATATCAAAAAGCATACAGGAGACCAAGCAGACTGGTGCTGACTTTTTTTTCAGCTCAAAAAAAAAAAAATATATATATATATATATATATATATATATATATATAAATATTTATATATATTCCAGCTTTTGTTGGAAGAAAATTGCAAAACAAACGGTGCACGCTGTGAGAAACAGACAAACACCACAACAATGAGAAACACCTTCACATCCAACATAATGTCATTTGTGACACAGCTGTGTTTGTCCTTCAGATGCTGTTCATTTTTCCATTACGCACTCTGAGGAGCTTAGAGCTGTGAGTGTAATGACTGAATAGTTCATTCAGGCATAAAAGAAATTAAAGTTAGATCTGAACTATCAAGCTCATTGCCGTGAAACAGAACTATCTAAGAGGACAGCGGGGGTAATGGCTCCTGATGCTCTGGCAGCCTCATCTCTTCATCTCTCCATCTCTTCGCCTGCTGCTCTTATCTTGGCAGGCACATCATCCCTCTGGACAATTGCAGCGTACAATTTGCAGCACAAAGCCTGAAATTTTCCTCAAGAATTGCGGCTCCTGCTGTTGCCTCGATTGATGGCAATCTCAAAGTTGCACGCCCTGAAAAGAAGAAAAAGAAAAACGCTAAACCTGCGTGGTAATGTGTCAAGTGAGCTTCCAAATCATACGCAGCAGAGTGGAAACCGATCTGTAAAACACCGAGGTGCTGCTGGTGGTTCTGGTGGAGGCAGATGGAGGGAGGGGGAAGAGGGCGGGGTTCCTGATGTGAACAGGACCCAGAATGCCGAGCGATCATCTCATGTTGGCGCAAGACGTGATTCGTCTTTCTTGTCACCTCCTTACTGGAGCCTAAAATATAGTTTATAGGTTTCATCAACCGACGCACTCCCCCAGCAGCTTTGATTGATGCACGAGGCCTCACCATGGCAACCAGCAAGCTGGCAGGATGAGCGACTTTGGCAGAAGATTATCTCCTTCTGGATTATCAGGACCACCTAATGGCTGTGTCGGCGTTTGCCTCTTCGGGAGAGCAGAGACGGCTTTTGGCCAACCGCTCGGCCAGCCGATGCTGCCGCCCACTCCAAGGGTTAATCGGGTTTGGCAGAGAGAAACTGACAAGGGCCCGTACTGCTCAACAGGTGTGGAATCTGAGCAACATTAAGCTGAACATACCTAAAGCTTAGAATTTGTGCAGCTTGGTGGTGATTAAATGAACAGCAACAAAAAAGAAACAACAAAACAGTTAGTCGATCATTTTCAAGTGGATCTCAATAAAGGAGATTGTGAAAAAAATTTTTATTTCACTGCAAAATCACCAAATCTTAAAGTAGTATTGGTCTAGTTTCTGGTGCAAATATCTCAGTACACTTGAAACGAGAAAATGAACTTACAAGTAACTTTTCAGCAATATATAGGAGCTATTAATACACCCATAATTCCTTATATATTACAGAGGAAATAATATGCCAGTAGAACTAATCCTTTTTAAATCAGTCAAAGCAAACTCATATCTTGCTTAAAGGTTATGTGTAAGTACATTATTTTTCAACTGCACTAAGATATTTGCTCTATAAACTAGACCAAAATAACTTGGTAAGATTTTGTGTTTTTGCTGTGTGAAACGGAGGTTCATTACACACACTTATATGTTCAAAGTGTCTGGTTCTGTTAGTTTTTATGAAACTAACAGAACCAGAGCAACAGGTCAACAAAAGGAAAAAGATGTCCATATTTAGCCTCTGTGTATGCAGTCAGTGCTTAGTTGATGCATCTTTTGTTTATGTTTTGTATGGATTAATGCATCCATACAGTGTGGCATGGAGGTAGTCAACCTCAGGTTCTTATGAGGTGTTAGAGAAGCTCAGGTTGCTTTTAGAGCAGCATTCAGTGTTTGCATTGTTTGGTTCAGGTCAGGCCGTTTTCTGGACAGTCAAGTGCATTAACACAATGGTCATTAAAGCAGCTTATGGTACTTTTAGCAGGCTGGTGCCAAAAAGAAAACATTTAGCCAAGAGTCAGAAGTGTGATGTATTGTTACTTTTCCACCTGACGTTTGAGTTGATAAGAAAAACACAGTGAAACACCATCAAATGACGTGACTAGCTAAATAACCACAGACTCTGGAAACTTCACTCCAAACTGCTCTTGAATCCTGTGCCTCTTATTTCTTTCTCCAAAGCTTAAAGCCTTGATTTTCATGAAGTACAAACTTTATTCTCATGTGAAAAGAACACTTCAGGCCACTGAGTAACAGTCTGTTCCTTTTTCTCTTTAGCCCAGGTAAGATGCTTTCTGCCGTCTTACATTCAGGAATAGCTTCATGTGAGAACAGTGACGCTTGCAGCTTAGGACCCTGATAGGCCTGCATGTGGTGGTTGCTCTTAAGGCACCGACTCCAGCTGCAGCACTTTCTGTTTGAAAGCCTCTCAAAATCTTCACAATCCTCTCAAGGCCACTTTTCCTTCCACTAAACCTTCCAGTACACCTGGGTACAGATTCTGCTTCTTTAGCGAAGATGGTTTATTGGTCAGTGAGTGTCTGCTGGACAGCTGTGAAGTCAGCAGTCTGAGCCACAACCTGATATTCCGGTATTATTAATACTTTTTTAATTGACCTCATGCAGCATCCTGTTTCTGAAGCCACTGAATGTTTTTTTTTTTCATTTGACAAAAGCCAGAATTATTGGCAGCAACAAAAACCATAAATGAAAAATATCACTCTGTGTGTCGTGTATCCATGAGTTTTGATGACACACCAACATAATGAGATGGGTTTGTAGCTGCGGCCAGTAAAATCTCGGTGTTCCCAACTTCGGCTGGCTGATTGAGGCGCCACTGGCCACACAGTTTGTCTGCAGCGTCCAGTAGAACCACTACGCCCTCTTCTGGTTACAACACTAACTGCAGGCATATTCCGACGCATCCGATTTCTCCGAGGCCTTAATTAACGCAACATCACAGGCGAACATTTCCACTGATTGACAATGTGTTGCTTTTTTTATAATCACAAATTGGTCAGATTTATTTGAATTATGCAAGAATGGTGACGGAAACAGAGAATTTATTTCGCAATCTATTCAGACAGTCGATATGTACTGTTACCAAACTGCAGCTAAGAATATACTCTTCTCTTTTAAGTCGGCGTAAAGTAAGTTTTCCACAGGGCACCTGGAGGCTTTCTCTGTCATCTCCATCTCCCCAGCGAGCGCCTCTCTGCCGTTTGAAAACTTATTTGATGCTGAAGAATTATAAGAAATACTCTCATTGACTCTCCTATGGTAATCTGCTTATAATGCAGAGATTATACACCATCCATCATCATCTTGCATACAAAAACCTCAGCAGGATCTGTGGTGTATATTTGGTGCAGCCCACGCAATGAACGCCTGTGGCACAGTTTATGTAAATAGAGCATTTGAACTGTGGGAAGGGGCAATCAAAGAAACTCCCTGTGAGACAGAAACTCAGCTCACTGAAGCTGAAAAAAAAAAAGAGAGAAAACTTTCCAACTGCTCCCAAGTGCATTTTTTCCATCGTTGGTGGATTTTCAATCTTCAAGAATGGTGCCTTCATTCAGACGCTTTGTATCAAACAAAGAGCATTTTGATGTAACAGAATGGGGCTTGGAAAATAAAGCTTTGAAAAAAAAGGAGGGGTTCAGTGATGTACAAACCTTCAGCAATGAATTTCTAAGCTGCCAACCTTTTCTATGATGTCTTAAAATGGTCTTAGTGAAAAGTTCTTCAGGCTTTCAAAGATTGTTTTGGTCTTAATTTGCTTTTTAACCCATGACTGCTGGCAGAGGAAAATGACTGACTTTGTTCATTAACTCTGGCTAACAAATTATTTGAGGGTTAAAAAAATACAATAAAATCAAATAAAAATTGTAATTTTTCCAGGTAGAAAGCTAAAAATGTGACATAGATGTCACAACTGCCAGGTTTTCTTTTAGACATTCATTGAATGTTTTCCTATTTGTTCCCTTGTCCAGCAGCGTAAAAACTGATTGTTCAGGTAAAACCCAATAGATTCACCGTCACAAGTGGAGCATGTGAAGGTCCACTTGAGCTTCATTAGAAATTGATTTGAGTTTGTTTTAAATGGAAAAGACACCGAGATAGAAAATAAATGGAAATGGAAAAGAAGAATGGTGTGGAAAAAGGTTTAAAAGAGAAAAAAATAAATAAGAGAAGGAAGAAAGAACGATAGAGAAAATACAAGACAGCGCCCTAGAAGTCTTCATCTATACCTGGAGAGAACAGAGAATCAAGAAATAGCAACAAACAACATATGCATATGTATGCAACAATAACCACAGAAAAGTACACAGTGAGTTAATACAACATGTAGTATTTACAGATACATAAAATGTATCTGTAAATACCTCAGTGTGAACAATTGTTTTTCTATTTTCTTAAGCATATAAATGGCAAAATGTGTCAATTTTGATACGTAATTTTCTGAGATTGCTTTCTCTTTAACAAACCCCCTCCACCCCCCCCCAATAAATGAGGTCAGATCCTATATTTGTCACATTGCCCCTGGTGGAAGATCCATGTACTACAGGCGTCGAGTGATACCGCTATGCAAATATCCAAGATGATGTACATGATGTCCCTGTAAAATAAAAATAGCAGCCAGAGTATCATGTTCTTGAAAATGTAACTGTTAATTAGATGCTTTTGGGAAAAAAAGAGCCTGATTTTCAGTTTCATCATATTTTATAACAAACCACAGATGAGTATCAAATTTGAATTAAGGCATTTTTGTAGATAAAGTTTAAATATATTAAAGTTTTTAACTTTGGTTTTTAAGGTGCAAACTAAGTCAAGAAATTTTCTAGAAACAATTTGAAACTGATCCATAAAATATTCCTGTAACCAGTGGTGGCTGGTTATATTTGTATAGTGTACTAACAGATGTAAAGTAACATGTTGCAGATTGGAGTCCAACAACAGAAGGATCCAATTTGAAATAAAAAAACTCTGCTTTAAAACATTATGTCCCTTTTAAGCACAAAAACAACAACACTAAACCAACCACTGTCCTTCAGTAACGTTAAACTTTTAGCAGATTTTTCCCCATCAAAAAGCTTCGTTTAATGCTGCATCACATTCCTTGACACAATTACTAATCACACCGATAAAAACAAATCAAACAAGATGATATTAGAACGCTGAATATATCAAGCTGTGTACTTAAAGCATTACAACTAATTTTCTTCAGTGTCTCTATAATTTTTATTTAATCATATACTTTTGCTGATTGACTTCAAAAACAGCTTCTTTGAAAACGTGTCAAGCCAAGATGTTGGCAATTAAACCAGGCACAGGCCACTTGTAGTACTTAGAACCTCCAACAGAAGCCATGAGACCAGTATAGTATTTGATACAGCACATTTCCATAATAAAAGTATCCACTTTGTTATTATTTGGAGTTTCGCCATTCTAAACAACCATTCTTCGAAGTAATCTGTTTCTTTTAACAGAACTTTTCCTGGCCATACCAAAAAAGGGTTGAAGAGCTCATGTAGTAATCAGAT
The DNA here is from genome assembly GCF_003331165.1 of Xiphophorus hellerii. NCBI lineage: Eukaryota > Metazoa > Chordata > Actinopteri > Cyprinodontiformes > Poeciliidae > Xiphophorus > Xiphophorus hellerii. Next base: position 10,909,019 of record NC_045684.1, read on the forward strand.
TCTCCACCAGATGGCATAAAACAAGTGTATGGATAATGCATCAGATTTCTGAGGAATGTACCAACCAAGATCCAAGAAGTGGATCTACATGATACGTTGGTGCTACACAGTTAAGCGACAAAGTAACATAAAATATTATCAAAATACCTGACTATTAAGTTAATCATTAGAAAATGTGTAAAACAAAAAACAAAGTCCAAAGAAAAACATAGAAAGGAGAACTATTGATTCATCTTAAGACTAGAAGACAACCTGTCTCTCACCAAGGAAAGCATGCAGACATTAAAGGTGTATTCAAACCTAAACGACCTTCAGACTTCCAATCGGACAGAAACCATCTCAGCTGTCCCCTGGCTCTGCGCTCTAAGCTGAAGTTCTACGGTCAGTTTACGCAGAGTGCTAAAAGCAATACAGGCGAAGTTCTGGGATGCAGTAAGTGAATTAAAAGCCTACACATTCTTGCAGACGAACAACCTGGAGAAACTGTGAAGCAGTGGCTCAGATGTGTTGGCAGGAAGACGGAGGCAGCTTAAGTCAGATATGTGGGCCGAGGATCAAAAGGGCTGTCAAACGCTGCAGAGGCCATCCGAGCAAACACTGAGCGGACCTTCTGAAGCCCTTATCTCATCTCTAGCTCATTCAGCCAACTGTCAGTGTAAGAACACACACTATGTCTGTCCATCATCACAGGAACTGATACTTCAAAATCAGCTTGAGGTTTGTTATATATGGGCCAACAGTCACAAGCTGAGGTTGTCTGTGTGTACATGTAGAGAAAAGTAAGGAGTGTTTCTAAATGTGCTGCCTTCACTTTGAAGCAAACTCTTATTAGCGAAGGAGCCAGATTTGTCTGATTTCATGTTGCTGACTTGAGAACAACTAATGCAAAAAAACCCCAAAACAAACATATTCTTATTCTCACATGTTGGGTTATTTAATTAAAATTGATGTTTTATGTGCAAAAACCTCAACCTAAACTGCAACCCAACCAGTTTAAACAGGATCTACCCATTTTTGCCAAAATGAGTTGTTAAATATTCAGCCAGAATTATGATGTTGTGCTTATTATGATGTTGAGTGCTAAAGGACGATTAACCAAATATTAGTAGATATGTTTTTATTTTAGTCTGGATGTATAATTTTAACCCTATGTGGAATAAATGCAAATTGAAGGATGCAATACTTCTTGTTAAAGTCACTGAAGTTCTTTTCTATTACTGTCATCCCTCCCTGTGAAAACATTTAAATAAATCATAAAAAGACAGTTAGGAAATATTTTCATGCCCATGAGGAGCTACGTTAACTTCCCATCAGAGCGATATAAAGAAGCTAAATCTATTTATTGCTTCATGCAAATGTTACTTTGATACAAATTTAGGATTTAACCACTTTTGGACATTGGCTGCCTACTTACACAGTCAGTGTTATATGCTGGAGATGAAAGTTTTAAATTGCAAGATAAACGGGAATAAAATCAAAAAGAATAAGTTCAAAGTTGTAGTAACAGAAATGATAAGAAACGAAAAACTAAATAACTAATAAAAAAAAGTGTATTACAATAACCGGACTCAGAATGAAGTGTAGCTCAGAAATGTTAAAAGATTGGAAATCATATTAAAACACAATAGAAAAATTTTTAATATTGACTTTACACTTTTATACAAAAGTTTGATACAAAATATTTTTGGAGGTTTGCTGAGACATTGGTTTTCTGTATGAAAACAAGGCACATTAGCCCAAAACACCTTACATATTCAGCTTTCATAAAATATGGAAAAGAGGGCTTCTCCTCCAGTCTAGCATCCTTAACATATCATATAGCTTTCCTTATTCTTTTTGGTCTGAATAAACAGACCTAATAATCTGACAATAATAAAGTCCTCTGAAGAAGAAACACACAAATACAAACACGAATATAGTACTGTGAAAACTCCTGAAAAACTCTTATTCCAACATGTCTCTTTTTATCTAAAGGTTTTACCTCAGGACATCAATGGCAAGTTCCTTCATATTGTGTCCTATTTTTATTTTTAAAATTTATATTTTTAGATTAGAAACATTTAGGAATGTTTTTTTTTTTTTTTAAGGTACAGACATACACAAATATGCATTTCTTTGATTTGATTTCTTTGGTACAACATAGGATGACGCTTTTTCTCAGAGCTTCCAATTTAAAAGGATATTCTCTTTCATATACTGACAATCTGCTGTAGATTCAATGCTCCTCCTCTTTGGCCCCACTAATAAAGATGTGTAAAGCACATAAGATTTTTTAATTATTATTATTGTTTTAGCAACATGATCTCACACTGAAACTTTTAGAAAAATCCAACCTTATAATGTGGGGTCTCCAACTCCAGCACTTCCTCAGTATTGCACCAAGTTCTGCAGAGGCCCACTAACGAGCCATTCATTTGATTCAGCTGTGTTGGAAGAGGGGAAAGTCTAAAAGTTGAAAGGTGGCGACTCCAGCATTAATTTGAGAACATTTACCTTGTGAGATTCATTCATATTAATGATTGAGTCTTCCAAGGTAAATATACATATTAAGAAAGAATTGTTTTTAATACAATTTGCCATAACTGTGCATATTTAAAACGGACTATGTCCTCAGAGGGTGTGTGGATGTTACAGTTGGGGTAAAGACGTCAACGTGTGAATCCAGACTTTAGGGGTAAATAGAAGGGAGTTAAAACAGAGCTTCCTTTTAGACAACTGCAGCAAAGAGCAGTAAGACAAGTAAGCTCACTTTAAGGCTTTTACACATCTTTACCAGGCAGAGATCCTCGTAGTTCATTAGTTTTACTTGTCCAGTTTCCTCATATAGTTGTAAAGTCTCGCTTTGCCGCCGTGTTTTGGCTAAACGTTCCTTTAGGAAACATCACGCTGATGCAGAAATACTTTTCTTTCACAGACGTTAACTTCGCCACTTCTTGCTGCATAAAATGAACATAAAAGATGCAACCAGTTTTAAGCAGTTAAAACTGGTTCTTACATTGTGAGTTTGATGCCTTTTATCTGTAGCTGAACGAAAAGCCCACTCTCCACTGGATTCAGTTTTTCATACACTGAAATCCACCTTGCATTTTTGGTCAAGACATTCATCTAAAGCCAGAAATAAAACATAAAAAAACAATACAGGCACTTGAATACAAAATAAGCTGTATATTAGTGTATTAAATTCCTCTCTAATTTACATAGCTCCCTTCTATGTGCAGCTCCGTTTATTTCTATACCTGAAAATTCTCTGTGAAACTGAAACCGCTCTCCACTTTGGTGTGCATATATACTGTATAAATTCTTATTCATAAAGTGCAAATAGTACTTGGTTAAAACTGATGCATAGTTTGATCTCCCGTGTTTGTTCCTGATTTGATCCTGATGATTTCTCTGGTAAAAAAAAAAGAAAAGAAAAATCACTGTCATCTTCCAGTTTGTCTGCTTTGTAACCCATCAGGTGGACTGAACTACTCCATCCTCTGAAAGTCCTTTCTTTCCAAGCTGTTTGGTTGTAATGCCTCAGTCACCCCGGTGGGGGCAGCGGTTCTGTTGAGCGGTTACTTCTCGTCCACCACAATGATTTCCTCCAGCATCTTTTCCTCTGAGTCGGAGCAGTCTGACAGCTTGTCCAGGTACTCTACGTCGTCGAAGCGCTCGGCGATGCAGTGCGCGGTGAGGCGGGCCTCCGGGTCGTGGTCCCAGCACTCCTCTATAGAGCCGCACACCATCTGGATGCCCTGCAGGGGGACCACAGTCAGACGGTCAGTCACAGAGACGGGTTTCCATACTGATCAACAAACTGTCCTGACATTCCTATCTACTTATAACGACAGAGAAAATATGCCACCATTTAGTCGTCATTTTAAAAAAAAAGTTTGCATTGTAAAAAAACTCAAAAAACCCATCAGTATCAACAATAATAGTCTTGTGATCGGATAGTTGTAGGTTTGATTTCAGCTTCCTCCTGTCACATGTTGATGTGCCCCTGGGCAAGGCACTTAACCCCAAGCTCCCTACCGATCTGCGTATGCGATGGGGTGAATGTGACTCTAGCGTAAAGCGCTTTGAGTGGTCAAAATGATTGGAAAAGTAATATATAATCCATTTGCCTTAAATAACTAAAAAGTTGAGAAACTGAGATTTTTCAAGAGATGCATACTTTGGAAAATTAAGATTTAAAATGAGGAAATTACACCTTACAATACAACACCGTGAAAGCGGTATTGATTAAAAAAAAAAAAAAAAATCAGCTTTTAATCCACTTTTTATTAAAAGGACTTGCTGAGGATGATTTATAAGCTTCTCCATAACCAAAGAAAAAAAATGAAAATCTTTCTTGCGATTCCAGAAACCAATCCTTTTTTAAAATGACTTCATGAAACAGCTGCATTTATACTGAAGTTAAATCACACACAAGTGGCTCACTTTAGTAATTATGTGACATCTGAAGGCAACTGGTTGCATTTGATGTGTTGGTCCATCACATAAACCCCCCCCCCCCAGAAAAGACACAGAGGTTTGAGGCTGTCACATGACTAAAGGTTGAGAGGTATGAACACTTTTGCAAGGCGCTGTTTCTGTATTTGAAGATAAGTTAAAGAGAAGCATGCAGGTTTTCAAACATCATCATAAGGAAAGGACAGTGTGGTGGTTCTTACTGCGTGGCTCGTCCAGCTGTTGGGGATCTCGGGTCTTCCTCTGTCTCGGAGGACGCTGTCCTTCATGCTCTCCACACATGGGTGCTCCCTCAGGTTCCCAAAGGGGGGCTTGTACTCCTTCACCTCTGCATGAAAGATCACACAAAACATGACACAAGAGCAGAAAGGTTAACTTCAAAATTTTAAATCTGGACACATTTAACTAGCAGATACGACTCTGTTGAGGAAATGACAGTGAGCCACACCAGAAATAAATAAACCTGCTGTCGGAGACTTTCATTCATCTTCTTTAGAAACAATTTTCTGTTCTTGACGCCACAACAAAACATGCACTGTACGATGTAAAGGAAAGCTGCATTAAAGTACATACTTCTTTATTCTAAGGACTACAATGTGATTTTGTCTAAAGGAGTGACCTTATACAATACAAGATAAACTTTATTCAGGGCTTTTCTCTGTGTTCAAGGGGAGTTGATTCTTATGTAGGTTGCTATAACTCACAATAAATTTCTGGATGATTAATTGTCCCAGTAATTATTGTGATAACCTATAACACTGTTGTTACAGGTTGTTTTCAGACCATTTTAACTAATGTGATGACAATGGCATGATAATGCAAGTTCGCCTTCTGAAACACCAACAAACTTTGAGTTTGAAAAGAACTCTTAACACTGGAATTGGAAGATATTTTAAACATCCTAAGTCAAACACAACAAGTGAAAGCAATAAATACAACAAAAATAAAAAGCAGAAACAACCAAAACCATAAATAAAATGGATTATGATGTCTCTGTAAACAAAGTAATATAAATACCAAAAATATTAATAATCAGAATAGACGTTATTGAGCTCATTTTAATTCATCAGAAGAGTAAGTGATTATTACGACAAGCATAGGTGATTAACTACAATTCAGAATAAACATTAATAAACAATTCAAACTATTAAAATTAAATGATCATTTTGCTCCTGTGTGAAAGAAACAAATTTCAGAGAATCTACAAAGCTCACAGATGTGCAAGCAATGGCTTCTGGGACCTTTACAGTAACTTAAACTGAAATTCTCTTTCAGGTAAACTGCACACAATACTGTTATGTTTGGCTTAGTCTAAAGATGGTGGGAATGCTGACCATCATTAAAGGAAATCAGAAAACAAAATGGAATCAAAATCTGGACTCAAAAATGCAACCGAAAACACACTTGAGAATTTCCTCAAAATTCAGACAGCTGCACTGTTTTACAAGGCTGGCACATATTTTCCCTTCTTCAGGTCTTTTTTCTAACACTTGTCAGAGATGTCTGTGCAAACTGTCTGGGACTCCACATGAGAAACTCTACGTTTTGTATCTACTGCCAACCTGGCTGCCTTCCCCCCAAACTTCCCGTTTTCTCTTTTTCCCTGATTAATGCTCCCCTCATGACTACTGTCTGCTTTTCTGTTATTCTGCAAGTTCATATTCAGTCTAAAAAGTCCCAAGAACACAGACACAGCCAGGTTTCTTGCACGAACCTAGATAACTTTGTTTTTGGAGGCCTGACTAATCCGCTGTCTGACTTTTAGTAGGCTGTGGTAGCACTGACACTTGTTTTTGCGCAGTGAAAGTCATGCGATGCAGTTGCATAAACGTTTATAACACATTAGAGGAGCTTACTTTGAAACATATAGCATGGACATAACCTACCATTAACTATAACTTATAAAGGCTCTAACTTCAATAAAAACAATAACGGCACTTCAGTAAAACCAAACTTGGTGGGGATTTGCTTTCTCTTAACGTTTATAGATCATGTGGTCGTAAGAGCAAAAACTTTGTCCCCAGTGTGCAGTTGGACAGTTTGATCGCCAACACCCAATCTCTCTGCTTACACACATGTACATACAACACCATCGGCCACTACAGTCGCACACATCTTACAGCTCTGACATCTGGAAAACAGCTGCCTCTAACCTCTCCGCCCACTCTCCAGACTGGGCCAGCCTCTCCCTCAGGGGAATGAAAGCATTTCTACGTCTGCAGCTCCACAACCCGCCTCACTCCACTATTATCCCCCTTCTTGGCCCCACCCCGCCGAGGAACGCCATCGTACTCATTTCAAGCCCTAAATCTGGACTGGGTAAATTATACAGTGGAGAAATTTGAAGAAACAGAGACAGAGATATAAAAGATCTAAGCGTCGAATCCAACTTTTCCTTTTCTTGGCGTTGTGTTGAGCTTTTCCAACTTTAAAGTTGTGGAAGATAAAAGGACAGGAAAGCCATGTCTGATGCCAGACTGGCTGATTCTGGGCTGTTCTCCTTGTCTCAGATTAGATCACGGCAGCAGAAAGTCTGAGGGCACGGGATGCAAGCAGAGGGCATCAAAGACAAAAGAAAGAGCTTCACTGAGTCGTGGTGAAACTGCGATACGTCTTTTTCAGTTTGTGTTGGTTTAGATGTATTCTTGCTCCAATTTTCTCTTAAGTGAATTGAGTCATGGCTGATTCACTCTGAACGTGGGACAATTTAGAAAAAGAAGAGGCGGAGCATGAAAGCATGCAGCTCTTTTTCATTACGCTCTACATATATCAATTTAATGCTTACGTACTTCTGATTCAAGAATAAATGCAGTGTATGGCATCAAAGCTGCTGTGAAAAGACTTCCAGCTATCAGTAAAAACAAACAAAGAGAAAACAGCTACAGTACAGCATGCATTCAGAGTTAGCTTTCTCTTAAAGGAACAGAGTAGATTTTCAGAAACGGGGATTCTGTGGCGTTGTTGATAGCCGTCGGTGTTTTACTCACAGAACAGAGCCAGTGGTGGTACTGTTAACACATTTTCAACCTCCCACTATCATTTTTTGAGACTCAAAGTATCACTGCAAAGTAAATCATTTCTTAACATTGATGAAAAAGTACCAGATCCGCTGGCATATTATTTCACTCTGCCAGTGGAAGATGAACTTTTTAATTAATATTAAGGAATCACTGACTTAAAACAAGCTTCTGCGTCTTGTTGATCAGCTACTTTTAAGTTAATTTTGTCTTATTTCAAGATATTTGATCTCAAAAATAGACAAAGAAATATTTGGTAAGATTTTGTGTATTTGCAGTCTAGCAGCGCTTTGTCCTTTTGAACACACTTATAAAGATTGCAATTGCAATTTTACTGCAAATGTATAAGGGAATATTTCTACACAGGTGACTGGCTGGTTTACAGTTTATTTCATACAATATATTTTAAACACACATGGCTATATCTCTCCTTTAATTAAAGAAAGAACTGGGAGGATTTAAACTATATACTAGAACTCCTTTCATGTTATCATTACGATCTGTGATCTACATGTTGATCATCCATAAGATCCTGATTCGACCCACCACCACCGTCACCACCCAGTGGTTATGAGATAATCACTGCTATGAAGAGTTCGCCTGATCTGAGCAATCTGCAGCTGTTAAAACATCTTGAGGATGGTAGACAACCACCTAGTATGTTTAAAAAAAATCTGAATAGAGTTTAGAAAAGCCTAGGAGAAGACCGTGACATAGACGCTGTGGTTTGGGGACGTCCAGCTGGGGAATCCCCAGCACATCTCATACAAAGTTCAGGTTAATGTTGTGAGTTATCAGTCACAACTCTTTGGATCTGTAGTCACGTAGCATGCTGTTTGAGGACACAAGGTCACTGATATTGATGAATCAACATGTACGATGTGAAACAACAAAATAATTTTTAATTGGCTGGTTTGGGGTTGTGTATTTATCATGATCTGGAGTGGGATTAACTGTTTTAAGACTTGTTTTAAATGAGGAAATGTTTGATCTTTCCTACTTTTATATAAGTAACGTACTGTATGTCAAAACACTTCAAACTTTATTGTGACATAACTGTGTTTTTTGTGCTACTAAAAATAAGTTAACTTAGATAATATTTACATGTGTCTGGAGATTTTCAATTTTTGCTCCTAAACTTTTGTTTCCTTTTCAACAATTTCAAGGTCATTTCCCTCACCTGTCCCTCCTGGTAGATATTAAACGCAGTGAATTTACTGCCTGAGAAAAGCTTAAATCTTAGACTTTCTCACAGGCCAAGTTATTATTATTTTTTTATTTTGATGCCACAAGTAACTTGTTGTATTCTGCAGCATGCATTATTTTTTGAAACACACCATGAATGAGTAAACAAAATTTGCTCATCAAATGGACTCCTGGGGATGCATATAACATTATCACAGATTCACTCATTGTGATAATGATATATGACAAGCAATATTGCATTGCCCATCCATTGTTTGTACAAAGACTTTATCTATAAGCACAAGGATATTTTCTTGGATTTTAGTCCTAATCAGCTTCACCCTGCTGCCTGCCCCAGAGAGCTGCCAGCTCTGGAAAAATGGGAACAGAGATACAGTATACAGAAGACAGGAAAAGCACATAAACTGCCCCGGCCGCTTCTATCTTTAGTCCGTAGGTGGGACGGGAACTCCTGCGCTTCCCCTGTCAAGAAAGTCCACCACACTGGCCATCCTCCCTCCCTGTCTGCTTGTGGCTGAATTAGGAAAACATTGGGCTGTGATAAATGTTGCGTTGCAAAATGTTTAACGGCTGCGTGCCTCAGATGAGGAAAAAGCAGAACAATATGCAAAAGAAAGTGAAATCTTCAGGATTGAAGGATTGCAATTTGCGTTTTGTCATTATTTGATTCTGTAACTGATATACTGTAGTTGTTCAGGATGTAGATAAACATACTCAGACTCAGAGAATACAGAAGAATACAGAGTTTTACTTGATAGTATACAGTAAATGTAAAAATATGAGTTTTTTCCAGAATCAATTTTCTAGAGTGCTGAGTCCTTTATGTTTATTTTAAAACATAAATTATGAAATTTTACTTTAATATTTGTGGCAAAATTCATGGATGAGAAAAAGGAAAAAGTAAGAATGAAAGATTAAAGATAGATTAAAGGAAGAAGGAAACAATGAAAGAAGGAAAATGGGGTGGTACGCACAAAGAAAGGAAAGAAGGACACAGGAAAGTAAAGAAGAAAGAACATGAAGGTCAGAGGAATAAAGGATAGGACAAAAAAAGACAACAGGGCAGGGGAAACTGTGTAAAAAACAAATATTTTTCCATTCTTTAATTTTCTCTTTCCATATGTAGTCTGATCTGAAAAACACCGAAATCAAATTCCAGACTTTCCCAGACGGCGTAGGAGCCATGAGACAAGTTTAGTTTTAACCTCTGTCATTATTCTCAGCCTGGCCCACTGTCAAAAGACATTAAAGAAAGGATAGATCCAAATTTCCAAACTGTTTCAAACCTCACACTAAAAACAGTTTGTCTTGGAATAGTTTTCACTAAAACAGGAAATGGGCTATTTTCTTTTCAAATGCACCCACAGGGCTAACATAGTCTTACAGCTGGAAAGGAAGAGGGGGTTTGGGTCACATGGGTCGCACACTGTTGGGTTTGCATAACAGCATTGATGCACTTCAAGGAGATCCCCCCCGGAGAGGGGTTATGGGGGGGGAAAAACAGGAAAGCACCAAAGCAGGAGCGTTCATGCCGAAAGGCGACTCTCCATCTCTGCTCTGACACAATGGAGACGGGAGCAGCGGCAGAACCGAAACGGGACCGCCGAGACTTCGGAGGGAAGTGAAAACAAACGGTCGAGCATGGACATGAACTCCCGCACAATGCTTGAACTGCCGATAATCACTCATTTCTATGATTTGCACACATTCTGACCTTGCTTGACACACACACACACACACCCACACACAAGTTACGGCACTTTAGGGCGGCAGTGGGCTGATTCCTCCGCTGAAGATGGATCGCCTGTTTGACACTTTCAGGCTTGGCTCCCGTCATGACTAATGGGGTCATGGATGGAGTTTTTGTCGGCATCTTGTAATGAACACAAAGAGGAGCTGAACGCTGCACTCCAACTGCATAAAGATAACACACTGCTATTCTCTACAGGTCAACTCTTATCTTTAAGTGGAACTTAAGAGGAAATTTCCAAAGAGTACAAAAGGAATTTCATCAAGAAGTGCTTGTACTGTTTTAATGCTTAGCATCCAAGTTAATGTCTTAACTGCAAACAAAAACTGGTCACTCTGAATAAATACAGTGTGCATAACTTACTACATTACTTGTAGGCACACCTACTGTATATTTATGTATTGGGGACACATAACTGAATGCAACAGTTTCACTTCTGCTTTTAGTTTGGGGGGAAAATAACAACCGTCTTTTACTGTAAGTCCAGCTGTTCTGTGAAGGACTCCGAGGTTAATTAGAAAACATTAGAGAACAAAAAGCCTCATGAATGCCAAGGAGCCCACGGGACAACCAAGAAACACTCCAGAGAAGTCAAAGAGAAAATTGTGAAAACCCTTTTAGAAATAGCTGGGTTATAAAACAATATTCAAAGTCTTGACATCGCAAAGAGGACAGTTTAATCTAACTATTCTTAACAGCAAACCTATGAGCATCAACCTAAACTGACAGGCTGTAGAAGGAAGTGGAGGAGCAACAGTGATCCACAGATCAGGTGGGAGAACCTGCTTTTGATTACAATGGTGGCTTTCACAGATCTAGTTTTATGAAAGAGTAGCAGGAAGAAAGTCGTTGTGTAAAGAAAGCATAAGAAATCCCGCTGCCAACGTGACTATAAGTTGATATATAAATACTCTAAAATCTTTTGAAATTTTAATTGTAACAATAGGTGGTTCTACTAAGTATACATAGGGAGGCTCAATATTGACTTAGTCTTTGAAATAAAACATCAGTACAATGTTTTTTTGCAATGTGACAAATTCTGAAAAAATCTGGGAGAAAAAGAGTAGTTCTGCGAAAACTGCAAGCACCAGTGGAAATTATCTTCATAAATCAGGAAATGTTGCTCTTCACTACTTCCAGCAACATTTCTTACGTCTACTGTCCTGCTATATTAATATCAAAGATGTGACAGAGAATTTAATTTCCAAAACAATTTAAAAGTTTCCACAGGCCACACGGGCCTGGGGGTAAATTTGGATCTCTCTTATATGCTGTCCCTTCTGGCACCGATTCAACACGAACATGCAGTCCTTTTATAGGATTTTTATTTTCTGTGGATGAACTGCTAACCTTTCTGTGATGTACTGAGCCTCTTGGTTGAACCTCTGTTCACTCACTGCAGAATATATTAACCACAATGAATATTTAAAGAGTTCTTTGATTTCCAAAGAACTCTTTAAATATCTGGCAGATTCACATTTTCTGGCAGAAAACGCAATGCTTAATAAATAAAATCCTTATGTAATAACACTGAAAAGAAAAGGTTTTAATTCACCCAGAGTTTTGTCATAATCAATTGGTTAATAGTTCTATTATCTCATATACTATAGTTCCTCCTGATTGGGGGAACAAAACAACTAATCCAAAGACTAAAAACTATAGATAAAACGCACGTTATGAAATTTCAGATAATGACGAACATATTTTCTGACAAACTATACTACATTTGGTATTTTATGGATATAACTAAATAAATGAATGCCTTTGTAACAGACTGCAGGCAAAAAGTATCTGAATATCTTATATATAATTGGTTCATGTGAGTCAAAACACTGGTTCTTTCATCGAGTGTAGGAGACTTTTAATGTGTGAATGATTCATGAGTCAGAAAAAAAAAACTGCTTTAGCAAACAAACAAATGTTTCTTTTTCACCAAGCTCAAATGATACATGTAGTTTTCTAAAATGGTTTTGATTTATGAATGGATTTATGTGCCTATGCATGCATATCTGTATCCTTCAAGAAGTATTTGTGTTGAACATGAGGTTAGACAGATTATTTCTTCTATTTGTGTAATTTTAGGAATGTTATGCAATTGTCTCAAGACAGCAGAGGGAATATTTCATGTTACTTTAAAATTTAATGAGTTAAAGTACCTTAATATTAACAGACAGTGATACTGTCTAACTCCAGCAGCGGTATGGACTTAGAATTTTTTTTGTGATATTTGGTGCCACTATTGTGATAACAACAAAGATTATGATTTAAAAAATATGTATTTTTAGGTAACTGTGTTAATGTGACTGCATGTTGCAGCAATCATAGAGCCACAAAAACAAATATTGCTCTTGAAAACATCCCTATTTACAAGGTCACTTCTGTGCACCCCTCTGTTTTGTACGAATCAGTTTCCATACTTCCAACAACGAGTTCTGTGATGTGAAGCAATGCTTTTCTATTTTGATAGACTCTTGCATAGTTTCCAACTTCACATGATTAAATGCGACCAGGAACAAAAATCTATTTCAATTTTCTTAAAGAAGAGGAAGTAAAACGTTTTCCTATATGCTTGTCTGCTCTAAAAATATAGTTTTTTCTTCCATCGTTTGGAAAATGTGGGAAAGCTTCTTGAGAAATACGTATTTACAGGAAGTGTCTGTGAGTGAGACAGAACCAGTGACTAAGTCACCAAATCCAGAACTTCTGTTCGCTGTCCAGACAAAATGAATAAGTTAGTCCATTTATCCTTATGATTTCCTGTGTGATAACATGGAGCAGATTGGCAAGCCAGACCCGACTGCTACATCTCACGCAATCCTCCTAGAACTCAACTAAGCATATAAACATCAAATGAGTAATAAATAATTCACATAAAGCTTAAATTATCTGCTTAGTTGAAGATTCTCAACTTATGAGAGCGGATATTTGGGTAAAATCAGGAGATATTTTAATCATTTCAAGTGGGATTGCTGGTTTGGATCAAATAAAAAGAATGAAGCAACCAACAAACATGTCAGCACAACCTTTAGATTAAAAGTTTTATTTTTTCCGCATTTCTTTAAATTAAAACCTCAACTTACTTGATTTTTTCACTAATCATTTCAAGTGGGATTGCTGGTTTGGATCAAATAAAAAGAATGAAGCAACCAACAAACATGTCAGCACAACCTTTAGATTAAAAGTTTTATTTTTTCCGCATTTCTTTTTAAATTAAAACCTCAACATACTTGATTAAACACCTGGAGTATCCTAACTGCATGAACGGACCACAGAGCAAAACAAATCAAGACGTCAAGAACAGCTGAAAACCATAAATTTTGCCTTCAGCTGCAAAACAAAATACCTTTAAAAAGAAATAATCAAATTTTAATGCCTGAATTTACTTGCAAGGCAATATCTCCTAGGGGTATCTGAGAGTTTCTGTATTTCCCACCATCTTACCTCCAATCGCGCTGCATCTGGAGATGATCTCCCACAGCACCAGAGCCATGGAGTAAACGTCTGCTTGTTTGAAAGACTCGATGTTTTCCAGATTGATTCTGGACTCCAGCACCTCGGGAGCCATGTATCTGGCCGTGCCCACCTGACAAAAGTAAATAAATAAATAAATGTATAAAATCAGACAAACACACAGACTTACACGACTTTCTTAAAAAGCCACCCTCTCAATGACTGTTTTATTGAAGAGTGCTTGTTAAGGAGCAAACTTTCATCTGTAGTTGCAGTAATTGGGTGACATGCGGTCACTTCGTGCCTGAGCATTTGTCACAACAAGTTTATTTGAAACAAAACATGATGGATGTGAAGAATAATTAGAATGTAAATGTTTTCCTGGGCTCATCAATGCGACGCTTCTCTTTAATAACCTTATTATCAGCTTGGAAAAGAGAATCCTTCACATGCATTAAGAGCATTAAAATGCATTAGCTGTGCTGTGCAGCCCATGATGAGGCTTTTTCAAGATGAGTCATTTTAAAAACAGAGTGAGCTATCACATTAGAAAATTGAGTCCATTAAGTTCAAATCCTTGTGGTAGGAAGAAAACAGCCTGAGGCCGCTCATTAAGATACGGAACGTTGATTTTCTTTCCCTAAACTAACTTGGCGCCCAACAAAATATTTATTTCCCTTGAACTTTTCTAACATTTTATTACATTACCAACAAAAACTTAGTGTTTTATTGGAACAATACATGTTTTTTTTAATATATTCTTTACAAATAAAGATCTGAAATGTGTAATGTGTTTTGGTTTTCAGACACACTTAGTAAATAATTAATACTGCAATTACATCTGCAAACTTTATGGATAATTCCCTGTTAGTTAGACCTGTAGACTCGTTTCTTTGTACATTGGTCCTAGCAAAAATAATTAAAACTCATTAAAATATCTAGTTTTATCAACTTTTGATCTTATTAAAAATGCTTTTTAATATGGTCTTATTTGGTCACACACTTCCGATGTTATCGCCTATTTTGCAAAGTTCAACTATCCATCCAGCCTAAAGAAAAGGCTCCCCACAGCATGATACTGCTTTCACTATGTTTCACTGTGACAATGGCTTATTTAGAGTTGAGTTTAATTTTCCTTTCCTGTAGATGAAAAAGTTGAACTATGCTTTCATCGGACCAGAGCATTTTCTTCCTTATGTTAACTGAGGAAGAAATGGATTGTACATGGATTGTGTGTCTACTACCTTTGGCTTTCTTTTAATTAGTTCTTCCATAAACACAAAATCTGTGGCGTTTATAACTAATAATTGCCGTGATGACAGATTATCTTGCCCATTTTCTGAAAGTCTGCAGCTCTTTCCTCTTCTGGTATGACCCCGCCATCTTTATTTCTGTATTAACTAGCTCCACTTAACAGTGACCAGAAGAACCCTTTCCTGGATGACGACCAAACTTCAACAATGGAATACGGTCTAAGCGGACGTTACTATTTAATCAATTTGAACAAATTTTAATCTAATAAACCATTAATTGATAATTAATTGTAAGTTTATTAATTGTTTGCATCCTGAAACCTAGCCTTAATTTAAATGTTTCCACTTTTTGTCTACTGGGTTCCTTGCTCTTACGACTAGGCGTTATTTAGGGCAATCAGGAGTAAAGGGGGCTGAAAAACAAATTAATTCTCAAGTTTCAGAGTTTGATTGCCTCTAATTTTGAAAGCCATACATAATTTTCCTTCAACTTCATAATTATGCACTCCTTTTTCTTCACTCAATCAATCACATTAAATAGCAGAACTAAGCACAGTGAGAGATTTTGGAGCTGAAATTAAATGATGAATCAAGGAGCAGGAGGTCTTACCTGTCCGCTGTTGGCCAGCTCGTCCACAGACAGAGAGTTGTCCAGTCGAAGTGCGAGGCCAAAGTCGCACAGGCAGCAGGTCATGTCCTTTTTCACGAGTATATTTGAGCTTTTAATGTCCCTGTGAGCGATGGGAACCTTGAAGCGGCTGCAGGAAGTGCGGTCACTGTGCAGGTGTGCCACTACACGGGCCAGCGAGCTCCCCAGCAGCCACAAGTCGTGCCAGGAGATGATGTGATTGGTTAGGTACTCTTGGAGGTTCCCCAGTGGGTGGTAAGCCGTGATCAGCCAGTACTGCCTCTGCCCCTTCCTCTCCTCTGCTGTCAGGAAGTGAAGCACGTTTTCATGCCTGAGGTCTGCGTCTGAGAAAATGTCCTTCTCGTTCTTCCAGGAGGCGTACTCCTCGAACTGGAAGATCTTGACTGCCACCGTTTCAAAGCCGTGCTCCTCCCGGACTGACGAGCCTTGCTTCAGCTTGGCTTTGTAGACCTCGGCAAAGCGGCCCTTACCAACCAGAACGTCCAGCTCGATGGGCAGGAGCTCGGTGTTGTGGTTCAGGTTGTTGGCGTGCGTGGAGCTGCTGTCTGAACCCTCGTTGTCTATGATGGGGTGCTTGTCGGTGTTGTCCAGTGGCTTGCCCTTCTTGCGAGGGTTTCCCTGTTGACTGTAGATCCGGTAACAGTAGAACGAAGTGATGACAAAAATGGCTATGACCAGAAGAGGCAGCAGGCTGACCAGGATGACAGGCCCAACCTGAGAGTCTGTGACGAAGACAGCGAGGATAAACACATTAATACTCCGAATGAATCCATCTCTAGATAAAACTAACTTTATAACTACACTTTGGTATTGTGTCAACTATTTGTTTAAAATTTAAAGTTCAAAGGGTCACAGGTAGGTCAGCGGTAGAGCGTGTGCAGCTGACCCAGGTTCGATTCCCGGTCCATTTACTGCATATCCTCCCCATCTCTCTCTGCCTTTCTTCCTGTCAAGCTACTAATGAATAAAGGCCACTAGTGCCACAAAAATAAAATCAAATAAAAAATAAATATATAATTTCATTAAAGCATTAATATAAAATAATCCGTAACACTTTATTTAAAGGGATGTGCATAAGACTGACATGACACTGTCATAAACATGAAGTAGTCTTCATGAATGTTTACGACCCTTGTCACGAAGTGTCATTCGATAAATAATGACACTTTTAATGCAAAGTTGACACTTTTAATTTACGTTTAATGCAAGTTTTAATGGAACTTTGCATTGAAATGTGTTATTTACTGAATAGTGCAAAGTCGACACTTTTAATTCAACTTTTAGGGCTAAACTGTTTACACTGGGATTTTTGAGCGTTTGTAGATGTTTATGTCAAATTGTGTCCCAATTTGAGACACAGTTCTTTTTATCTTTCCCTCAGGCTCCTTGATCTTTGCTGATTTTTTGCCCTACTTACTACGTAGAGTATGCATAAGAACTCCTTCTGTATGTGCTTAATATATCCTGCAGCTGAGGATCCTTTGGTTGCAGGAACATTTCATGAATCATCCTCCCAGAGGGTTAATTTAGATTATTTTAGATACTCATCAGTAGAGAATACATCCCATTAAGTTTCATCGAGATGGATATTCTCTAAAACGCTTGAAAAGATGGACATTTAATTAGTGCAAGTGAAGGTTTTTGTCTTTGCAACTCTATCTGATGGGGATCATAATGAAAACGTGACATTTTACTAACCCCCGCTTTTCCTTTTTTCTTTGGATTAGCACAATTATCATGCGTTTTACACAGATTCCAAATTGCCTATTCAGATTTGCTTGTGGTATGCTCGTCTGTCCATTTAAGAGTACGACAGTACTCTTGGGTCAGCGGAGGAACTGCTCTTTGGTTGTGGAATGTCCATTTAAATTAACGTCTGGACCACAGATCCAAAAACCACTCCAAACCCCGACCCAGCCAACCGCATATTGTGCCTCTTTACAGAATTTGTTTTATTTTTGTATGTTAGGAGAGGGTGTGTCTGGAACCTGCGACTGTTTTGGCAAACGGCACCAGTTGCTGCATTTGTAGTATACATTTTCAAGTTGCAGTCATAAAACAGGATGTATAAGAATATATCAGTACAAACAGCGCAGTAAGAAGTAGCAACTCTTTCCAGTTTGATCAGGTTCAAACTAGCTTTTGATACTTTACATTAAGAGATCTTCATGTTTTAACGTTACTTTTTACTGCTACAAATATAAAGTGCAAAACCATATCTTAACATATTCCATTTGTTACAATAAATGACAAGAATACATTTTTGGAGGACACTGTGAGACAAAGGCCTAGAGTCAGTCTTGAACAAGGTAGTAATATTAATGTAAAACTCATCTCACTGACTCCCCAGACCAAGCCCTCGAGCTCTATAATTTTTTTTCTCTTTTTTCTAAACAGGAAACCGCATGTCTGAAATCCTCTGCAGGGCCCCAGACAGACAGTTTGTTTTGACTTTCGTAGAGTGAGAAGTTTTTTTTCACAACAACCTGTCACTGTGCCTCTTGACGCAGACATTTGAGAAAAACCCTCAAGTTGTTGTCTACAACGTTAACAGGTCTGCGTGTTAATGTAACATGATGTTATATAAGATTAAATCAGTGTCATAAAATTCTTATTTTACCTTAAATTAAAAGTTGTTTACACTTGCTAAATTAAAAAGCCTTCACTATAAAAAGAAATGGTTTATGGGTTAGTAATTTGACCTTTAAAATTGACATTTGGTGTAGTTAATTCATTCCACAGTCATCTGTTAGTTTATTCTGTGTTTGAGACAGGTTGATTAAAAACAGTTGAAGTTATGAAATCTCTAAAATGAAAAAGAAGGGAATTGACCTCTCTAGTAAAAAAATATGCTAAAATATTAAATGAAAATGCTGAAAAGAATTTTTTATAAAATGTAGACTTGGTTAAAAGGTGAATAGGGGAGAAGATGGATGTTGTGTTTAGAGGAATAAGAGTTCACGCTCTGATCAGCCATGACGTATAAAAACCCCAAACAAGCTTTAAACTGGGTGAGTAAGTTGGCAAGAAAGCAACCATTTGACAGATGTAATCTTTCCAGGTGTGGTTGTGGTCAAATCTAATGATTGTACAATAGAGAGCACTGTTTTTTTTTTTGCAGCTTTTTATGGCATTGTATTATATGAATACTCAGTGTTTGCTGTAGGAGTGTCATGGTGGCTTTTAAGGGCAGACATTGTATATCATTCTTAAAACTCCCAACATTTAGCCACACAAACAGTTTTGACGTCACAAACGTCCATAACTTTGAAATTCCGAGGACTTTTGTACCAAAGATTTATTTTTGTTTCTGCTTCTCTGACTTCAGTCTCGTGACTTCTGAAGAACTCCTTCAAGGGAGTTTTAAACTACAACTTGTCTTACTTCCCGTAGTAGCTTGCTGTTCTACAGTGCTAATGTTAGTTTGTATATAAGCAGAAATAAAATGTAGTTCTGGATAGTTGAATTTTATTTCCATTCTTTTCTGGCATAGCTACACAGAAAATGACATAATAGAACAACAAAAACAAAAGGTTTTGCATACTTTTGTAAAGTTTGTTGCGATGCCCTTTGGCTATCAAGGGGGTAAAAACTTTTTTTTGTTTCAAAGTAGTTTAATACAAGATCATTAATTTACTGACAAGATTAAAATTGCAATTGTTTAGTTGTGTGTCTGCCACACAACTTGTAATCGGTTTTAACTTTTGTTTTTTAAATGACATGCAGTTCCCCCATTAAAACATGTTTGTGAAATTAGCACTTGCTATCTTCAGATTTTTGGCTGACCTTTCCATGATAATTTTCTAATGAATCTACTTTGTACTTCAAATATCATTCTTTCCCTTCTTCTATGCAACTGCTACAGTTTGCCACACCTACTCTGCTATTTAAGACAAACTTGCTGAACATAATGAGCATAGACATTCAGTTCAGTCAGCCAATATGCCACGTCTACAAAAAAAAAAGAAGCATGTCTGTCCCTTTCTCTGGAGCAACTGTTTAGAATATCAGCTGTCTAACAGGGATGTGTTGTGGCATGTTTGCTCCTGAGTTTCATGGAAAAGCCCACCTGCCTGCTGAGATAACTTCCCCCTTGAAGTTTAAACTTCTTCAACTGTTCAGCGTTTTAACAAGGACACATATAAATTTGTGTTATGGATTATGTTTTATGAGGTCTTAAACTCATTTGTAGCTATTTGTGCTGCATTAGGAGAATATACTGTTACTGGATATTGAGATTCTTATTTTTAAGAACCTTGCACTTGTAATATTTTTTTTTTTTCCAAATGATGAACATTACTGTTCAGTTTCTGCTGGTCTTCTGAAGGTTCTCATTTGTAATCCAGTACCAATTTTCACAAGACAGTTTTGTTTCTCTCACTTGTTCAGCCAGTTATCTGAGAACTATGAATCCTTCAGCCATTAAAAGGTTCCAATACTGAACCAGTTTTGTGTCCATACATATCAGAAAGCAGAGCTATAAATCAATAGTCTTCAAATCAAGTCCTTGTCATGTTTTTACAACAAGTATTTTGCTTTAGTTGCACTTCCATTCCAAATAGTGGGCATTGTGTGGAGTCAAACATTCTACTGCTTTAGTATGTTACTTTTCCTATGAAGGTACAGTTTTGTTTCATTTCTATTTACTTTTTCCATATTTAAGGATCAACTGGCCATCTTGGGATGACATTTCAGTGATCTATGACTGTGTCAATAGTTAATGAGTACCTGCCATCAGTTTCACCTTCAATTTCTGGCATTTTAAATGCCAAGAAACGCAAAGCATCTTTATAACATAGAGATGGAGTAGCGGTAAAACTGTATTGTTGCTGTGATAATTTAAGTTGTGTTGATTCTGCTGGGTATATGCTCAATATGTGTGACATGTTTGATAAAAATCAACGGGAGTCCGGTTTATCTGATAATCAAATAGTGTGAGCTAAAGTGTCCAATGCATAGATGCTGAAATATTATTTTCTTGTGGCATTCTGTTTTCATGCGTCATTAAAACAAGAGGCAGATAAACAACAATATAACAGGTGTATAACAAGCTGTCACAAAGATACAGTTAGTTGCAGTTTCTTCAGTTAAATCTACCAAAAACACCAAACAAAGGGCAAATTGACACTTTTGAAACACCAATAAACTGATTCTAAGCTAATAAAACTTGTCATGAAGTGGATGAACTACTGAGGAATGATGCTTCTCTAAAGTTCCTAGAAATAACTTGAAAACTCTTCATCTACTGTGGAGAGTTTTTAGACCGGACATTTTTGTTCCCCGATTGTCCGCTTTTCTTGTTTCTTAACCATCAAACTATCTGTAAATATCAGTTAAAAGCACCTAAAAAAGTTAAATTGAAATTAAATACATAAATAAATATATATATATGAAATAAATAAATATATCACCTGTATTTTTCTTTGAGAAGAACAAACATTACCCAAAGGTTACGGTAAGATAAAGGTTTAAAGAATCCTGCGTTCTGTGGATGCCTAATAAAAATTAAACACTGGTTAAAAAATAACAAGCCAGATTCACTGAAACTTACTGGAATCATTGCTTTCTAACTGGTATTTAATCACAACAGCCTTCACTGCAGCAACACCCATCTTTACTCACTGAAAAGTTACAGAGACAGCTCAGACATTCTCGAGAGCACGCAAATGCATTTCCATGACGTGGTTTGCACTCCACAGATGCTTTTAATTTGGCTCTCTGCTGTTCCAAGCCAGGTCTCAGAAATCTACCGCTATGCTGTTACTGCAGAGATGCTGCAATAAAAATACAAGAGATTCCATAGCTAACCGTAGACAAGAAGGAAAGGTGTGTCCTGAAGCGGTTTGTAATCAAAGAAACACAGCCTCACAGTACAAACATGTTGACATTCTGGCATGACACTTTACATGACGAGCCGACAGTAGCTAATATATCAGTTTACCTGTTGCTGTGATTATTGAGAGATCACAAGAAGATTCACTTACAATCATAAGAAGAGGTCAAAGTAGATCAAGTCGTACGGGTATTTTATAACTTTTAAAACAAGTAACCTATAAACTGAACCCTTCTTTCGATTACTATAATTAATCTGCAGGGTAGACGCCAACTGACTCATTACACTAATTTAAAATTATAACGTCTGCAGCTCTCAGCTTGTTCCATCTAATTGCTTTGCATTTACAGCTAAGAATTTTAATGTTTAGTTTTACTCTCATCATAAGCGCTCCCGCTACTTCACCCTCTCATGGTGAAGACAACTTGCTGAAGTTCAAGCCAGACATCAGAACGGGGATGAGGAGGATTGGAGTAACTTTGGATGTGGCATACTTATTTTAGTAATTTATGACCTACTGGGATTTTTAAATACAATTGACTACTAGTTTACAAGGAATGTTCCACAAAAAATAGAACAAATTGAGACTTTTTTTTTGTGGAACAGTCCTGGTTTATTGAAAATAGAAGGCAGAAAATTATCTCTGCACACACAAAGCTTGAAGCCGGTTGGACTATGACCAAAGGTCACACTAGGTGACACTCCTGCCAGCTAAAACCAGAAAACTAAAACTAAAATTTAGACATGTTCACCAAAATAGGAGAATATTAAATTGGAAAATTGTTGCCCCGTCTAGAAGTGTCTTTATTTCAGCTGCAAAACGAAGTAGAATCATAATATACCATAGGCAAAGTGAAAGCATAAAAATTCTTTAAATGTGTCCATGGAGATCTAACTAAAAAATAAAAACCACAACATCAGGATCTCAAACATGCACTGCAATTAAAGATACAAAAACAGAAGACAAAATGTCCAACTTACGTGGGTTAAAAATGATGTTATCATTGCACTCCTCCTCTTTGGAACAGGAGCAGATGAAAAACTTTGAGTCTTTGGCCTTTTTCTCTTTCATAATGCACTTTGTGTTGTTGTAATCGTCCAGGTACAGGCCATACAGGGGATTAGCTGGATTGTGACAAACTGTTTCAAATGTAATATTGTTGTCTTTCTTCCGCCTTGGAAAGAGAAAACAGAGACAACAAAGCATATTGATTACCTGTGACCTATGACCTTAAAGAGTCCCAATACCTTCACAAACATCTTCACATTGTGTAAAGAAGCTTGTGTCCCTGCTGGAAAGGGGCTGAGATGTTGTACTAAATTTCATGTACCTTGTTCTCACTTTGTCTTTTTTAAAAAGGAAAATTAATTTTGAAAATCATAAGGAAAAACAGATATTTACAAGAGACTTTACAACAACTTGCAGAGGTTTTTTTTTGGTCCCCTCTTTTTTGCAGGATTGTTCTAATTCTTTCACACTAGAGGATTTTTGAGCCTATTTATCCCACAGCTTTTAAATTCAGTCCAGATTTTGACTAAGTGACTACAAAGCCCTCATTTTCTGCTGGAGCAGGGGGTCCAAAACCTTTACATGCCATGGACCCATAAACATGGTCCCTCTGAGACGATGCTTCAAAATATGTAAACATCACGTTTTAGAATGTTTATTCCTCACTTTTATTCACTATTCAATAATTATTACTTTGAATCAGCATAAATTCTGCCCCATATCTTCTGATTTTAGTTGGCCATGAATTTTGTGGAGGAAAATTTATTATCAAGTAAAATATAATGACTTTATTAATCTGACGTTTATGACATGATATATTACCTGATAATAAAACTTTTCACCACAATCCCCTCTTTTAATTATAAGAAAATGTGCAATATTTTATATTAATCACACTTCCAGTTCATCCACTGCAGCTCTCAGGGGTTTTTCTGCAGCAGGGCTGCTGGACAGTTCCTTCAATATTTTTCTTTGTGTCAGAAACTCGTTTGTTAATTTCCTGTTTGCTACGCTAGCTTGTGGATGACTGGCAGCCAATCATAAAAGATAAGCATGGCAAGTAGCCTTTCACAAAGTTATTTTTCACAATAATTATTAAAAGTACATTAGATTTTATTGAAAAACATATATAGATATGATTTTAAAAAATGCATAGAATTCAATTCTTTTATTTTTGCATTTTTTCCTCTTCTTCCCAACTTTTGGAGGGAAGATGAGGTCCTTTTCCAGTGCCCCCCCAGATGTGCTAACCAACTTAAGAAGCAATAATTGGTTTTTATATACCCAAAAAGTGTTTATTTTCACCCTGAAGCCTCTGAATTTCTCTTTTATCCAGGGGATTTAGAACAATTTGCTGGAGAAACTGAAAAATGAAAGCATACTGATCATTCAACGACCTCACATCTGACTCTGGATGTGCAAAGCAGCAGGAAGCAGATTTGTATTGGTGTTAAAAGTTTAAGGCCATGCTGATGTTTCTCATTACATTGCCAATGTAGCGGTGTGAGCTGAGGTTAGCAGAAAGCTAATGGTACATGGATAGCAGCGCCTCTTTAAATTGTCCTTCAGAACTCACAAATTAAGAATTACTCAGCAGGAATTTAGACATTCAATATGTAGATTTGTCCAGCTTGAGTTTATTCCAAACTTGCTATTTGTACAGCTCCTACATATTCCTTAAAAGTAGGACATTTACTTTGCTATGAAAAGTATTTGACTCCTTACAGAATTCTCCTGTTTTTGCTTTTGTCAGCTTTGCATGTTTCAGAACAAATGCATTTAAATGTCAGTACATCAGATAACCCGAGTCAAGATGAAAATCAGATCCCAAATGATGAATTATCGTGAAAACAGAACTTACCAGATGCTGACACACACGTCGTTATCATCAGGGCAGATGGAGGTAATGTCACAATCCACCTTGCAGATTCCCTTACCGAGACACGTGGTGGCCTGCAAATCACAAAACCTGCACAGCTGTTTTATAGCGATCATGGAGGTATCTGAAATGAGAGTGGGAAAAAGGAAAAGGACGGAGAAAGTTGGATTGGTTATCAGATGATACGACACTAATAAATGACAACAGCATTCATGTTTTACAAAAAAAGAAAGCAATGAAAATAAAAACAGTATTCGTCTTAGAGTGGATTTATTCAAGAGAGCGAGAAGAAAATCCAAAATATTTCATCGCAGGGAGGCGGACACATTTTTTCAAGATCTCTGTTGATCTTGTTCGGACTTGACTTTGCCAGCAGGCACGTTTAGATCAGTCAGACAGACTGGATTGTGTGATGAGCGCCTGCGGGCTTGATAATCACCTAAGACCTGAGACAACTGCCAGACGGGTAAGTACAACAAACAGAGGAAAAGCAAAGCCATCTGCTGGCTGGGAAGCCTTTAATTTGTCATTCCAATGAGTCGGCTCCCCCATTTAAATATGTGTTGTGCCAAGAACTATTAAAAAAACAAAAGGACGTAATTGGTGATCATGAGTGATTGGAGGAAGAAGGGAAAATATGCATGTTTTTCAAGACAAAAACATTAAAATTGCCTGATTTTTGGTCATCAAAAGACCTCTTATCCCTAAAAATCATCCATGATTTATTAATAATTACTGTAAAGATATTTTTTAAAGTTTAGAATTATTTTCATCTTCAGTAAACTGGAATAATCTTGCTCAAAAAATGTAGAAAAGCCCTTAATTTGAGTACTTTTATTCACAGTGGAGAAAAAACAAAATGAGAATTTTTTTGTTTAAATCCTTGGTGCCACAATTAATGACAGCTTATATAAGATAAAACTTTAGCATACTTTACTTTAAAAAAAAACTGATCAGGCTTTTGAAGACTTCTAATTAGTTAACCATGATTTCAATTTTAAAGTCCAATTTCACTTCAAAATGGGCAAGACAAGAGAACATGTTTTGGGAGATGTTTTTTAATCTTCATAAACCAGAAAATGTCAACAAGAAAATAACTACTGTATTTTCCGCACTATAAGTCGCACTGGATTATAAGGCACACTGTTAATGGATGATCTATTTTCGATCTTTTTCCATATATAAAGCACACTGGACTATAAAGCACATTAAGCGAAACAAAACACTCAGATAAGTCAATCAGTCAAACCTCAGTATGTTTTACTCCGCGACGCTCCTGACTACGGAAGCCGCAATGTGATGTAACTAAAATATTCTGACAGAGCGCGGTGAGCGCCGTGTACCGCACAGAATCGCTTCGAGGTCAGTCAGCACATCCAGAATCAATCCGTATTAATTCACTAGAGGGCGCTGTTTTACTCCAGAATTACACGCTCCTGATTGTAAGGCGCACTGTCGTTTTTTGATATAAAGGTTCGGAAAATACAGCACTTGCGTAAATTTGTCTATAATTTCAGTCTGATAATATCCAGCTCTCGTGACAAATGATCCTGGATGGAAAGGTCAAAGAATCCCTAAAGCTCACCATTAGGAAACTGCAGCAATTTGTTTAGTATGAGATTATGCAATTTAACATTTTCAGTTTGCTATGTCAATAAAGATCATGAGCAATGTATATTGTGTTTCACTGACTTTCCCTTATTTTAGAACCAATGTGATTTAGCGTCTTGCATAAATATTCATACCCTTTGTCACATTTTGTCAAATTAGAGCTAGAAATTTAAATGTATTTTATTGGGCTATTACGAGATAGACCAACATGAAGAGAAGCATATTTGTGAAGTTGCAGGAAAATAAAATACTACTTTCTAAACTTAGGTGTGAAAGCAACATGCCTTTAGGGGTTATGAGCAAACATGTGGAAGAAGCTGCTCTGGTGAGATGAAACCAACATTTACACTTGTGTCCGCTTCATCCATCACGGTGCGGTTTGGCTCAGCTACAAAACAGGACAGGTCCAAACTTCAAAGAGCAATCACATCTGCAGAGGAGATCACTGTGGCTGATCATATTGTTAGCTTGGACTAGTACAAGTGAAGGTGTCAGGAAAAGGGAAGCTAATATTTCTGCAGACCCCACACATCCTGGTCACAAACTGCTTAGACTTTTACCTTCACCTTCATGCTACTACAGAGGATTATTTGCTAAAACCAGCCACCACAGAAACCATTTCTTCCCCCAGGCTGTTTCTCTAATGAACACATTAAACAGAAACCTTACAGCTACTCTCCTGTGCAAAAATAGACATATTTGCACTATTAATACATATAAACATTAGCTGTACATTCACATTGTACATGTGTTTCCATTAATATTTTCTATGTATAATTCATATGTAAGTTTATATATTTATACTTCATGTCTGTACACTGTGATTGGTGAAACCATAGTCAAATGAATTGTTTGGGCGCACAAATCAGCCAACGAAGCTGATTCTGAAGAAGTCAAAATTCGATGAGTAGAGAAAAACTAAACCAACACAACACACGTCAGGGAGTACAACAATGTCATTGTGAAACAAGTTGGTGGGAGCTGGGGGAGTGGTTTTCTACAGAAAAAATGAGGAAGCTTGTCAGAGCTGATTTGAATATGGATGAGGCTAAATACAGTGCAACACTGGAAGAAAATCTGTTGAAAAATACTTGAGATTGGGCTACACTATCACCTTCTGATATGAGAAGAATGCTAAAAAAAAAAAAAGAGCCAGCGCTCTTTGAGAAGTGATGGTAACGCTTGAAAACTGAGCAATTTCGCAAACAAGATTAGGCAAAAATTTCAGTTTGTAGTTGAGCAAAGCTGATGGAAACAAACAGCAAAAGAGTCTTTGCAGCTGTACTTGCAGCTGCAACTACAGCTGCATAGACTCATTGAAGTTACTGTACTGACTAAATGAGGTATTGACTCGGGGGGCCACAATATAAATACTGCAACACTTCACTTTATTTGTAAATAAAAATTGAAACAAGGCATTATTTTCTTTGCAAATTACACACAACTGCACTTCATTTCATACCATCAAAAATACGACACATCGAAATATGGGGTTTGAACATTACAAATGTAAGAAAATTGTTTAAGGGGCGGGAAGACTTTTAGCGCTACAAGGTTACAGGTTAAAGGGCAGTTAGTGAGAAAACAAACCATGCAGAGAAGCTATTACTTCCTACTGCCTATGCTGGGAAGTAAGACGAACCAAAAGACGATTTAAAAAGCAGAAATCTGCAGCGTGTGACTGCTCTGAAATTCAGGAAATTCACATAACCACACTTCAGCTGTTTCCTGACTCTGTGTACAGGAAACTATCTGCTCATGAACCAATGAATTTGATGCGCAGCCATACTGAAAATAAGTAGGTTTGTTTCCATCTACTTGCAGATTTTTAAGAGCATCGTGTGAAGGTTGCAAAGCATACATGGCTGATCACGTGACCAACAGAGTCAGATGTTTTTCAGCCTGGGAAGTGTAAGCGAAAGCATGCTTTTTGGCAGCCAAACGTCTTCACACCGATTTCAGAATATGCCTCTGAAACGTGGTACAAAAATCTCTCTGTGTCAGCTTAGCCACGCTGGAGGGTGGGCTTACGGTAAAAGAGCACAGCTTCTGCAAAAAACCCCCAAAAAAACCTAAAAGGGAAGAGCAGGAAAGTTTGCACTGAAATTCATCCTGACATCTTGTTTTACAAAAACTCTGTCTCAGGAAATTGCAGAGAGACATTTCTGAGCTCATCTCTGCTGAACAAACTCCCAAAGTCAAAAAGCATCAATTGAACTCCAGACTAAACTAAATGACTTAGCAATTTAAATTTCTGCCCCGTGGGCTCGAGAGGTGTTTTTTTGAAGTGGATCAGCAACGAAAACGAGGGACGGGGGGATGAAAGCCCATTCCTGAGTAGTAGGAAGGTGGCTGAGCTCAAGTAATTATATCATTAGAGTAGCTCCTCTCAAAGAGCATGTCATTTTAACCCAGGAGGCGGGTTGTGGAAGGGATGAATGGTGGTAATTGTCACCCAGGGCTGCATATAATTGCAGAGTAGTGGGGGGAAAGGGGATTAGTAGCAGCCAGAGCTACTTGGTGCCGCTGGGACTGAGTCTGAGACAGATGAAGGTAAAACTTCCTGGCAGCAGGGTGACTTGGTCAAAGATAAGACAGAACAATAAGGAGGAGTAGAAAGGCTCCACAAATATTTCACTTGGCATAACACTTAGGTGTAGTTGAGGAACCTAGCATGTGGTTAGGTAGTGTGAACTTTGGTATGTTAGGACGTTAGGTAATTTGGGACATGATGAGTAAAGAGAATTTCACCTTGGTCTTGAAAATTATATAGCAAATGTGAGCTTGGGAGCAGACTCCTAAAGCCACCTGCCATAGTGGATGATCTATCAAGCAGAGGGCTGTAGCCAGCACAAGAGCTGGAGTATGTAACTTTTATAAAAATCACCTTTTTTTACACATTTGTGAAAACTGTCACTATGTCATGACAGTATATTATAATAATAATCTGTGAAAAAAAAAGAGTTCCTCTGTCTTCTTCCAGTGTTAACTACATAAATCAATCAGAAAAGGCTAGTCAGAGCTAGAGGGAGATCTTAGAGCTGTCAATCATACTCGTGTATGTGCTGCTCACAGCTGGTTTACCAAACACGGAGCCCATTCTGACCGCTCAGGCTAGTTAGCATGGTCACTGTTGATGACAGATGTCTTTCTTGAAATGGTATGCTGTTTCGCCGCTAAGACACTCCTCCTGGCTCTGATTGGTTGTTTTTGACTGAGAGATGGCACTGGGTAGTAGCACTGGGAGGAAGTGGATGAGTTCACAGATTATCTGTCTCATAATAAACTGTCACAACAAGGTAACAGTTTTGACAATAATGTAAAAAACTTATTTTTTTTTTTGGTAAATGTTACATACCCCCACATTTTGATATTTGGATTAGCACATTTAGATCTTGTCCAAATGACCAAAACTGATAATGAAATCTATTTTTGATGTACGCACATACAGTACATACAACCTAATCAGAAGCTGCTCTTTAGAAAATACTACACAGAACTTTGAAGTACATGTGGCCTCATTTGCTAAGAGTCTGATTATTAGAAGAAAGAAGTAAAATATTATACTTTGTGTAACTTATAACAACTTATTTTGAAGCATTTAAGACAGGTTCAGATGTTTGACAATTATTTCTGCTTGTTAGACTGTTATAGCAAAACTTTATTAAGTGAAATAATCTTTAAACATACTTAAAGTATGATTAGTCAAATTTAAACTATGTATACTGTTTATTTTTCAGTAGGGTTGCTGTTCTCAGAATGTGGTACTTAACCTTGTTTCAGGGTTAAGTTGGAAAATCGGATAATGGATGTTCTCAGTGATAAGTACTGTTTGTAATAAAAGATAACAACAAATTTCACAAACCAACAAAGATGTTCTGAGCACTGCATGAATGCTTTTGCTGAAGGAGGTTGCATATTTCTGATTTAGAGATACAAATAATCAGAAGGGCATAAAGAGTTTAATTTGAGAAATACGTTTTTTTTAAATGAAAGTTTAGCTTTTGTGGGACACCTCCTTCTTTCCCATTTGAAAACGATAATTTTAAGGACCTATCTGTTGATTTATCTAACTTAGAAATTTGAAAGTTCAGAAAGTTCAAAAGTGGGACACAATTTCAGCTCATCTTTCAGCCAAACAAAGAGAGTCTGTTTCCCCTCATGTTACATTTCGCCTTTTAAAAAAAAAAAAATTCTACAAAACTAGAAAAGATTGAAGGAGTATTCCAGGGCTGTTTTTCTTCTTGTACTACATTTTGAACTGAAAAATACACTCTTTGCTTTTTGAAAATCTAAAGAAAAAATACATTGCTAAAAGTTCACATTATTATTATGGATGCTATGAAGGTAAGCCATTCAAAACTGCAAGAAATATCTATGTTGGTGCAGTTGTATCGAGGAACAATAACGTTGATACTGAAGGCAACATACTGGACTTCACGGTGGGTGAGAGTTCATTCATTATTGTTACCCAAAATAAGACAAGAAAAGAAATTAGCATAAATAAGTTTATAAATGTTGCAACTAGACATATCACAGTAAACCAAAACATTTTGCCATAACTGTCCTATAGCTTAAAGACATTTTGCTTAAGTGCTAGAGTGAGCAGAGTGTTTTCCACCTTAGGATGCATAGAAACACAGGAAAACACTCCCACACTTGATGCTTCACACTGCCAGTCAGCTGGCTGAAAGAGGGTTACTACACTTTTACATTGATTGCAATAAAGACAATTCAACTGTTTGCAAATATTTCCCAATATAAATAAAAGGCATATTAGCCTATTGATAATATTGTTATGACTAATAATAATATTATTAGCTGGAATAATGGTCACGTTTTGTAAAAAAAAAAAAAGTGACAGCATAACTTACACATTTCTACTTTAAAAGTTTGCCTAAATGTCATGATAGTGGAAATTTATTGGTATCACAGTGTGAGTATTTCATTCTGGACTGTAGTTACGACTCATCTAAACCTGTCTGCGATCCATATCTATAAAACAAACCACAGAGGACCCCCACGTTTTCACAGATCATTTTTAGATTTTTCTGTGGAGCATAACTCCAGAGTATTCACAGAAACTTTCACTACTTGCAGATTTTTTGTGTGTGTGTGTGTGCATAAAATATCTAAAATATTTGAAAGAAATACAGCTTAGGAAACTGAAATACACAGATACAATACTACTTGACAGACTACTGACTGTTGTTTACACCCCAGAGCATAAGAAAGACTGTAGATATTAGCTTCTGGGGTAGTGCTAAGATGGTTTCTGAGGTATATTTTGCGGTTAAATTATTTAAAAAGGCAGTTATGCTGGTTTTTAGGGGGATTTAGTGCAATTCACTAGCAGCTGTGGTGAAATACCGCGGGTCCACTGAGTGCATAAGGGGACTGCAGCATAGTCTCCTCAAACCCACCTTTGTGGACGCCACTGCTAAAGGATTTAAATACTCTAAAACGGTACCAACCGATATCAACCGACCTTTCATTGTCTTGATTTTTATCTATTTAGGTCACACATATCAATTGCCACTATTATTTCTGGTATTTACTTTGATTATTCGGAGGCTCTCAAGACCGCAACTTTCGAAACCACCGATCAAACTGTCAAACCAAACGTGCTCCTTAAAACTACTTTTGTCTCGTAAAATAAAGCCAGTCATATCTTCGTAAGCCATTAAGCCATTTTTCACATAAAATGAGACAACATCTTAAGGAACTCAAACATTTGATTAGTTTTTAAAAGTCGATGATAGATTTGAGATCAGACAATAAATGTCCGAATTACTCTACTTTTGTGTTTAGTTTAGTTTCTCCGACTCAATTTACACTGTTTTAATAAAAGTCTTTTAAAATAAAGAATCTTTCTTTTTAAAATAAGGAAGTTCTTTGTTGAAACTTTGAGTCAACTCGCCCCTTTAACAAGTTTTAATAAGTTTAACTCACTCGTCTCCACCGGCAGAAGCACAATACCGAACAGGACCGCTCCGCAGCAGAAAACGGAAAACCGAAGCAGCTCCATGTAGAACCGGACCACACGCCCCCTTTCTTTTTCATTAATTGAGCCTGGACAGAAGAGTTAAATATCCGAGTTTCTCTGGGATCCAGCCGCCTGTTGCTCCTCCACAAAACGCGACTTCACAGCTCGGCGTAGAAGCAGCGTAAACACCAGGCAGGACTTGCCCTATATGACTCACAGTATGTGCGCCTTTCCTGAGACAGGAAATCTTCAGAGGGGCTGGACAGGTTTTTTTCTTCTCTCTCTCTCTTTCTCTCTTCTTCTTCTTCTTCTTCTTCTTGTTCTTCTCAATCATGCTTCTGTGGCTCACAGAGTTTTGAAGCATGTCATTAAGAAGCTCAGAGCCAGTAGAGCAAAGGCTTGAAATTACACGCTCCATACTTGCTTAATTAGAGACTTCACTTCTGGGCTACACACGTACATACAAACAGATTTACTTAAGAAAACTCATATTTTCCATTTAAAGGTGTCATATCTAGTGAAATGGTCACTTTTTAAACCCTGCAACAGGGTCGGCCCAAAGTTACATAAGGCAATTCCCGTTAAAGAGATACACTTAGTTTTGTGACGTAAGGTTCAAACGGCAGCTTATTTTGGATGGCAAGTCTATAAAAAAAAAAATGGATATCAGAATTCAAACGGTGCTTTAAAGAATCTGTAATCAGTGGAAATAAGGCAATTAAAGTTTATCCACACAAAACAGACTTTCAAGTAGAACCGCAGCCCAAATCTCCCCGAATGAAACTGTGAAATTTCCCTTTAGTTTGCCCTAAACTAAAGGGCAACCCTCCCTTCGGTCACCCCACAGACACTGAAAATGTTGAGATTTGAATTATAAATAGTTCAATACATGTTAAACTTCTTAAAATAAAATAAAATAAAGCAGCCCTTTAATATTGTATCAACTCCAGCCAGCATGAGCTTTATCTGCCACTGAACTTAACTTCCAGCTAAACATTAGAAAAAACTATTCTGGGTGCAATATTACTTTTTTTCCCCTTGTGGTGCCCTGTGCAGAAAGCCATATTGTTCATATAAAAAACTACTGATGAATACAAATACAATGCTAACTTTAGCCATGTCAAGTAAATGTGGTGGAAGTGTCTCTGTACTGCTCGTGCAAACCACTGAATAAACTAATATGCAGTCTGTATAAGTCAGTTTGGTCATACAACTGAACATCTTGCAAACTACTTCCCATTATAGTTAAAAATGAAAGTATAAAAAGTTTAAAGTCAATTCTGCACTTTTTTTCGGATTGGTATCGGCCGATACTAAACCTCAGTTATCTGTGTAGGTATTGGTAGTGAAAAAAGTGGATCGGTGCGCCCCGAGACATCTCAAAAATGTGCATCAAAAATTGTTTGTTTGGTGCATAGTTACAAGGATTAAACAGATAAGCAAAAGTTTAAACATGTAGTTATGAAAGGGAATGAGACAAGTAAAAAAGCAAGGAATCCTGCTGACTTGGAGTACGTACACTAGGTCAGCTCAGCCTACTATTGTCCACACCACAAATTGAAATGACACACTTATGCTGGCATGCTCCTCTGGAAATGCTCCTGTTTCCTTCAAGGCCCGCATAAGGAACTGTCTAATTCTCATTTACTTTTGTTATTTTAGTTGAGGACACAGAGAGGAGTTTAGCGCCCCAGAACACTCAGAAATTATTCATCTGCTGCAGCTCTTCTCTGGGATATTTTCGCTCTGCATGCTTGAGAAGTGACGTCAGGCTGGAGCTCTGACCCTGTGACCCCAAAAGGCTTGTGATTCTTTGGAAAAAACGTGACTGCTCCCTTAATGTCCTCTGTCATCAGCTGTTGGGTAACTTTTTAACCTTTGTATGTAACTTTTTAACATACATGCAGCAAAAGAAAAATAAATCATGTTGCCTAAACAAAAGAGGAGCTCTTGTTAGCATACTTGTGCATACTTTTATTTGTAAAACTATATTTAAAAGACTTTTCTGAAAGGAAACACTTTGCTGGCCTCCGTTATTTTGTCTTCCGTCATTCTTGGCTCTCAGTCAGCGGGTGTGGAAAGTCGTGTTTATGTCTAGGTGTCTGTTTTAGGCATGTGCAGCCATTAGGTACTGCAAGGTGGACGTCAAGCCACAAGGTGGAGATCCAAAAGCATTTTAAGGCCAAAACAGGCCACAGACCTCAGCACATGTGAGGGTTTCAACATCCTGCTCAATGACCACAACATTCAAACAAAACTTCTGTATAAATACATACCTGACTTTATAGCTTTATCTGCTTCAATTGAGCAGGAAACCCCAGCATACCCTGGGAGGCTTATTTTAGTCCACGTGCCATTTTCTTTTACTTTCAGCTTCCCCCTCCTACACAAGCTTCACAGAGTTTTGTGCCTTTGAGCTACTTATTTCTTACAGTAGTGAGCAAACACAGATAAACAAGAACCAGATAAACATCCTGAGCGGTAATATGCTCAAAGCAGGCGCCTTGTGTTCCTGTGTACTGCTTTGGTCAAGTTGGACGACAAACAGAGTGACCCTTATAACAAATCTCTGGACGCATGCCTTCAGATAACACTGACGGCAAATAGATGATTTATGGTATTTTAATGATGCTAACAGACATCACTCGTCCAGCCCTCCCACTCGGTGACATTAATTGTTAGTTATTAAATTTGACACGGTTGCTCTATTTTTAGAGCCTCAAGACGACTTCATCTGACTTTATATTTTTCATAATCCAGATAATCTCCTCCCCAGTTTCTTGAATGGACTTTGCTTCACCTTTTTCATTGCTGTTTCTGTAGCTTGTGCACCGTTTTCTACTAAAAGTTTTCCTTCCACTCAACTTTCCACTAATGTCTTTGGATACAGCACTCTGTCGAGAGCCAGTGACTTTTAGTGGCCTGTTTGTTCGAGTGTGACTTTGACAACTGAGCTAAGCTGCAGTGAAAAGCAAATTACTTTTCCCACATTGCAGCAGCTTTATTTACAGACAGCAAGAAGAACAGCAGCAACAAAATCCTCCTGCTGCACAAAAATAGCAGCAGATGAAGGCAAATCAAGAGTTCACTCACATGGTAGCTTTCATCTGAACAGATACATTTTTATACAAACAGATGAATCTATATTCAATTGACTTGGCTTCTCAACACGCACTCCTGTTCTACATGCATGCATCCATGAAACAGTTCAAATTTAGTTATTACATTCCTAATTTTTACACTTATAAATTCTCTATAC
Source organism: Xiphophorus hellerii (assembly GCF_003331165.1). Lineage (NCBI taxonomy): Eukaryota > Metazoa > Chordata > Actinopteri > Cyprinodontiformes > Poeciliidae > Xiphophorus > Xiphophorus hellerii. Next base: position 10,944,376 of record NC_045684.1, read on the forward strand.
CATAGCTGGGTAGTTTTAGAACCATCCTCACTCCGTCTGGTTCAGGGATCTCAAACTGCAGTCCTGCAACTTTTACTGTGGCCTGAGAAAATATGAACCCCCTTTCAGGTCATAACATGTTGCACATGGTATAGACACATCTCAATCACCCGATTTGACACATGGACTGAGGCCATGTGAAGAAAGAATGAAACACTTGATGTAGAGAACTGCAATTTGAGGATTATAGATAACAGCGTTATAATAATATCCAGACAAAAAAAGAAGAAGAAGGAGTTCAGCCATGTTTAATGAACCTTAAGGGGATTACCTGTAAAGGGCCTGAACTTGTGTAGTGATTTATCTAGTCCGGAGATGGTGGATTTCTTTAGACACACTGATGGTGGTAAGCTACATTGTAGCCACAGAAGCGAGGCTGATACATAATACGTAACGTATATTCTTTATGTACTACAGTGATAATAGTGGTGATGTTTAGAGAGCCAAATAAGCCTGAGAACTCATCAGATCAAAATGTATTTTGCACTAAACGACAAAGTAAGACTCACAGGTGAGCTTGTGTTTACAAAACTATAATCTGAAACAGATTATAATTGACAGCTGAATATGGTCTACTGTAGATAATATACTGACTGCTGATAATTACCCCACAGAAGCCTCCTAAAAATCCTGCTATCCCAGTAAAAGTCATCCTTATTCGTATAAAAGGATGGAAAGCATCTACTGAAATTTTTCCTCTCAAATGTTATTAGTCTTATATCTTAGGTTTTCAAAAAATGTATCCAATCAAACCCCAATAATATAAATGTTGATTTCAGAGTTCTGCTTGGCATGCTGTATCTTAAAAACAAGACAACCAGTGGTGTTTCAAGACAAAATGCTCTTGTTCCTGTAAGGTGTGCGTTTGTACCACATAAATATAGTTGCTTTTTTGTGTTGTTGCAGGCCCGACTTTGCCCTCACTGATGCTTCTCCTCTAATATGTCAATCTGAAAAGTGAACCTGCCTCAGGATGTGCCTCCACAATCCTTCAAAACTTACTTCTGCCCCAGAGAGCTTAAGTTAGCTCTCACAGTGTTAGAGTCAAACTGTTCAAGACACGGTGTAGTGTACGGCTTTCAGGGTCGTCTAAGGACTAAAGATGAGTCAAGACAGCACAAAACAACAGTGTGGAAACTGAAAGGCGAAATCAAGCTGGGAGAGGAGTAGAGCGGAAACTGAGCAGAGCACCTCTCATCTGGTGTTGCTTCTGCAGCAGTAATTGGCTCTGTCAGGATGTGTAAATCTTTTGAGACCTTTACACTGCAGATCTCTGGAAGGATGTGAGCTGCCTGCCTGCCTGCCTCTATTCAGTCACAGCATAAACTGAATTCAGAGCTGAGTGGTTATGACAGAATTTAGAAAAGAGACATATTTAACATATTTTAGAAATTGGTTATAAGAATCACAAGAGAAAAAAATCTAATGTTACATTGTGTTTTTATTTATTAGATAAACTGATGTTTTAATTTTTTTTTAAAAATTAATGTTTTAAAAAACATTCATTTAAAAAAAATGTTCAGACAGAAGTCCTCCCATTTGAATCTAGAAAACTTAGGCAAGATGAAGTTTGTGATAAACAAACCCAAATCATCAGTAAATAGTGTGAAGTTATTTTGCCATTATGGTAATGGTTTTTAACCAGACATTAACATGATGTGGTCAGAGGTATATATATATAAAACATATCTATTTTGTTCCTTAACTGACTTAATATTTCAGCCCTTTAAAGGTGACTTCAATGATTTAACACTTTTGTTATAGATTTTGTCATCATACTGGGTAAATCAAATAACGACCAAAAATTGATCAAACATGAAGTGTCTATTATGACATGTTGAAATGATGGTTTTACCAAACTTGAAGTGTTCATTATTACATATAATATTTAAAAACTGAAAAAAGAAACCTTGGAGGTCGTTCAAGAGTTCCCGTTCTGTACTCATTCTTATCCAGATGACTTGACGCAATTTTTCAATAAAATTTGGAGGCATTGTTTTTTAAAACTTCGTACGAGTAAAAACTGACGTGTCCAGATGACAGTGATGTTTAAAAAGGTAGCTTGTAACTTTTACAGATTTTTATTCTACTGACATTCCTGTTGTGCGTTATAAATTTCGTCAGGACCCATCCAGGCGGGAACGTTTTTTTCTAAAACAGGATAACGTTTTCAAAAGCGCCTGAATCCACATGGGATCGTTTTCAGAAATGGTTTCACCCAGGTACTCTAAGAACGACCCAAATTTTAAACATGGAGTATGATGGGACATGCACACAAACCCTCCTCACCTGGTTAACAGTAAGCACAACTTTGAACAGGTGAAGCACAACATGTCACCTGTCAGTGTTGTTGTCAAATATGATGCAGGTTATGCATCTGGGGTTGTAGGTCAGATTAGAGGTTGAGCTAATACACAAGGAATTTCACAAATGTGTGTTTGGCTTCCCTAAAATTCCATTTCCCTGCAATGTGGGGCACAAACGGTTACAAACATTTACGTTAAAAAATAAAAATAAAATAAAAATAACATGCCCATATAAATGATGCCTCAGAACTTACATAAAGTGTTTTTTTGGGGAAAAAAATCACAGTCTATATGAACTTTGAAAGACTGCATTATCATGTCATTGGTATTTTCAATCTAGCAGTTTGCCTCACCCGAATTCTGTTGATCAACAGATTTCCTAAAGATAAAAACACTTTTCATTTACTTAACCCATCAGATCATATTTTGTTTCTATCTGTTACAGAATCTGACTGAATCCTGGTGAAGGGATTAATTCTGTCATAATAAATCTATACTCCCTGCTGTTGCTAGCAAAATCTCTCAGTTTTTCTGAGCCAACCAAGCTTCTTTGTTCGTTTTATAACCGTTTTGAATGACATACATGCTGACATTCTACACGCTGCTTTGTAATATACCAAAAGTGACTCCGTTTATTGGAATTCATGCTGTGAAAGCTGTTAAACTGTGGACCGAAAGACATCTAGAAGACAACATTTTACAGCACTCAAACATGTGTGAAATGTATCTCAGCATTGCGTGCATGTAACCTTCGTCTTAAAGCCACAAAGCCACAGAAATGCTATAATTTCCTCAAATATGATAAACAGAGTAGTGATGAATAACATCTTACTTTGAATGTTGTTGCAGCCTGCCACAAATTCCTAATGTATGACTTCAGCATTTCATAGAATTAACTTTGTGTCCACTGCTGGGCAAACACCGAGCACACTAACACTACTACAAACACACACACATACACGCACACATCCCCTTTTAATAAACTGGTACAGTATCTTAGTGCCACAACAGCCTTTCTATCTTTTTTCCCCATCACTCGTCTGCTTGGATTAGTTGGAGACATTAAGGGAAAGCAGGATTCGCCCTCAAAACTTCACAGACCGCAACCTTTGATATCACAACTAATGGCTATTGTTCTCAGAAAGAATATAAATAGGTGTTCAGAACTGTGCCAAGGTTGTTTGTAGAGCGATTCCACTGCAAGAAAAAGCAAACATCCAATCAAATGCTGCAACATAGACCGCACTCATTGTACGTCTATAGAGTTTAATGATATAGGAGGCAAAAATGTGTGTTTAGCTGTAAGCGTACCAAGATAAAGATAAGAAACTTCCACCATCATTTTGAAAATGGTCACAAATCCAAGGTTTTAAACGGAGCATAAGTTCACAGGGCTTTACCACAGTGAAGATCGCCCTGCTATTTGTACTCAGCCGGCAACTACTTCTGTGGTTCAGCAGAGCAGAGAGAAGATGATGAAGATTACGGCCATGCAATTCACCGAACCCAGATTACAGAGCACAATCTGGGTTCTCTTCCAGCGAAGGGAGAAGATTTAACTGGCCTGGCCCCCAATAAATACTTCAATATGGCTCATTTAAAATGGCCGGGGGTACAGTCACACATTAGAGTAATGAAGCTCTCTGATGTTGAGTTGGAATAAATGTGGTAAATCACAGGATTTCATGCATACTAAAAAGAGAACAGTGATCCCTGTACTAATGAAACCTGTGTGGGTGGATACCTCATCACATCAAATAACACAAATGTTTGGCAGTCGCACAGAAACACGGAGGTGTGGAAAGTAGCAGCCTGATCTCAAATTTTGATATGGAGAACGAATTTATATAAATCCATTTTGCAAATGCACACACAAGTTGGAGACAATGCTTACAGTGTTATTTGCAAATGAGTCAGTTCTTGTGAGAGAGAATTACTTTCCAAAGCTTCTGAAACGTTATTTCTTGCCTTGGTGTGCTTGTTGGCTTACCGAGCAATCTCTATTTTTTTATGGGCCCAAATGTAAGAACATTTAAAGGATCATAAGCATCCTGCTACATGTGTGTATTATATTTGCTTCTTCTGGTCTCCTGCCATTACATACAGCGGTCAAACATAATACAGTCCAACATGACTAACTTGTTCTTGGTAGAAATTGCTTAACTAGAAGGTGTAGTAAAGTAATAGAAAGCCAAGAGAATCAGCAGTCGTGACATGCATGATGCAGACTTTGTAAATGAGTCGATTATTAAAAGGAATGTGCTCAGAATTATTCCAGTGTTAAAGATAAATCTATCAAAACTGGTCACATTTATTTAAAAACACACATCTTGTTTATGTTGGTGATCAACTATTCTTGAAAATCAGAGTCAAATGATCCAAACAGTCATCAAATATTAGAAAACGTTCACTGGAGAGAAGAGACAACATATAAAGGTCACGTCAAAAAAAAGGTCTGCAGTAAAACCACTGCAGCTGTCACACACCTCAGACACCACACACACCTGCGCCATTTTCTACATAAACGAATCTGATGTAACATTATGCAGAAACTCCCAAAGTGCTGATAAACATTTAATTTTATCAGGCAACCTCTATGTGCAGGTTGCTGGACACAAAAAAGAAAGATAATAACATGACCTATGACATCGGAAGGTAACAGTGGAAGAGAGATACACAATCTTAGTTTCACAGTCTTGACTGAGGAACATCAAATGTGTCACACACGCTTCGAAAAGCGTAACCAAACTCAATGTTTTATAAAATCTTCTGCATTTCTTCACTTAATACCTCAATATAAGTTAGCCATGTATGTTCCCAGTGAGATAACCAGTGAGTCAGCAGTCAAAGCTTCATGGTCCTTTAGGCATGGCTGCTTTTTGGATAAATACATCCAGCGATAAGCAGGAATAAAGATGTAGTTTCACCATCTACAAATAATTAGTCAGCTAGGCTGAAGCTTACAGATGGGGATAATAAAAAAGATTCAGATCTGATGCAATACCGTAGGCTGCGCTCCAAAATACATCCACAGAGCTGGAGCCCAGTGATCATGGTTTCCAAAGAAACCCACTTCAATAAACACTCAACATCAGAGTGTTTGAAGGGTGAGTCCTCCTGGGCTTTCCGAGCCATGCATGTGTATTTACAAATATCTGCAGATCCCTTCATTGAGACCAAAGTTTCATCTGCGCACTTCCCATGGGAAAGGCTGAGCCGAGACAGAGATGAAACGACATCTCAGACGAACAAAGTTTCCACAGGATAAATAGAAACAGAAATAGTTTAATGTCTCAGAGACTCCTTCTTGAGGAGAACCTTCTTTTGGGTTTTACTCGCTCCCTTTACCGAAAGATATTAGACAAATAAGGTCTACGCTAAATCTGCATCGAGATGAAGATCTTTTGTTTTGTAAATTACAGTGTCTAAGTACTTAAAAATGACGAGCAGAATTGACTGGCTTTGACATGTTTTTCCAGCAAACACTTTTTCTGTCGTGCCGCTGCTATCTTTGATCTCAGCCAAACAGATGCATGAGTTAGTGGCTGAGAAGTTGCAGTGTGAATTGGGCGCAGCTCCATGAGCCCCTTCCCCCTCTTCAACACTTCCCCTCACCGGCGGGCCGAGTGGACGGGGCTGCTGGATACGTGCTGGGTGTGCCAGCGCAGGAAGCAGCGCTCATCCTGTGCCACCTTCTGCTCTTGTTGCAGGCAGGAAATACCAACATTAGCCAACACTGATAAGAGCGGAGAGCTGAACCGTGGCCACGTGGTAAACACTGTGGGACAACAGCAGAAGCATATATTCTGTGTTTATGTGGGTATGAAAGGGAGGAAGAGAGAGATTTACACAGCTGGCTATGTGACCAATACTGGTAACACTATACTTTTTACAACCAGCGCAGGCAGAGAAGAAAAGCTGGAAGTCTGGGACACTGAAAATGGGGTTTATGCAGGGTGACTTTGCAAAGTGTTCATATCCTTTGAAATTTTACACATTTTGTCAGAATTACATTCTCACATGTCAGAAAGTAATTTCAGGGATCTATTACTTTTAAGAAGTTATGGATCAACTCCTCTGAATCCAAGTCTTTAAAACAATCTGTCCTCTTTTTTTCCAGCTCAGGATTGAAGGCTTTGTTAAGGATTGGAGGAGCTGCAGTGGATCCCCATCAGGCGAGAGTTTGGCTGGAAAAGGTTGTTGGATGATGGCAAAGACATTACAGAAAAAAAAACACTATAACTCTTTACATTGATCCAACACATAAAACAATGACAGATAATTCATCACAGTCGTGATCTGCGGCATTAATAATGGTCGATACGGCTCTCTGTCAGGGGTGGTGTGGCTCCAATAAAACTCAAAAATCTTTTGGTTTCTTCACAATTAAGCTTTAGTGGTCAGAATCATCTTAGACTGAGATAAACATGGAACGCAAAAATAAATTGTCAATCTGTTTGATGCTAGCAAAACTAGCTTCAGACAAAAGAGCTTCAGACTAGCTCCCTCCCAGAGTGACACTCATTCCAGAACCACCACTGGTCATGAGTGTCATATTTATTTGACACGTTCTTTTTGGAGGGTTAAATTATTGTGAAGTGCAGAACATTAATGAACTTCAGAAACAAATAACTGTGGGACGTGTTTGAATTTACACTGAGTTTTTAAATTTTACAAGCAACACTAACGCATACACACTGGTTTCTTAAAAGTTTCTGAAAATGGCATGTACATTTTGTCAAAGAAAAAGTCAAAAGAAAAAAATTAAGAATCCAGACAGCTATTTCACAAAGGATTTCTTAAAATGTTTCTATGTTGACTCTGTCGATCCAGCGAATAAAGCTATTAAGGGCGCTTCAACACCCTTCCACCAAAAGAAATATTAAAACAAAAATCACAAATTAAGATTTTTATGCTCTTGTCATGGTGGGCATATAAATAGTCAAACACGTAAACCTGTGTTGTCGTTCTGCTGTGACGTTGCCAGTCGAAATGGAGTTAACTTAATCCCCGGCCTCCGTGAGGCTCCTCCTCAGCCAAGCCAGACCTCCCCCCTCTCTGCTCTGCAAATGTATCATGACTCTACATATACATTACCTCCAGCCATTCAATGAGAAATTGAAGCACGACTCTACTCTCGCCTCGAGTTTGATCATCGAGAACCTGCTCTCTATTCCTTCCTCTTTAAACACACTTTGCACGAGACAGAAAGACATTGAGCCCTGAACGTTCCCTGCGCATTAACCCAGCAGCGTGTTGGATGACAAGAAAATTACAAGCCTCCCTCTAAAGGAGTTATTGCAGGGTTTGTGCAGTCTGCTACAGCTGTATTTTAGCTATCAGTTAATGAGGTTTCAGGCAAACTGCTGATGGAGCATCATGAGACATTCCCCACATGGCTGAATGCTAATGTCTGAGCTTGTTGAGTAATCTGCTTCCAGATAAATGGATTTTTCCATCTGGGCAAAGGCATCAGTTTCACATTTACACATTTTTTTTTTAATGCGATTTCATAAAGTTCACCTTAGCTGTCAGAATTAACTGCTTCATTTCTTTTGTTTTTTATTTTTGGTTTCCAAATCTCGGTCTGCTTATACGAAGTGGCTGCCAGCTATCTCACAAAAAGAAATTCCTCACAGAGGACTCCTACATGCTCTCCTGACAGCAGGATGATTTAGATCCCAGGAAATCAGGTTCAAGTTCTTGTGCAATAAATAGGACTTTAATCATCAGATACATTTCAGGGCTTGAGGTTCATCTTATGTTATGAAGAGGTGAAGAGTAGGTTTTTTTTAAAGATTTTTATAAATAAAAATCTGAAAAGTGTGGCTTGTGTTTGCAATAACTGCCCTTGAGGCAATACCCTCTGGTGTAATTTTTTGTCTGTTACTCTACCAGTTTTGCACATTCAACTGACATCTTGCTCAATTTTTCTTCGCAAAAGGGTTCAAACTCAGACTGAATGGGGTGTCTCTGTGTGGGTTTTATTTTGGTTTGTCTGATTAAAAAAAGATTTACAATACAACAACAAACCAGTTATTTAGCTTCTCTTTCCTAATTATTTGCCACTGTGTGATGATCCATTATAAAATTCATGGAAGTCTGTGATTGCAATGTGATTAAATAAGAAAACCCTTAAAGCGGTATTATTAACACTTATGCAAAAAGATGCAAGTAATTTAATTATTCTCAAAAAGCGCAATATCTTTATTTCATGTTGTTTATGTTCTTCAAACTTATCAGGGATTCAGTTTTTATTAGATTAAATTGTCAGAACAAACAGAACTTACCTAAACCTTTATTTACAGAGTGAATTATTTGCGTCTTCAGACTTTAAAATCCAATCTGTCTTGCTTGGGTCTGCCTCTGTTCATCACTGTGAATAGGAGAGAGAGGAAAAGTGGGTCTTACAGCATAATCAGCTGCTTTGTGCATAATACCAGCACAGTCAGAGATGTGTTGCTCTTTGTTGATGAGGAGAACAGAATGAGTCTTTGCTTCTGCACTCCATCTCTCAAGCAGTTTTTATCACTAGCAGAAAAAAAATTGATTGGAAATGACTTGAATTTAATTTTCCGGTTTTGTGGGGGAAATGAGGAAACCGGAGAATTCAAGTCAGCTGAAATGTTCCTGATTTTTAAACATTCATATGTCTCTTAGAAAGCAGCAGACCTCTAAGTACATGTGTTTTCAATGATTAAAAGCTGTGTGGGTGTAGGCAGAGAAGTCCATTCTGCACCATATATTCTGCTATTTTGCATTGTACAAAATAAAAACTATTTTCTCCACAGCAGCCCATTTTCATTCATGCAGGCCCCCATCTTAAAAAGAAACTCTGCAAAGGAAATGGAGCGCATGGAGGGTTTATTTCCAGGACATCCTCTGCGGTACAGACCTAATAAAACCCACTGCCATTATGGCACTACTTGTACCTCTGGTTGCTGACCAACCTTTTTGTTTCAAGCTCAGCTGGCGTACGAACTGAAGTGCTTTTTTTCTCTGTTTGACCTCAGCATGGAGATGTTGTTCAAGGCACATGAGATGAAAAGCTTTTATGATCCCAATCTGATAAAAATAACAGAGAGAGGGAGGGTGCAAAGAGCTGGGGTGTGTGTGTGTGTGTTGGTCCATCTGGCCTTATCGTATCCAACTGACCCGACCCTTTCTGCATTATCTGACCGCTGGACATGGAACAAGAACAATGACGGCAGCGCCTGTGTGTTGCTGAATTGCTGCAGCGTACGCACAGGAACTGCTGCTTCTACTGAAAATCGGAGGGACAGAATAAAACTGAACTCACTCAATGATTTTGTTTTAAGAGTTGTTTTAGTGCCCTTATGCAGCGATGAAAGAGGCAATCAGGTTTCTGGAGGAGAACCCAGAGAGAACAGAGACTCCAGGCAGAAAACCACAAGCCTGGGTTTGAAAACGTCTTGATGAAATGCAAAAAAGTAACAAACTGCACCACCATACAGGCGAACTGGTATAAAGCCCTAATCTACGGATTTTTAAAATCAGTCAACTCCTTTAAGCACATTTTCCTAAGATAATATGCCTTTGGAGTCATTCTATTGAATAGTCAGCATGAAAATTGCTTTTATTTTGGTATTTAAGATTTGATTTAATAAATAGAATATAATTTCCATAAAAGAAAACTTGAATACAGCTAAAATAAAACAAATAAAAAATTATTTAAAATATTGCCTTAGTTACATGTGTGATTTCATCATTAGCTCAGTTCCTGGGCATTGCTGGACCAAAATCAAAAACTGACAGTTCAGGTACAATTTAGATATTTTTTCCCTGATGACTGTTTATTTTTGTTGCCAGTGGTTTAAACATTATCTGTTGTATGTTAAGTTATTTTGAAGCAACAGCAAATATACACTGTTATTGAAGCTGCACTCTGAGTACTTTACATCGCAACTAAGTGTCATATAAGCGTCGTCTCATGAAAACAAACAAAAGAATAAATAAAAATTTTTAGAAAAATGTGAGAAATGAACTCACTATTGTGAGGTACTGTATGCCTTTCTAGCTCAGATTATGGAGTACTGCGCGAAAATATGGCACACAGTCCTACACTACTGTGTCACAACATGATCTCAGTCCTTTATGGTCAATAAGTCTGTTTGTTCATAATATAAATGGCTAGTTGTGTCCGAAATTCCTCCAGCTTAATGCAGAAAAGAAAGAAGTCATTGTTTTTGACTCTCCCCGAAACAAAAATCCATGAAGCGAACGGCAGCTTGGCCAAAATACTATTGCCAGAGTTCTGAGCAAGTTAAGGAAAGATAGATTATATCACATTGATAAATGATAAATCACTGCAATGGCTCCCTGTTTGTAAAAGGATTTAATTCAACATCATGTTGTCTACACTTGGGTCCAAATGTTTCAGTTGTCCGTCAGGCACAAACCATCTTAACCTTTAAGGTCATAGAGAAACCTTTTTAGTCTCAGGATTAAAACTAAACAAAGGGAGGCATCATTTGATCTGTTCACTTCAGATTTGGCTCAACCTCCTTAACAAGGCTGAACCAAATCCAGTGGGTTGTCCAGTGGGTACCATGGGAACGTGGCTGTGCTTAACAAACCTGAAACATCAGAAACAATTGTCCCATTTACATCAGGACCAAAAAAAAACTACTCCATTGATTGATTGCTATCATTTTCATGCGTTTTTGTGTGTTGCTTACATTTTAATTGTTTTAATGCATTTCTTGTTCCTTTATTTTCTTGTAATTAATTAACTTGTGCGTGACCAGTGTTGTAGAAACCAGCCAGCCTTGCTCTATACAACACAGTCTGTAGGATTTCTTAAGATATTGGAGAGAATATTAGCCCTTTCTTAATTATGTACTTATTATATGCCCAACAAAATCATATGATTTCAGTTTTGTTTTTTACATAAATATGACCGTCTGAGTCTTTCAGTCGCTTTATGAAACCTTTTCTTGTACTATAATGGAAAAACAGCGAGGAATGTTCTGGCAGTGTGAAGCAGCATCATTAGTCACATCGTTTCGCCTCCTTGCTGTCAGATTTCAGCCTACATGTCTTAATCTCCACCAGTGTGTACACTTGTTGTCCAGTGGGTACCATGGGAACAAGGCTGCGCTCCACTGGTCCTTTGCTACGATATCCTCAAAACACACGCAAACACAGATTTTTACAGACCAACTGAGAGGTATAAAACCAAATAAAGACAGCCGGTGGTGCTGGGGCACAACCTACACTAAATGCAGTCTGGATGAGGCATTCTGGGCAGCTCTGGCAGAGTTCACCTGTCTGTGGTTGTTCATCTTTCATCAGTCGTTCACAAGTAGAACCTGGAGACGAGGCACATGTCAGGAATAACAAAAATAACAACATGTATACCATGAATACAGCTTCATAAAAATCAAAAATGCTTGATTAGGGCAACAAAGCAAGGCACTGGTCCAAACAGATGGAATAAAACTCTTACACAATGCAGGGTCCCTACAGTAAATGAGACCTGAAGGATTCAGCACATGAACATCCATGAACACCACATGGATGTTCATGTGGTGCAGATTAAAGTTCATGTGGTGCAGATTAAAGTCTTCCAATTGCAATACACAAAGTGAAGTAGAAAGTGTATTTATTTTGTAAAGACCCATTAGAACATTTACCTGAAAAAACAAAAAAAATAAAAACACAAACTTGCAAACCTGTTGCTTGTTTTGTTATGGAAGGTTTAAAAGAAAAGATAATCGACCTGGAACCAGTTTTGTTTTCACAAGTTCGAGAAAACAAATTATATAACAGAAAGATTTTAAAAACACAAGTTTTCAAATGTTTCTGACAAATAATAGATCTACAAAACTTTTGTTTACCAACACACAAAAAAAGAAATGTAGAAGGTTTTTCCCCTGCTCTAAAGGTAATAGCACTGTGGCCGTATTTTAAAGGTCGCAGTGCTATTAAAATAAGACACTGCCTGGAAAATACATATTTTTCAGGTAAATATTGCCATTTTTTGAAAAATCAAGTATTGTTGAGAATAAATAATTCAGTGTTTTCCTTCCATCTCTTTTGGCTAGTTGCAAAGGTAAAGCTAAAGGAAATGACATGTTAGAAAACGCCCTCACAGCTAAGATTAAAGGATATCGATTAAAGGATACCTGCTCTTTAGGGCGCAGCTTGGATAGAGGCTAACAAAGAGAATGGAAAACTTTTGTCTGATGCCGTTTTGTCCTCCTAGCTCCTAAAGGTAGCATGAGGAATGGACCAGCTGTATTTTGGTATTAATAAATGGAATTCATGAATTCATCTCACTGACTCTTCTTCAACCTCATACATCAAGAACTCAGCATGGAGAACAGATATTTCTCCACAATATGTTACCTTTAGTTGGAATCAAAATGCTTTATATAAAATGCAAAGACTAAATCCTGACCCAATGATGGCTGTCCACCTTCTTCTAGTGTAGAGCCAATTCCTCAACCAGCCAACTCCTGTTTGGGTCACATACAATGTCAGCACACCCTAAAGGTCACGGTTTGAACATGCCAACATATGTAAAAACCAAAGATGAGACTGTGAGGCTCCCAGGTCTGATAATGTTCTAGGCCTAAGACTATCCTGTCCACAATGGTTACTCCTAAAACTGGTCCTCCATCTTCATGGGATAACAATACAGAAAAACAGAAGGCTGCGCTGGTTTCCAGTTGTTCCCCAACAACCTTTATGGGTACGTCTTCAACTTAATTTATTAATTATGATTTAAAATTAGTATGGCACAAAATAAACTGTATTTCACCTGTTTGATGTTCTCTCCATAAGAAATGTTGCTCCTCACAGTTTTCCTGACAATAAATAAATAAAATCTTTCAGTGGAAACTGAAATACAGTTCATCTCCACTGAAATCTGCTTTGGTCTGTTTATGTCTTCAGGCTGTTTCATTTCTTCACTCAGACAGCAAAAATTAAATCACACAGTCATGATTTTGCGCATTTGCCTGCATTCCTGAATACTGACAAAAACTCTTCCCGAAAATGGACACATGCAGACTCTAGCAACAATTTTGGACGCACACAGAACATGTGGAAGCGCTTAAATGAGTCTGGGCCCCTTTCTGACTTCAGCCTCACTTCCATCTTCATAGTTCAACAGAAGGTGAGTCATTAGCAAACAGAATACGTGTAACATACAGTAAATCTATTGAGATTAGAGCATATGGAATCATGTTTCTCAACCGTCATCACAGGACAAACAACTATGCGAACACACACTCACATCATGAGACCTAGAGACGATTTAAAGACTTATTTACCTAACTTTCATGTTTTGTTTTGGACTGGGAAAAGACTCAACAGACTCCACGCATGCAGAGGGAGAACACACAACCTCCATGCAAAAAGTATCCTGACCAGATTTTGAACTCAGGAGCTTCCTGCACCAAGGTAACGATGATAATAGCTTCACCAATTTGAGTGCCAAAGATAAATATGAATGAGTTAATTATGCTTTAGAGCTAATGAGAACTGACAGCCACACAGATGAGTTAATCAAGGACTTGACCATGTTGGCTTCATGTCAGCTTTCTTTTAATATGGGATTTGTTTTTTAATTACAGTGCATTTTCTCACTTGTGGACTTTTCTGCTACCTTAGTTTTTTCTATTATCTTTTTTTTTTTTTTTTTTTTACCACTTTACTACTTTTATAGTTGCCGGCCGTTACAAATTTCCATCATTTCCATTTCCAGTGTTCACCTTTCCAACATTTAAGCACTGCTTGTTCATTCTGTTCCCTGGCGAATCCTTCCAAAGCCATGCCAGATTTCTGTTGAACATCTTGTATTACTTTCAAGTACGCTCTCTGTTTTTCCTTCTTTGTTTGCTTTTTAGTTTTGCCTTTGGAAATATCCTTCAACATACGACTACCATCCTCTTCTCTGGATCCGTTAGACTCCTCGTAAACAACAAAACATAACAGCACACTGATCTTTGAATTACTCCTGTGGAAAAAGTGACAGAATGTCTTTGGAATAAAGACTAAGTCATATTTAGCTGCAATCCAGTTCAGAGTCCAAAAAACAATAAGATTACTCATCAATATCATCCGCAACTAGATTAAACACATACTGGCAACACAAAGCTATGAAATAATAATAATAATAATAATAATAATAATAATAATAATAATAATAATAATAAATGTTTGCATAGTGATCTTTTGAACATTGTATTTACTTGGTTAACCACAGAGGGTTTACCTTATGGAAGATTAAATGAGAAACTAATTTCCAAAGTATATAATTTTTTTTTATTTTTTTTTGTGCGTAAGGCAGCCATATTGATTTTTGAGGTTTGGATAAATTAAAAATCTCAGATTTTCTAACTTGGAATTATGAGGGAACTTTAAATGATTTTTCTCACCTCAACCTTGGAAATGTTGGAGTTGGTAGCTAAACCATATCCTCCTGCCAGCATGCAGGGCTTTCATTTTTTTGTTTTCTTATAGCACAACAAACTTTTCAACAATAAAGATGTCTGTCAAGACAGAAAGAAAGGAAACGTTTTCACTCCGTTTGTCCACTGAAACTATGGAAGTGTACTAACCCAGAATAAACAGCACTTACTTCTCACTCTGCTTACATTCTTCACTCTTCTGCAGAGCTTTCAATCCAGAATCAGTCAACACCAACCTCAGATTCAGCACCCCTAATGTATTTATAGTGCGGTATTTCCCCAGCTTGTTGGCCTTATCCACTTCCACCTTCCATTGTTGTGTTTTGTTGCAGAGGGCATGACATCTGGGCTATGCACTCCATTCTTTCACTGAGACTTCATAACAAAAGGTGCAAAAGGCTACCCATCTGAAAGATGAAGAGAACACAGTGGTGAAGGCAGTTACAATAGAAACATTACTGTACAACATGAAGGTTAGCAGCAGAAGCCTAATTGCAAAAAAATATGAATAAATTCAGCTAATCTATCCGTTAACAACAAATGTAATGTCAAAACAATCAGATCTCAGCTTTACACAAATATATAATTGAGTCAATCCAGTCATAGATTCAGATTGAAATTTACATCCAATTTGATTCTTGTTAAACTATAATTTAAGGATTATTGAATGAAACTGTGGTAGATTTTGCACAGACAAGAAACGTTTACCTGATTTCCGTTAACCTTTTTCGGCGTCATATTTTCTAACATGGAACGATCACATCTGGAAGGACAGGAGTGTGCTACTTTTACTGTGTTTTACTTTCTCACATGTTGGTAGCTTATTTCCAGATCTTCAGAGATTTCCACACTCAGCATGTGTGGTCCTCCTCCTTTTACCCGAGGCCTGTTTATCCACCTGCACCCTGCCTGGAAGTGACGCTGACCTCATCCTGCAGCCCTCATGGTCCCACATTTCCTTTCTCTTCTACATTTCTTCTTCCTTTTCGTTTTCATCTGCTTCGGTATAAATTTTTCATCGTCTTGGAATACTGTGTATTGACTTGCATTAACTTTTCATTTGCCCCCGAAACACAGGGCGAGGCAGAGCTGCTTTATGATTTGTTTTTGCATTATGTAGAGGAATATCTTTGGTTGCTAAGGAATGAGTTTTGCCCTCAGCAATGGCTCTCATGCTGCAGTTTACACACTGTATCTGGAGGAACTAGTTCATCCAGGCTAGTTGAGACATTGGCAAGTAGAATTTTTAAATTTGAATGCATTTCACTGCAGTGAGAGAAAAACTAATTAAAGCTCTTTGCAAAAGCATTCACAGCACATCTTGTCACATTTTAACCACAAACTGAGGTGTATTTTGTTGAAAGAAACACATAGTACAGTTTGATTGTTTGGGTTGGAAAAGATACCGGGAAGCAGAGCTGAAACACTGGTGATGTTTTACTGGGGGAGTGCTACAGTTTAATAATATCTGCTGAACTCTATGTGAGCTTTAGAGAAATTATTGACTAAATGTCTGGTAAATCAGTTCTCAGAGGCAATCTAACTCAGTGAGGTCAGTTTTTTTCTGAGAATTTCACATAAAAAAATAAAAATCAGGGAACCCAATACTGCACCATGTTAAATTAAATACTACCGAGTCATGAATGAGGGTTATAAAATTTAAATTTTCAGTTGTTCTCCTCAAGTTTCCAAGTCATCGCAATGATAGACTTACTGAAATACCCCTGCACCAGTGGTGGTGCAGAACTTCAGCTCTGTTGACTGTTCAGAGTGGAGTCCAATGGTGGCCGCATTAAAATTATAACAACTGGATGTAAGAAAAAAAGTTGGGACTGAGCATTAAGGCCTGCAGTGTGAACATAATCTTAGACATTTCTGTGGTTTAACCCATCTGAATGAATTCAATGCTGCATTACCAGAACTTGATGACACACTGAGTTAATCTGAATCAGCTGCGTTGGAGTACGGATGCATCGAAAACATGGAGGATTCTGGTCCTTCAAGTCTGGAAATGACATCACTGTGCCATTATGGATTTCTCAGAAAGAAACTTGGCTGTCATGATTTGGTGTGTTGAGAGTGCAAAACTGCTACACAGGAGAGTAATGGCAGTTTTCAAAGGGAAAACTGAAGATTTTCATACTTCATTCTTTCAAAGTTAAAGTTTTGAACAGCTTAGCATGTTTAGATAGAGAATAAACAGCTTCCAATCAAACCAGTCCAACCATAGATTTATCTAAAGTAAAAAAGAAAAAACTAAAGAAAAAACAACCATCCCATCCTTAACTATACCATTTACTAGTGATGTTACGTGATGTGCCGAGGCTTCGAGGCGTGTGTCGAGTAATGGAGGGGGCGTTTCCGTAAAGCGCGTATCGAAGCTTGCTTCATTTAGGGGAGGAGCCGAAAACGATGACGTCCGAAGCCTCGCTGCCCGGCTGTACCATGTGACTGCTTCGGGAAGTGGCTCAGAGTTTGGCGCGGGGTTTGACAGCTTTAGAAACCCCACAGGCTCCATTCAAAATGTGGGTTGTTGTAGGCCAGTTGCGGTCAGTTGAGAGAGTGGATAGAGTTTTGATAGTTTGGATAGCAGAGTTTGGATAGTGGTTATTTAGTTTGAGACAGTTAGTTTGGTGTTTGGAGAGTTTAGGAGAGAGATAGATAGGAGATTTAGGAGCGCGAGGACAGGATAGGAGTAGGATGGAGCCGGCGAGAAAGAGGAGGATTTCCCCTATGTGGGAACATTTCGATTTGATAAGCCCTAACAAGGTAAGGTGAACTGAACATTTGCAGATGCATTAGGTTTGCTTATGAGGAACTGTATTTTTCACTGTTTCTTATTTTCTGTAAAGGTGAGGTGTTTATTGTGCTCCAAGGAGTTGGGGTACAATAATAACACCTCATCCATGTAGTGTCAAAAAAGAGAAATCATTTGAAACCAAAAACTGTGGAGAAATTGTTGTTTCTTAATAAAAATGCATGAAATCATCCAAGTTACACAAGCATTAGCCTATTCACTACCCCCTCCTTAGTTCCACAAGCACTTTCACTGTCCTCTGCCTGATTAAGCCCATGCCATTTTTCTAGAGTCACAGAAAAACATTATTACACAACATGCCATATCACATGACACTACTATTTTGGGAATAATTACACGCAGAGAATACATTCAAACAATATTTTATTATACACATATATGTATACATAATTTATGTAGACAAATGATTTCGTCCTACACCTTTTGTGAAGTCATTCCCAAGAGCCATAATAGACAAAAATTCAATGCATCACACGTGTTAAGATACAGCTGGCTGTGATTATATACCTGGCCAGTAGGTGGTTTCGTGTGCATATGAAGCATCAAGAAATGAACCCTTTCTCGAACCAGTTGGCTCAAGTGGTTCAATGCCTCATGAGGCTTCATCTCACCATCACTACCATTTACTATCAAAATACAGAAAGTGGTTAATCAACTTACCTGAACCCCAAATCTCCTTGGAAGGTCTGAAACAGCAGGCCTGCAGCTTTTAGATGCGTTTCTGCTTCATTATACCTGATCCACAGAAATGGGTGATTAGCAGGACTCTGTGGAACCACCTGCATGATGGAGAGATAATCCAGCTCTTTAAATCAGATGTGTTAGACACATGTAAATGCCGTAGAACATTTTAAGTTGTAAAAAACCAGAACGCTTACCTAGTTATTATTATAACGGTAATTTAGAATCAGATGCTAAATCAGCGTTGCCTTTATTTGATTTGAACAGTATTTTCAAGCTAATGCATTACATCAGTGAGTCCCTGGGGCTCATGTAAAACTCCAGAGCTTTCCTCATATCCATAATAAAAACCCTGTACCCTGCCGTCAGTGTGCTGGGAGCGGAGCCGGGACCTTGTCACAGACCCACCGTAGTGCCACCTGGGGAACAATGCCTCCTGCTCAGGCCCCCCCACCCGCATATTCTGGGATACAATTGTTCCCGTAATGTCGCCGAGAACATCAATAGGCTTTGGCTGAGCCTCCGGATTCCCACAGCACAATGATAGTAATTCATCTTGCAAATATTGAAATGGAGCGGCTGTCTGAACGAGTGTGTCACCACATGGAACTCCATTGTGGGAGAAGGGCAAGAGATCCGAGTTGTTGTTCTGCTGGCTGCAGGTGCACATCTGGCAAACACGCTCACAACTTGTTTCCTGACACATGCACTCAACACAGGTGAAATAATAAGTAGGTTTGAAGCTGCAGCTTCTAGATGTTTTGCCAGCTTGGAGGCAAAGCAAACAGTGCTGTGGAAAATCACAGTGCTGATTTTTCTAAAGTTTATTGACTTTTTATTTATTTATTTTTGTAATCCACACCACTGTGCTATTAATTTAGCACAGTGGTATCCAAGGTCAGTCCTGAAAGGCAGGTGTCCTGCATAAGATGCGTCTCTTCCTCAACACAGCCAAATGAACACATCACCACATGTTAATTTATCATCAGACTCCTGCAGAACATGATGACACGCTGAGGCTGTTGAAGCAGGAATACATCTAAACACCGCAGGACAGGAAATGGACAAATCTGTCTGCACACTAAAGAAAATAGTCAGAAACTTTGATAACATTTTCAAAGTTAGGACCAAATTTTGATCAAAATTAGAAAATGAAAATTCCTCTTCATTTTCAGGGCTTATGTAGTTTGACAGCAAAATAAATTTAAAATCACATGTACTGATGATGATTGTCTTAACTCCAAGAAGATCTGCTTTGAAAAAACCCCTAAATCAAATAAAAAAACAGACAATTGATCAGAGTATTTAGAGGGCAAAAAGAGTGAAGAAGAAGATTATTCTTTCTTTTCTAAATCCAAATTGCCTTCAGGGGCATCAAAGTAAAAATTGTTGCAACAAATGTATGCCACACTTTTCATATTTAAAGCTATTTAAAAACCTATTTTTCTCTCCTTTACTTTACAGTCATGCACTACTTCATACTGGTCAGCAGGGGTGGGTAGAGTCCCCAAAACTACTCAACTAAGAGTAACATGACTTCATATTTTTACTCAAGCAGCGGTCCAAAAAAATTGTCAAAAAAGACTAAAATCTGTATTTTCTAAAGAGGCTACTCAGGTATATACATAATGTATGATTTTTTTGTTTAAAAATAATATTAAAAATACAAAATTATATTCAAATCCCCCAAAAACAAAACAAACAAACAAATAACAGAATTACAAAATAATAATTTCAGACAGAAAAAGCATGTTTCAGCATAAAACTAACTTATAAAACCAACACTTACCAACATATGGATGTTACAGCTGGGTCAGGCTCTTCCAATGACAATTTACACTTGAGCTTCAAGTGATGCAGCAGGCTTAGAAGATGGAAAATATCATGAAACCAACAAAGCTTGTGTTCAAATAACAAGTCTCACTTTAGCATTAACTGTAGTTGTGTGCATCTGTTTCTGCTTCACGGTTTGGCAAAAAATAACTTTGCTCTTCATTCACTGAAATTAGTCATGGTGGGTAAAGTACACAAATGTTTTACTGAAATAAGACAGTAATAACAAGCTGTGCCTGTGTTGTGTGGAGCAACATTTCTAAAGTAGAATTGTTTAAATCTCAGTAAACCTACTACCAAAAGCATTATTTTACTCCCAAAAACATACTCAAGTAAATAACTGCATAGATATTTACTACCCACCTCAGTTTTATAAAATAATAAAATATTGTGCAATGAAGTTTTTGGTTGGAATATGGAAAAATGTGAACGTTTAAGCAATATTATTACTTACACAAACCACCTATTTGGGTACTGAAAGATTTTTGGTACACATGCTGGTATGTGTAAACAAATTTGACTTTAGGCTCCGTCAAAATCTGTTATTTTAGATCTAAAAAGTGTAAAATGGAAATACGGTATCTCCAAACTTTGAGAGCATCTCATTTTGCTTTTGCAATTAGTTTGATTTTCCACAAAAACATTTCAAGATTTAACAATAATCCAATTTCCAGGAAGGTTTTGTCAGATTTTTGCCCAGCACTGCTAATTCTTTTGTTCCTCAATTACATCTCTGTAAGTGGAGCACAGGGACGCACCAGGTGTGTCCATGGCTGGCGATGAGCACGTTTGCTCAATTTGCTGCTGCGCACTCGGGGTTATTACAGGTCCCAGTTCCAATCAACAAACATAACCAGTTTATGCTGGGGTGTAATTAAATCTGTTGTGTTCAAGCTCACTGGGATCAGAAATCTCTGCATCCCAGAGGTCCATATAGATCATTTGTGCAGGCAAATTGATTACCTTTACATCCAAAGTAACGTTTCCAGCTAATTACTGTTGCTTGTTTTGCATCATGCTGGTCATGTTTATTACATCAGGACAACGATACACAAGAGGGAGCTGTGTTTGCAATTATGTCTCTTTGATAAAGAAACTCCAAAAATCTTGTGAAGCAATTAATCTAATGCACTTTTGTCTCTGTTCTTCACCTCAAACAAAAAATATTTTATTGTAAATTTGTCACAATTAGAACCAGGGAAGTAGCATCTCTGCAGGAATTGTCATCTCCACCAAGCATTTTATGGAGTATTCCTCCCCACGTCACATAAAGCTCCCATCATTCAGGCAGATTGATGTTTAATGTGTCCAGACTCTTCCTTCCTAATCTTTATATATTCTCATCTCACTGGAATGACAGGCTGTGTTGTTGTGCTGAGTTTACCCCAGTGGATATGTCCTTGATCTGTATCCAGAGTGTGGATGTGCCTCCGTGTGCGTGCTGGAGACAGGGACGGTTCCTGCCTCCTCTGTGAAATGCACCTGCAAGATAACATCTGTGTTGGTATGCTGCACCCTTGTGGCGCTCTGCTGGTACATCTCTATAAGCCCCGATAAGGACGCAGGCTGCTGCAAGGGAGGCGAGCGAGATTCAATCTGTGGCATTTCACTCGATAAAAAAGGATCCCACTGCATTTTCGCAGCCACAAAGTGTGAAGGTGGGAGGAACAAAAAAAAAAATCACGGCACAGAGAGGTCTCTCCAAGACACGCATAAATGTTGCTGTAAATGCAGCACATGGTCGATAATCTCTGTCGAAGAGTGAGGCTCTTCCAAACATCCACAGATTAGCAAGAGGAAGGGAGGAGGCAGCAACTCCTGACATCCAATCCACGCTCGCCAGTCAATTGTTCTCCATTAGGCCGTATCGGAGTGCTGGTCTTGTTGCTTTGATCTTGTAGAGACTTCCCAGACAGCGGCCATTGTGCAGCTGCAAGTATTGACAGTACAAGCGTCCAAGGAGGTGACAAGGACAGCAATTGATTGGGCCTAAATGAGAGTGAGGAGCAGGATTGATTGCCATTGATCCACTTTTTTCCTACCACAGACTTTCCCTCATCTTTGATCATGACCACTTTACTTGCACACAAGTCCAAGTGAGCTGCAAGAAGAAAATCCCATCGAAATGCATTAGCTCCATTTGTGAAGGCTGTAATTATGAGAGGATGTAAGGGCCCAAGGTCGGCGCGCAGCAGGTGCCATCAGCTTGGGCGATAATAACAGGCCTTCTTCTTACTTCCCACTGATTTAGTCATATAGATAATAGGATATCTAGATGATTCATTTCTGTGTGGATCCTCTGTGAATAATAATTGTTTCTATAAAGAATGGAACAATATAGCCACGTTCTGCCACTTTAAATTGTTTTATAGTATAAAATGTGAAGCAATCTATCAAAAAAGAGAAGTAAAACTCATTTCATGACTTATTTTAAGTAAAAGAATGAAGAATGAAATGTCTGAATATTTCTCAGGATTTTTTTTTTCTTAGAAATAAACAAAGAATTCAACCGAGAAAAATCAGTGACCATCACTGACAGACTAAAAAACTCAAATTTATTATTGATCAAGCTAGGATCTGCTCACTGATGATTAAGCAAAAGAAAAAAAGAAGCAATAAAAATTGTCTAATACATTTATATGCAGGAACTATTCAAATAAACTGAATAAAATCTACGCAGCGATGTTTCAAGTAAGAAATAATTTGTTTCCTCATCTGGTCCGGTTCAGCTCGGCAGGTGTGAAAGCTCATCTGAGCTCTGGTACGGGTCAAACAAAGGGAACACTGGTCCACTGGAAAACATGGACTATTACCAGAAGAAAGCAATAGGACTATGAAACAAGCACAGGAAGGGAACCAAAAGGAAAGGATTTGTTTCTTTAACAATTTATTTACGGACATAAATATGATCTGAAAACTGAAATCCTCTCTTTTTGTGGCCAGATTATTTCCTGCTTCTTTAACTTTTAATAGCCTTTGGTGGCAGGTGGGATTATTTCAAATCAGTTCTTCCCAGTAAAAATGTAAATTTGATGTAGAGAGTGGGCTTTTTCTTCATCTATGACATACTGAATCTATTTTAGGCTTAGCATAGCTTCAATCAAATCTTTTTTGATTTAAGTATTTGCTTTGCAGCAGATCATGCCCACAAATACATTCTTGCAGTTCGTAATGAACAGTTTGAGCACAACGGCTGGATTTCATTTCTTACAAAGACAAACTTTCATGTGAGATATTTATAATTCAATTAAAAATGAGAGATAGGTTTGACTTTTTGAATAAGCGTTAATTCGGCATTCCAAACTTGGTGGCTGCTTTTCTGGGCAACGTTTTGCGCTCCAAATGAAAAGCTGTTGAAACTACCATAGTCATTTGGTTTGCTTTCAAAAAGTGAATAAAAACAAATTAATGTGCGAATAATTTTGGGACTCCTGGCCCAAATGGAAAGTTTTTTGAGATTATCAGAAACCAAAAGAAAGGGGTTTTATCAACTAATTCTTAGTTCTCAGACCTACTTTACTCTGAGAAGGGATCAGAGTATGATCTGTTAACTTTTGGCACCAGAACTAAAGAAAAAGAGTGAATGACTGGCTCAGACATGGCTGCTTACCTTCATAGAAAATGCTGCCATTTGCTCATTTGATTTGCACCTTGGACTCTCACAGCCGGAGCGACGGTCGGTCTTTGCTTCAACAGGAAATCTGTCTGCTTGGATGTTCCTCCACATCCAAAGCTCTGACACAGGCTTTGGACGTTCCCAACTTTCAATGATGAATAAAATTAATTATATGGAGAGAACAAAAAAAAAAAAAGCAAAAGGAAAAACAAAACAAAATGTTGGAAAACTTTATCCCATTCCCGCCCAAAAAAATTAAATCGCTGCAGAGCAGCTTATAAAGTAAACAAAAATTCTAACAGAAAGACATTTCAGAAATCAAGCTCACTGTAAACATGAGCTTCTGAAGAAGGAGTTATCAAAAAGAATCGCTCAACCAATCAGAAGCAGACACAAAGGACATAAGAGTCAAAATTAAACTAAATTCTATTTAAAAATGAAATAAATCTTTTTAATACTCAGAGACTTCTCTAAGCTCCAAAAAGCCTTAATACAATTCTCATAACTGAACCTGTTTTTACATTCATAGTTCTAATCATGTAGTCATTCTGTTGAATAATGGACACAACCACATTCAGTCTATTGATTATTGACTGATAATGTCAACAATCAATGTTGTATGGAGTATTTTAAGACACCCTAGAATTCAAAAGCAGCACAGCACAAACTCATGAAGCACATCTCATGAATTCACATTCCTCTTTTAAATCGAGATCTAAATTTTCAGACACTACATGCATGAATTGTTTTGAATGGACTCATGGTCTGGCGAAATACCACAAAAAACAGGAAATATGCACCCCTTCTGCTTTTTCCCACATTTTTTTTTATTGAAAGCTTCATCAGAGAGAGAAAAAAACAACTCATAAAACCCAAGTCAATTCCTAACATCCACAGATGTACAGATGAATTCTCAAAGATCGCACACACCAAGCAACGCCTGCATGTGCAGGCGTGTGTGAGTGTGTGTGAGAGGCATGACCATATCCTCCTCAGCGCTGAAACAAAAAAAACAAAAGTGAAAAACAGAAAATGTAACCAAAATGAACGCAAAAAAGTTATGAAAAACTGCTCTGCTGTCCTAATAAATAGTTCTCTTTGCTGGATTCCTTAAAATTATTTCCTAGTATTATCAGATTTTACCTTTCTTGTGGAGCTGTTGGAACTCCATGAGGCCTGTGTGTGGATATATGCATGTGTGTGTGTGTGTGTGGGGAGGGCTGCCTGGAGCTCCAGGAGTTCTGCAGCCAATCGATAGCTCTCATCAGAGGTGGACCGAAGCATCAATTAAAAGCCCAGGGCCTCGCTCCAGCAGGGGGGGAGGGTTTGTTTGAGCAATTTTCCCACTGCATTATGTGTTAAGTGTGACTGTGCGAAAGTGAGTTATTGAGCCGCGGCTCTCCTTGACACTCCGCAGCGAGAGGAACTCTGAACTCCTGCGTATGCGAACACATGGCGATCAATGGGGGAAGGCTCCGAATTCCAGGAGAGCCTCACAACTGAGCTGGACATGGAAATATGAGAGTATGGCTGTGACACTGAGATGGCAGTGATTCTGAGAGACGAGGAAGTGAATGAGTGAATGTGTTTAAAGGCAGTGGGGGGAAAAAAAGCACCTTGCCTTGATGGACGGACACATTAGAGAAGATCAGAATATTGCCCCAAGATTTTATCAAAAATCTGCTCTAATATTGCTGTTTTTGTTTTGCCTCTGGCTATGAAATTAATTTTAGGCCAGTGGGTGAGTAAGATTTACTGCATTTGAGCAGGTTGGATCCTTTATTTACAATCTGAAATCTCTCTTGAAAAAGTGATTGCATAAACTTTATGGCACTCCCAATGAATAAACAATAACAGCATCTTTCAGCCAATCCGATTGTCGGGGATCGAGTCCTAGATCCTAGATAATTTCCCAGAATGAATTTCTAGCTCCTGCAGCAAGTTGTGGATCTTCCAGTGGAACATTCAGGTTTCAATCCACTCAACAGATTCCTTTCAAAGCTAAACAAAAAAGCTGATTTCAGTTCATGACCATTGAAAAACATTGTAATATAAATGGACCCAGCTATGAAGAGACCATTAGTACTCTATCACAGAGGAAGTCAAGTCCTAATATAATTTTATAAGTCAGGTTTTGAAGAGCTTTCAACTTGCAGAATGCCAAATCTTGCGGACCAGATTTTCCCACCTCTGCTCTACCTGCCATGTTTTACTCTTGAACAAGAATCAAGATTCTTGATAAACAGACTTAACTCCAACCAAGAGACAGTGGGGCTGTTGCATCTTTTCCCATGAGTTCTTTATACTTCGTTGTAAACTGCTCACAACAAAGGTCACTGATACAAAATGTCAATTATATTTAGCTCTGTACATGTGCAAGGTATAAAGTGGAGACCAGTTTTTGAGTGCAGTCCAGTTAAGAGTTCAGCAGTCTGATGGCAAGTAGGAAAACGCTGTTTCGGAACCAGGTGGGCCTGCACCGGATGCTGCAGAACCTCTTTCCAGAGGGCAGCAGGGAGCAGCAGTCACCTATTTATCCTCCACAGCACAAAAGGCTGCATGCAAATTTGCATGTGCAAAGTCTCCCAGATTTCTTTTGCTTACACTTTTTGCATGATTTTTTTGAGGTGGATCAACACAATTAATTTGGTCACATCTCTCCAAAAACACTTCATGTATGCTTCAAAACTAAACTGAAGAGCACTACCTACAGGAGACCTGATCTCCTGCAGGTATCATAGATACCCACCCCCAACATGGACTATTCACACTCCTACCTTCTGGCCTGACGGTCAACGACCACATTTACAATTGAAGAAGGGATGCTAATTTGAGCCATCAGAGTCGTCAGGGTGGACTCCGCCACATCATCTGCAAAAAGCTCGATGCTGCCACATCAGACTACCTCCTCTATTAAGATCAAAGTAATTGATGACAAGTTGCTTCGATTATTCGAGGACTGAACATGAATCCCTTGAAAGAATCCCTGCTGCCTCATATGCAGATATTTCTTCAGAGGACAAAAGATACAACTAGACTACACAACCCACACTTACACCCCTCAGCAACTCTGCTAGGTTTGTTCCTGCTATAAGACAGCTAACTGAAATGGGTAAGTTAGCTCCTTTGTTTTTCTTCAAGTTCTGCTGGAAAATGAATGATCTTTTCACCTGATTCAGGCATCCTGATCTGCGGAAATATGTAAAACATGCAGGACGTAGATTTAAAGAAAAGGAAAACAAATGTAATCTAGGTAAAAGGACTTCTGACTAAGTGGCAGTAAGGTGAGGAGACAGAGAAGGCTACAAATTAACCAGTTGTTTTGCCTAAAAGGAAACAGCTACTTAGTGTGATGGAGCAAGCGAGGCGGAGAGAAGACTCCTAATTTGTGAGGGGTCGAATTAGTCACCTCTGTAAGTCCTTAACAGGGAAGCTGCTGCTCTCTAAACTTCGCTTCTGCCCAGCAACAAGAGCTAATGATCACCCTTCTCCTTTCTCTCCTGGTATTGCTGGCTCCAGGTTTGTGCTGACACATGATCTGACTGGGGGCACATTTCTGCAACAGCCTCCTTAAAATTTCAGGCATGCCTTCCGCAGACTTACCAAGAAGGTATTTGTATTCTGAGAAGGTACATTATTCCATTGTGCTATTAAGAAAAAAGGCATTTCTGCTTGGATAATCTTTCAGATCTATGTGAAATATTGGTAGCAAAACACCTGCCTTAATGTCTTTTTCTTTCTTTTGAGTCTCCATTAGCAAAATGGAACTGATGTTCTTAGTTGTGCATTTTTCCCCCACATAATCTTTCGGCTATTTGTAATCCTATTTCTCATAATGCTATTACTACTGAATCTCGGGCCATTTGTAGGACACTCTGTGCTCTGATGTGCAACTCATGCATTAAGAGTCTTATTGGGATTCACAATATTCTCTGTTCTATAAGAACAGAAGCTGTAAAGCTGCTGGGCGACTCTGATTCTGGTATGCCACTGCTGAAAGTTGTAAATTGAACACAAACAAAGGACTCTTCCTGGTTGTACACTGATTCAACAGCACAAACTTGCTTGAGATCTGTGTCTCAGTGTATCCGTCAAGCTCTACGCCCCAGTAATACCTGTTAAACACAACAGTATGAGAGACGGTACATAGTGAGAGATTAGAGTTGACTACAGGCAAATGTAGAGCGGTAGATCAGGAGTAGGAAAAAAATGACATACAGTTGATCACAGTTTGGTAGCCACAGATAGTAGCCCTGTCATCTCATCACTCCCACATATTTTACTTTAATAATTTGGGTTGATTTGTACAAAACTTTTCTGGAAATCTATGCGAATTTAGTACCAACAAGATGCCAATTCATGTCCACTTTAGCAACCTTTAATATCTGCCTTAGGAACAGATTATAGTAGTTTCTGCTGATGTTCTCTTTTGCTGCGTTTTCATTACAGATGTGAGCAAAACCTGGTTGACATTCTGCTTATGTTGAAAAAACATTTTCAGAATTATTTCCATTAAATAAGAAATGCAAATAAAATCACACATGAATATGTTTGTTTAAGCAATAAGTCATTAAGAAACATGCCACGCTGTCATCCTCCAACCACTTCCTGTCGTCTTCTTCCTCTTTTCCGGCAGTAGTAACATCTGGTTGTTTATCACATTAACTTGTGTGATGCGGAAAAAAGTGTTTCCATTGCAGTTTTGCAAAATACACCAATTTTGGTACAGCCGAAAAACCACCTCATCCAACTTTATTGAAAAACGTGTTTTACCAAAATTGCCTTGTTTATATTAAGCAAATTTATTTTCGTAATTCCAATTTGCGCAACTACATGGTCAATGAAAACAACGCTATTGTCTTCTCTAAGGAAAAGTGGTTACATGCCTAAGATAAATAACATCTATCTACAGAAGGATGATGTTCTAAAATAAACTAAAGAATAAGAATTGTGAGCCTTATTATGATTATATCTATTTCAATTTTCATGAAAATACATCTCTACTAAGAAAAATAAAGTGATGCATCAGTTTAAGTCAGTAGGTATGAAAAGGTTTGTTTACTGTGAAAATAGATATGGATAGAATGGAAACAGGTGGGTACAAAAAATTGCAAATTGACCTGGAATAATTATTGATAGTTTGATCTGACTTTGTGTCTTGCAGATGCCAGAGAAAAAAAAATGTTGGTTTACACCAGAAGATGAAAAGAAAAAAAAAATATATATATATATATATATATTATGGCTTTAAGCACACACCTGTGGGCCAGCTTCAATTGTGCAATGTCAAGTCAATGGAGTTAGTTTGAGGTCCAATAATGGAAAGCAGCTCCACCTTTAGCACCATTGAGGAGATTCCATAAGTTCTTCCAAAAGCTCTTCCATGTGCTTCACTACTGAGAGAACATGGAATCATTTGGAAGCTTTGTTAAAAGGCACTAAATGTTCAATTTGATTGTTACTTACAAACGCTGCCGTGCATAATGACAGTTTGTCTGCAATGTGCAGTCCATCAGTAGCACTAACGAAATAAAATATGTCATTAGCAAACAAAAAGCTCCTCCTCTCTGTCTCTCTCAGGAAGAAAGGGGTCTTTGAGGGACATTGGAGTGGATCCTATTGCCCCAGAGGGAGACAAATTGGGTCCGTCAAGGCTCATTGCAAGAGTGACTGAAATTGGTTTGCGGTTCTGCTTTTGCACCACCTAATAAAGACGAGAGACCTCGGATAGAAACTATGAGAGGGAGGAGGCAAACAACGAGGTAGGGATGGAAAATCAGAGCAGAAAGGAGCCTGGCCACGCCATGGCACATAAACTGTGCCAGTTGTCTTTTTTTTTTTTCTTTCTTTCTTTCTTTCTTTTTTCTTTATAGCTGCGGCACCACAGCTGGGGCAAAGCAGGAGGGTGAACACTGAAAACACAAACAGGCTGCAATAATGTGGGCAGAAATTGCTGTTCTCCCACAGACGATTTCCTTGGGGACAGTCCACAAATGTGAAGTCACTGCAAACATCATGCAGCTCAGGGATGGAAAGACAGGATCAGAGGAAAGGGAGTTGTTTGTGCAACCTGGTGGGATAACGAGGGGCATAACGGGCACTCAGAGTGGAGGGCGACCGAGGAGCTGCCATCAATGACTGGATATGGCTGGTGAGGAGCGCACTTAGTTCCCACAGATCTGCCATACTGGGCACATAATCAGGAAGGTGTTCAGGACAATTTGTCCTTTTTTTGGCTTTAAACACACTTCTACGGAGGCTTGTTAGTGTCACAGAGGAGAACTGATGGCAACGTGGCACCATTGCTTGGTTTTAGCCAGCCTTTTCTCTGTTCAAACATTTTACTTTTGGACTGGTTACAGTCCCTTACTGCATGGAAGCAGTTTTACAGCTTCTAGTGAAAAAACTAAATATAATTCTCTAGGTCATGAACTTTCTGTGTTGGCAGTTGAATTATTATAAGGAGACAAATAAAAAGCTTGTGCAAGTCTTTAATTCTTTTTCCCCCCTGACATCAGACTAATAACCTGTTTTCTCTCCTATTTGAAGCTATGAACTGCATTTTTCAAACATTTTGCCAGCAAACTTTCCACAGCTGGGTTGCTATTTTACAAAATTTTTATAGGATTCATGAATATATATGGCTTCAGCATCTTTAAATAGATAGAATTTGGTGTTAAAGTAATGCTCTACGATCAAAGCTGGGGTTATATTTAATTATTACTCCAAACACTAGACGTACATGGACATTTTTATGGCTTTTTTAGGTCAGCCAGTTCCTGTCCGTACAGCATTCTCTACAGTGACCAATCTTAATAGACTTGGTGGCCCCTACAGTTCTGTAAACGTCTGTGCATGGTGATAAAATAAACTTGTTCAGCCTTATTTGCCACAGTTCCAGCTGTTTTAAACATTTTAATGGTGCTTTAACTGAACATAAGAGCAGGATTTTCTGAAAATTAACCAAAGAATTATCACGCTAAAATATTACGTTTTCTTGTCTTGCAGTCGGTAGAAAAACCTTCTGCATCGAACATATGCCTTAGACAGCCTGAAATATTTAAAGTGAATTATCGTACAAAAATGCATTGCAAGGTGGCAACTGTTATGCTGGTGATTATGTCAAACATGACATGAAATGTGCCCCCTTCCAAAAAATGTTCTCAAATTAAATCATCTATTTTTCCAAATTTCAGTGTGAAGTTTAGCTATCGCTATAAAAGATACATTTTTTTAAAGCCTTTTACACATCTTGATCAGGCGAAAAATACTTTTAGAATACAAAAATAAGCTACATAGCTACACTTTGTTGGCTCATATGTTTTTACCCAAATTAAGCCCCATCAGAGCCCGACTTTTACTGCCTACTTCACAACTGGACAACAACATTTTACCATCAACAGACTTTGACGCTGTGGGTTTCTTTTCACCTTTCCACTTCCAACATATTTACAGGTTTAGATGAACGGTAAGCAATCTCAAAACTAAGATAATTGACAGCTGGACACTTCACCGAAAGGCAAAAAAGTATAGAAAAAAAGTCCTTTAAGGTGTAGCAAATGTCAACAAAATCGACCACTGCCTTGCTAGAGTACATGAGCAGAGCTTTTGGTGCAGCCCTTCATGAATCTGATTAACTGAAGTTTATATTTGATACATGACGATTCCTGGCTTTCCGTTCTACGTGAAGACTTTGAATTAGTTTTGAAACTTACAGCTAAACAATATAACAAAGAAGGAATGCAAGCTAAAAGAAAATAAGAAGCATAGAAAGTGGTTTCAGTCATTGCCTGTCCTCCAGCCTCCTAATGCTGCCTTACTGAAGGCATGAAGACATCAAAGAGAGAGTAAATACACAGAAATATACCGTAAAGGTAAAAAACAGAGGAGTGCCATTTGGTGCCAAAGCTTATGCAATCACTTCTTGATATGACAAAGCCTGCGTTGTGTAATTTTCTTTATGAGTAGTAACTTACCTGCTTTAAAAGATGCAGCTAATGTCACTCAGTTTGTTTAAATGTGAGGAAAGTTGCATGTTGGGATGGTATAGTGAGCAAGATAATAAAAAAAAAATAGCAGCAAACTGATCCTCACTGCAGCTTATTTTGCTGAGAAATGTTTGAGTTAATATTGGTTGAATCGACAAGGATAAAGAGGCAAACAGAAACCACAGAGAGGAAAAACCTCAGAGTGTTTCCAGCAACCTTCCTCCTCTGCTCTAGCCAACTTTTTCCCTGCAGGATCTGAGCGAGAGGTGAGACGCACCCTCAAAGCATCAAAACCTCCACAAAGGAGGCTAAAAAAAATAACACGTCACACAATTAAATACTGTCCGATTATTATTGAGGTTGTACGTGTGTTCTGTGAGAATATATGCTGTATGTTTGCGTGCGTGTGTGTGGATGTGTGTAAGAGAAAGAGAGACAGATCGAACAAGCGTGAAAAATGATCCTGACTCTGAATAAAGCAGGATGAGAAGGATTGTAGGACTGGTCCGGCCATTAAGGTAAAAAAAAAAAAAAAAAAAAAAAAAAAAAAAAAAAAAAACAGAAGAAAAATAAGCAAACAAACAAATGACGACAACTGCAACAACATCTTCACCAACAACATTAACATCAACAACATCAACATTAACAACAAGGAAATCAAACTTAAAAATGAAAAAAGGGGGGGAAAAAACAAAAGCAAAACTCTGGTTCAGAGTGTCTCTTCATCTTTGGTATAAAAATGGCCATCCATGGGCTGCATTTGATCCACAACTAGGAAAGACTACAGAAATTGTCAACAATTTCCTCTATTGCTTTTGCACTGATTGGTTTAAACCATAAGCTCCTACTGAATCTACTGTTTTATTTCACTGCCAGAAGTTATTTGAATTTTTTTTTCTTTTTTTTTTTTTTGCATTTTATTCTTTTTTTATTTTTTATTTTTTGCAGTGTGACAAGCAAAGCAGTCTAGAAACATCTTAAAGCTCATAAAAAAGGTAAAATGTGGCCGATAAAAAGCACTAATGTCATTGAGAGCGGCATGTAAAATGATAATGAGAATAAAAAAACAAGTTCAGCATTTGCAACAGGCTGCACCCACAGCGCAGCGTGTCTTATGTTTTCTACTTTTTCCCATTGTGTAAAATCTCTTCGATGCGTCACCCTCCCACCCCATCCCAACAACAGACATTTTGTTTACTTCTGACACATAGTTACCTCTGACATAATAATTATCAAAGTTTTCTTCTAACGAAGAAATGAAACAAAAAGCTTTTCTCTATTAAATCTGTACAGCTTATGTGATAGATTCTTTTTTTTTCTCTTTAGAGCAACTCATTCAGCATTTTGAACCCCTCCCCATAGAGGTCCAAGAGACTGTTTTCTTTTTTTTTTGTTTGTTTTTTTGTTTTTAAACCCTCCCAACTAGACGTCAGACTTCCACTCTGTAAAAAGTTTCTGGCGCCCTCCAAATTAAGGCCATGAAGATTCAAGAAAGAAGAAAAAAAAACACTTTTTTTTTCAAATACATCTAGAAAACTAAGCTTTAACACTAGAACATAAAAAAAGACTGAAAAGAAACCGTAGCTTAATATCTGAGGAAGACAATCTCTGTGTGTATCTCAAACTTTGCCTCCCCCTTTCTAATTACAAAATAAACTTCATCACCTACCAGCGCATTCAACCATTTTTTTTGTTTTCTCTTTTTATTTTATTTTTTGCCTTTTCTATTTTTTTTTTATTAGTTGAGAATTTTCTTTGAGAAGCTTTTCAAGCTTCAGCCCAGCCCTTTAGGCGGGTTTCATTCCCAGACTAAAACAATTTACTTCTTTGCACTGTGCCCAGTAATTTCCCCCACATCCCCTCTTTTCCTCAGCACTCTTTGCCTCAGTCTTGATTTTTTTTTTTTTCTTGTAGGCCAGGTAGGAAATGAAAAAAAGTGTCTCTTTTTTGGTGCCTGGGCAATCTGGAAGTAATCTCTTTCTTTTCCTCACATTCACAGTGCAGCCACCCTCTGTCTCAAGGCAACGCTGTCACAGGAACATTCGCTCAGGCCGTTGCTATCTGATAAGAAGAGGAGAAAGCAGAGAGAGAGAGAGAGAGAGAGAGAGACAGAGAAAAGGGTTTGGAGTTGGTGGAATTAAAGAATATTTTTACAAACACAACAGAGCAACAGAGGTGACAGCTGACGGCACAATAAAGAATTAAAAAGCTGCCAAAAATGACACCAGCAGATTGGAACAATATGAATAATGTCTTAATGTCTTATTTTAGAATCAGTATTAAATGCCAGTTTTGTTCAAGAAATCATTCTTCAGACTGAAATAGTTTGCTGCTTTTTTTTTTGTTCTTTTGAGTAAGGGAATACAGCACCGTCAAGATTTATATGAATCCTGGAAGACTTAAAAATAAATTTAAAAAATTAGATTGAGAACCATTGAGTAATTGGGCACGTATGATCTTTTTGTAAATGTTGTCATTTGTTTTTTGGTTGGGTCTGACAGTAATAGCCGAACCCTCTCCCCAAAATCTATTTTTAAATAAAAAAGGAAAATAATGTAACCCTGAGAGTAAAACAGGAAACAGAAAAGAAAATCTTGGATTCCACATTATGCGGAATCCTTACAACTCATATAAGTTTAAAGTAAAGGAGGCATTTTTTTAAATTACAAAAAGAAAGCATATATTTTCACTTCAACATATCTTTAATTAGTAATCCACGACTTCAGTCGTTTATTTCTACCACTTTACTCCAACATAAGAAAGAAAACCTGCTTTTCAAATAATATTCATCTTCAGAAATCTTCAAATGGATACAAATGTAAATTGTGAAATTAAAGACTAACTGCAATAAAAGGATAATATAAAGCTTTTCACACTTACTGACAAAAGGCACCAATACATGCAGAGATCATTGATATATGAAAAAGGGTTAGTGATTATGAAAATTTAAATAAAACATGAACTAATTTGACATTTTCCCACAATACTTTATGCAAATTATTTTGACCCTAGAGTGGAAGGAAAAGTAAGATGCATAAATCAAAAGTGGGAAGCACAAAATAGTTTGGCTTAATTAGCCTATTAAGTGAATGCCTTGATCACAACTGCTTTCTGAAGAGGCCAGTTGGAACATAAATTCATAATGAATGAAAGCTTTACAGAGATTCTCTAAAGCTTGTTCCAACAATCAGTGGCCGTAGGCATTTCGTAGCAGTTTCCTTGCTCTGTGAATTATAATAACTGATTCCCACAAGCCAGGAAACAAGCAAAGTGTTTTCTTCACCTTTATTTCCACTGTGAAATGTGTAGTAAAGGTTGCAGTTAACATGGATTTGGAAGTAAAGCTAAATTGTGAAATAAATGCTGCGAAAGGCTAAACAAAACCTCAGCTTGACTGACTCAACCGTAATTCCCTTTTTTAAGTCATTAAAGTTGTATCATCATCCACTCTGGAAATCAAAAAGGTCAAATAATAATTAAATTTTTATCAATATCAGGCAAGAACACCTCCAGATCAGTCAAACGCAGTCTACAACAGTTTAATGTTAGCTATATAAAATGTCTGCCACTGATGCCATATTTTCTTTAAAGGATGATGACCTAACAAGTGACTTTGGCTCTAAAGTTCAAAAACATCTGTCCTCCACTGTCAGACTTACTCACTTGGACTGGTATGAGTAAGCAGGAACGTGATCGGCACTGTCCACCTGGATCTGTTGCTGCTGGCCAGCCACCTCCTGTGATGAAGGAGCCACCGTCTGGGGTGAGGCATCTGTCACCACTCCCTGGAAGAGTGGCACAGGAAATTTCTGGGCTGAGTAAGATCTCTGTGCGACAGCATCAGGCTACTCGGTGTGTGTATGGTGTGTATTTTTACTTTTTTCCCCAGTCTTTTTAACACAAATAAACGAACAAACAATCAAACACGGCAGTGTTTGATTCCAGGTAGGAATTTACCTTTCTGGAAATCATCAGTTTTTTTTTTTTCTTACCAGGTCCTTTCCTAGAACCCTCAAGGTACATAGCAGGAATTGCTAGATATTCCCCAGATGTTATAAGATACTTTCTGGAATTTACCAACAAGTTATCTAGAACTTTCATGACGCTTAGTGGGTAGTTTTAAGATCTGGGATGAATTATGAGTTGTTTTTTCACAAGGTGCTTGCAAACACTTACCACATACTAAAGTTCTTTATGGAATTTATTAGATACTTTCTTGCAAACTTTTGCAAAACATGGTGGGTACGTTTCGAGTAACTGAAAAGGGTTGGTACTTAGAAAGTTTCTGGTAAGTACTTAGTTTGTTGTAGGAAATATACTGTATATTGTAAGGTCTGGGAAAAGTTTCAGAGTACGCATTCTGCAAGTTCCTCAAAGTACCTAGTAAGTCTGAAAAAAATACATTGTACGTTTGGGGAAAGTTTTGGCAAGTACCTGTGAGGTTTCATAAAGTGGCATTTAACTTCTGGAAAAGTACAAGCTCTGTGAAAATGATCAAAGCTTTGATAGTCCAAGTAGCTTATCAAATAAACTACAAAATAAACCACTCGTAAATGTGAATTTTCTCTTATTTGGCTGAACAGACGTTTGCGACTTGGGACAGTTTGTGTTTGGGGTGAAAAACTTCTTTACAGATGGCTGTCTGCGCTAAATCCATCACAACAACCCTTTTAGCCTTTTGTATGTGTCGAGCGTTACTGATTGCGCCCATCACTGAGTCATCTCAATCACCTTTAACAAGCTCTCAAGGATAAGATGTCCTGTCCATACATCAGCCCTGCAGTCACTGGCCGATACGGTGATCTACACCCCGCTGCCGACGCCGGGACTGAGAGGACAGTGGTGAGGATGAAATAGGAAGAGGACGCCGAGGGCTATGCTACAACTACATCCCTCTTCTCTGTGCGACTCCTTCAAAAGCCAAGGCAGCAACTTTCTGAGGTGGAGGGGTGGGGAGTCTAAAAGGGTAGAAAATAGAAGAAGAGAGGGGCAACTAATGGATGTGTCAGGGGAAACTGTCATTGTCCGGTGGCTGGCGGGGGCTAACCAGGCCTCTGTGGCTGACGGATGTTTCAGGTAGCTACCGGCTCGAAGTGGCTGCGGGAGGAGAGAGAGGCCGCTCCGCCGGCGCTGTGTCTCACTTCAGCTCCTGTCATCTGATACGCGACTGATAGTCCATCTGAATATGACCGCACTGTCAGCCGCCAGACAGCTCGCCCGCTCTCCCCCGCTGCCCGCACGCCTACCAGCGCTACGCGTTCATCATTTCTCAGAGCAGACTGCCTGAACCTGCCAGGAGCTCAGACAACCACCGAGGAGGAGAGGAAGTCTGTGCTGCACTTCAAATGCCTTTCCCAAATACTCTCAAACTTCTGACTCATCCTGCTTTGCTTGCACTTTTTGTACTTGTTATTTTCTGGTCTGGGAAAACTATTAGAAAATACTTTGAGAAATATCATCCTAATTCAGCACTTTTCATTTGATGACTGTTCTGCTTTATGTTCTCACATGTTTTTTCTCAATAACTCCAACAAATGTTAATGTACTTCATCTGGAATTTATATAAAGAGATCGAAACAAAGTAGTGTAAGCTTGTGAACTGGAAAAATTTCAAATCACAATTAGAATAGTGTGGTGATGAAATATTTTTCTAGCCCGATCTGTGTCAGCACTATTTAGTACCACCTTTCTCTGTAATTACAGTGGCATGGTTTTTGGAGTATGTGTCTATCAGCTTTTATTTCTTGCCACATTTGACTTCAGCCATTATTCCATGAAGTCTGACAGACTTTAATGACCTTATTAAAGAAGAGCAATCCCACAGCATAATGCTGCCACACCCGTATTCCACATTTGAGATGATCTGCTCAGCAGAATCTGCTGTGTTAGTTTTCTGCTATACACATTGTCTATGAAGGCTAAAAATGAACTTCCTCCACATGTATGTTATGTTCTCTTGATGCCCTTCTTTAAAAGCCAGATTTGTACTTTTAATTTTTCCCACCTGAGCGTTGGACCTTTGCAGCTGTTCCAGAATAACTGAGCCTCTTAGCTTTTTCTCTATTTAATATTCTCCTTCTCTGGCCTGTCAGTTTAACAAAACAGGTTTTGGTAAGTTTGCAAGTGTACCATGTACTTCCCATTCTTGGATAGAGTACTTTGTAAGAAGTTCAAAGCTTGAGACATTGTTTTATAACATAATCCTGCTTTAAACTTCTCCAAGTCTTTCTTTCTGACCTGTTGCCTACTTTTCTTGGTGTTATTGTTGTTCACTAATTTTGCTTTGTTAGAAAACAAAATTAATGAACAACTTGTGTCTATTTAAGCTGAGAATATTTGCTGTTTAGATGAGTTCATGTAAAGGAGTCTGAGTAAAAAGGACTAAATAAAAATGCATGCCTCCGATTTCAAAATGTAAAATATGCAAAGAAAAAAAAACTATTTAGTGAAGTGAAAAAAATTGTAAGTAGTGTAATATTTTTGCAGGGTTACGTAATGTTATCCCTTGTTGTTTTTCATGGTGTTAAGCATGCGTGGGGGTCTTACTTCGACAGGGACGGCTGTTGGAGGCACAGGAGTGTACTGGGGAATGTAGGTCCCTTGCATAGGTGCAGCGGCGGCAGCTGCAGCAGTCATGTACTGAAACACAATCACAAAAAAAAACAACAAAAAAAACTTGCATGTAGTTAAACAAAATCCTTTCAGAGGAAAATTCCTAAGACACTCATTAAAATCACAAATCCCAGAAACATATTAGAGCAGAAATACATTCCTGACATCAAAAGCAGATCGTAATACTTCCTCGGAACACTCATTCAATGTAATTATTCCCACAACTATTAGGAAAGCCCACACTGCTATGCTCTGTGAATCCTTCAGAGGGCGCTAAGAGAATATGAGTCCACCAAGAGGAGAGCGTAGCAGATCAGACAAGTGTAACGGAAAGAGAGGAAAAGGAGGAGGGAGAGATGTCCTGCTGTCCCGCCACAACTTCAAAAGGCCAAGCAAATACACCGGGTAACTGCTGAATAAATAAATAAATAATAAAAAGAGTAAAAAGGGAATTTACTGCTCGTGAAGGAGAGCAGGAGGTTTGTAGCCTGTGGCCTACATTCCTCTAGTCACGCCTGGCTTGGTTTTTAACAGGCTCGCTGTACGGTGGGCATTTTACAGGCATGACACAGGTTTGCTTACATGTCAGGCATCGGGGCTTCCACACGCAATGCTGAGGAGGCTTTTCCTGCAACCTGGTGAAAGCCTTAACATGGGCCCAGTTTTAATTAGAACACGCCTTCATCAGTTCTCGTCAACGCAACTGTGAGTATCAGTGTCTGCATGTGTTCTCGCGTGCAGCTGCATGCGCGACACATTCATCACATGCTCCTGCCTCTTTTTGCTTGAAAGAACGACCGACAAAGACAAAGAGGCTTGGAACGATAATGTTGTGGTGCTGCGCCAACGGATGTGATCCGAGATAAAAACCGCCGGGGAGCTTCCCTTCTTCTTCCTGCCGCCTTCCGGACTGAGGGAAAAGGGAGGTCCGATTTGTTTTCTTTCTCTTTTTTTCCCCCCTCCTCCTCCGCCTCTCCGTCCTTGTTGGATGGCGGCGACGTGCAACGGGAGGCGGTAATGGAGGGGCTTACAGCGGGCTACGAGGCCCTTTTTGGCTGCGGGCCCGCGGATGCTGGTAGAGTGTCATTACCGGCAGCGTTGCTAATGGATCGGGTACGGCTCCACCGCTCACCGCTAATGAGAGCAGCTAAAGGCCACGGACACGGGTGATTAACTCCCCCACCGTTGCTACACGGAGCCGGGAGGATGCCCCGGGATGGATGTTAGTCTGTGTTCATCAGCGAGCGTGACCGCACAGGTCTTTGGACATGAATTTAAGGTTATCACACCTCCGGGGCTGTCACACTGAGGACAGGGTGAGGCAGTGTATCCAGACCTCCTGACACATCACATCTTCCCTTTCCTTCTTCCCTCTCACCTTCCTGTCACGGTCTCTTTCTTACTCCTTCTCCTTCTCAAAGGGGGCCTATCAGATTGTTGAAGTGACCTTCTCCCCGTTGAATCAAAACCATGCATACCAATTTCTTCTTGGGACTTGAGGTCTTCGCCTCTCCTCCCCATTAACTTATTCAGTCAACTCACCTGCGAGGGCTGCATGAAAGCAAATGAAGGAAAGTGAGAGATAATTAGCCATTATCACAATCTCCCTGTCATGGGGAAAATGTCTGTTTGAAATGTGATATTTCTCTGCAGGACTGGGAAAGGAATTTAGAATATATTTAGCAGGAAAATTTAATAAGATAAGATTTTTCCTCTATTATGACCGTTAGTTAACCTATTTAATATGGCA
Source organism: Xiphophorus hellerii (assembly GCF_003331165.1). Taxonomy (NCBI): domain Eukaryota; kingdom Metazoa; phylum Chordata; class Actinopteri; order Cyprinodontiformes; family Poeciliidae; genus Xiphophorus; species Xiphophorus hellerii. Next base: position 10,984,459 of record NC_045684.1, read on the forward strand.
GGTAGAGTAAGTCATATTTCTGCAGCTGCCTGTGTGGCAAGTCAAGGAGATTAATTTTTTTGTCCAATTTCAGCTCTCTTAGTCCTTCCTTGTCCAGTCAGGGGACAAGTTTGGGTAATATAAAGCATCCCTAATTGGCGATAAATGTTTCGTCACACACATTTACATCTATGCTTATGCACGAACACACGCAGGCCCGGAGCAGATGGTGTGTGTGTATTTTTGATGAACGGTTGGCTTGAATAGCTCCCTAACGAGGCTGGTGTGAGTAGACTCCTTAAGCCTCCCCGCTGCCATCACTCTCCATGACACATGCTCATGACTCCTGTGTAAGTGCGGACCGCAATGCAGCAATGCCACGATGAAAATCCATACGATAGACTAAAATACACTGTTGCCATAGTGGTTTGGGACTCTGCACCAAAATGACTTAGATCACAATTTATGTTTGGTGGGAGCAAGGAGGGAAGCGGGAGTGTGAATTGAGCATTTAGCTCACCACCAACAGCAGCCTGGCTAAATGTCCAACAACTGATCTTTTAGGCCACCATATAAAACGATATGCATGGTAGAAAGCTAGCACTGCACATCAGTGAACGTTGGTGGTGGCGGCATCATGCTGTGGAGATGCTTTTATTAAGAAAATACAAAGTTTTTGTAGTAAGAGGTTCCGCAGCGTCCGGTGCAGGTCCACCAGGTTCCGAAACAGCTTTTTCCCACTTGCCATCAGACTGCTGAACTCTTAACTGGACTGCACTTAAAATCTGGTCTCCACTTTATACCTTGCACATGTACAGAGCTAAATAACTTATATTTTACTGTCACTCCTGCACTTTATATTTTATATTCATATTTTTATACTGTATTTTATTTTATTCTGGAGTAACCTCACAATTGAAAGCTCAAAACATTGTCCTGAGCCGTATGCAACGAAATTTCGTTCTGTATACACCCTGTGCATGCAAAATGACAATAAAGTCAGTCTAAGTCTAAGTCTAAGTCTAAGTAGATTGTCAAAGGTGGAAAATGAATGGGAGCTATATAGAGGAAATCTAAAACAGTTAAGACAACAACCTTGAACATATGGTCAGAGCAACGATGGTTTAGATCTTAAAAATCATGCATCACTTTGGTCTAGTCAAAGTCCAGATCTTGACTTGAAAAGCTCCATTTACAGATGTTCTCCATACAATCTGACTCAATTGGAACTGTTAGGTGAAGAAGAAGAAAAGGGCAAACATTTCAGTCTGTAGGTGTATGTAGCTAGTGGAGATATCGCCATAACAACACTGGCAGCTGTAATTGCAGCAAAACTACATGCACACTTTTCAGATTAATATTATTATTATTATTCATTTCCAAAAAAAACCAATCCTTCTACACTGTGTTGGTCACATAAAACCCAAAGAGTTTGCAACTGTACAAAATGTGGAAAATCTAAATTTGTAATAAGTTAATGCATTGGAATCTCCGTGTAGGTCACTGAAGGTGGTGGAGTGTTTGGGATAGGCTCTGATTTCTATTGATATATTCTGTTTTTGTTTTGAAGTGAAATCCAAACTATTCATTTTGAAAAATACCTATGCCTGATATTAAAGTGCCTCTTTCAAACTCTAACCATCAGTGGAGCAATGGAGGTTTTATTTGAGCCCAGGAAAACTGAAACGAGGCACAGATGAGTGCGTTTAAGTGTCTGTGTTCCTGCTTCCTCAGCTCTAAGGAGTAGCTGAACTTATGAAAAGGAGTAACATTCGTCCATACTGCCAGCCTCAGCAGAATATAGAGAGTAATGATACACCCACTTTCATTTCTATGGTTTTATATATCAAAACAATAGACCTAGTCTTTGCCAGGTTGTAAAATTATTCAAATCCAAACCAACATGCACAAAAACAAACAACAGGTTTCACTGTTATATTATATGTTGAATGAGGTTAAAGCCAGTAAACATTTGCTGCTTACACAAGATCTAAAAAGCAAATCAGCCACCAGATGCCCAATGCAATTCAGTTACTGATCACCAATGTGTAGACCTCCGTTTAAAGTTGGCAGTTTGCTGGTCTTGATATAGTTGAGTGTTCATACAAAGCAAAGATGGAATGGTAAATTAACTTAGAAAATCAACTATTGCTGCTAATCAATCAGAAAAGGGTTTGAAGGCAACAACTTGAAGTCTTTCTTTCTGCAGAGGCATAGATTGTTTACAATTGGGAAACCAGACTGTGCAATGCCCAGGTGACGTTCTTCACGAGACAATTATAAAATAACACAATATCATGGCTTAGGATTGAAAAGCTGAATCTGAATGAACCAGGCAATTTATGAAAAATGGATGGATGAGACTAATCAACAGATGTTTGGAGTAAGCCAACACAGTACATGAGCTTTACTGGCAAGAGGATGCTTGATGCTTTGAGCTTGTTTTGTAGCTTCAGGATGTGAGTCAATGATCAACTCAAAAGTACTTTGGAGTCAAAAGTAAGGCTGGCTCTCTGACTGCAAGAGTTCAGCAATAAGGAAATGTTGTAAAGTGTAGATTGGAACCTTTCTTGCCCATTTGAGTGTAAGGAAAGAGCAGAAATGCTACAATGTCGGTGCAGCAGAAGGTTGGTAAAATAAAGAAAAAGCCAATGTCCTAAAAGATTTAAAGGACCGAGGAGAACAGTTGATATAAAATAAGAAACTGCTTTGTGCGTCTTCCGGGAAAGCAAGTTGTCAATCACCACCATTACAACGTAGACTTGAATTGTACACGCCTTGACGGGAATAGGATGAAGAGCACAGAGGGAAGGTCACCTCTTGTCATGTCAAACATCAAGTAGTTCATACACAGATGCAGATACTGACAGCCATGCAAACGCACACAGACACCAGTGACAAAATGACAAAGGGAACATATGCACTTCCACAGATGCACAGCAGCTAACAGGCGCAAACTGGCATGACAGATAGACTCCTGCTAAGTGCTGAGACTTCAAAGACCATAAATAAATCAGTAAAGGAGCAATATGCACCAAACATGGTGTCATAAATCAGTGAGCAGCATGGATGGCATGTTTATGTGGGCCATCCATAAACAGAAAGCCTGAGGTTCTTCAGTATTCTGTAATCAAGTTGTTTGTGCCAAATAGACACCCAACTTTTTCCGGAGAAGCAGCTAAAATTCCAAGGCAGTGACCGTTAGGAGCTGGTAATCCACGCTCCCTCGTTATGAAGCACAATTTTCCTCCAGAACCACACAGCAAAATACCACGGCGTTCTCGGAAAGCTCCGGTCACCATCAGAGTGTCACAGCTTGGGCGGATGGAGAACATTCGGTTCTTTTTTTGGAGAGGAGAAGGAAGAAAAACAGCCGCAGCGAGTCCAGGAACGGCCAAGATTATTCTGAGGTGTGGCTTCTCCTGCCAGAGCCAGTCTGGATAAGTTGTTGACTCTGGAGACATTACTCACTGCAGGTGCTCTGCTGTGGCCAGGACGAAGTCACGTGACCAGTAGAAGCCATCAAAACAAGCCCCCAAAACCACATGTGCAACTACATCCGAGGAATGCGCTTGAAGAATATATGCCGTCAGCTCCGGTTTACTACACGGATAGTTGAACATCCTGGGCTCTAAGCCCCTTTAACAGGCTTTCACAATTAGGTTGAATGAAAGGCTTTTCACATCTGGCTTAAGAATCAGCTTTACAGGAAACGCGTCTCAATCCCCATTGATGATCAAGCGTGGCGTGCTGCGTGAGCCGCTCGGCCACAGCGGAGTTCTGCTGCACAGCACATCGCCTCGGGAAAGCTAAGCAGGCAGTAAGGGGGTATACCAGACACGGAAAAAGGGAGGAAAAATACCGTAACCCACTTTCTTCTATAACAGAACCCATCAGACATCAGAAGCCATCACCATAGATTAGCCAGTCTCTAATCCTGCCTGTTAGCACAGCTGGGGCAGATTAGGATGAGGGGGGCATTCCTGACAGAGCCAACATGGCGTCACAGTCGCTGACAGCTCACCTGGAAACACATGGGTAACTGTACAATACAGCACTGTTTCAATCAAACTCACACAGAGAGATCAAACGTAGCACCGGAGCAAAGCTGTCTGCTTGTCTGCCCCCAGGCAGCTGGGTTAGGGCAGACAGTCAAGCTTCAGAGCGGTGTGACACCTCTAAGTCGACTTGATCCTGAAATGTGAAGGCGGAGGTGGGAGGGGGTGTCTTCTTGATGTGGGGACGCCAACTGTACAGCAAGTGAATGAGCACATTAAGTGCTACTGATGGAGAGATATGTTTGATGTGTGATTTAGAAAGTGTGAGAAAGAATCTGAAATCAGAGGGTGAAAGTGAAAAGGGTGGAGAGCAGAGGGAGTAAGCTCTGCAGGAAATCTGTTTAATGTCGAAGATTAGGGAGGAAATACGCTCTCTCAATATCTCGCAGTGAATGCAAGCGGTTTAAAACTAAATAATATGACAGATTTATGGCTGAGAACATGTGGCGACAGACTAACACTGTTTGGCTTTTCCGAGAGGAAGCTTTAAAACCTCTCTCTTTAGTTCAGAAACTCGCTTCGGAGTTTCTGAACTAAATTAAAAAATGTTTTCAAAGATAAAATGGCTCCAAATTAGTCAACCTAATTTTAATCCCATCAGCAGTGCAGTTTTGGAGCAATGGTCACACTTCCTGATGATCAAATAATAAATGCATTTGATTAACTGCTCCTGGCAGCTAGTGTTATATTAATTTCTAATGAAGCAGGAAGAGATTGGTTAGTTTTACACAAACTGTGTTTTCCAGGGTTTATTAAAAAATTATGACAAATACAACCTAAGATGCTTATCTCAGGTTGTATTATTTATCTTATTGAGAATTACAAGTGTTTTGCGTTGCAGGATTTGAAGTTATAAAAGTTATTTTAGATCTCCATGTCAAAAATTACAGTCAATAAGGGACTAATACATACAGTATAATACAAATACACTAAAGCAATTATTATATGGCTTATCATTATTCACTGGATGAGCTTCAGTCAGATCTCTTATCAAATGTTTAAAATCTAAGTAATAACTAAGGTGTCATGCATAAAATCCACGCTTCTTTGCTTTTTTTTAATATCTTGTTGGCAAGATACTATGTTGTTATCTCTTGGAGGCATTATAATCAATTGTTTTCCAAGTTTTTTGGAGGTCTCCACATTTTTTTTTGGCTGCTTTCAATTCAGTATAAAAACCTTTATCAACTGATCATTTTTGTGTTTGTGCACTTAAACTAAACTTTTGCCTCTAATTCATTCAGGAATGAAAAGTAAATCCTGAAGGAAAGTGTGCAAGAAATGACAAAAGTTGTTTTTGGGAGTAGAGGGCAAAGTTGGTGCAGCTTCTTCTTTTTTTTTTTTTTAAACTTGAACCCAACAACAAAGCTGCTCACAAATCTTACTGCTGTGATCACACAGTAATGGCTGAAGTTGCCCTTGAGTGTCAGAGTGTATCAGAGTTTTCTTGTGAGCTCAGAATTTCGTTCAAGTCTTTTTTTTTGTGTGTGATTCATGAGGGCGCAATTAGGGGTACTCACACTTCCTGTAGTGCCCAGTGACAGATGGTTCATCTGCTGGGTTAGAGGGCCCATCATGCTGGCAGGCTGCATGGACATAGTGTGGTCCATGGCTGGTGTGATCACTGCACCCTGGAGAAAGAGGAGAAAAGATAATAAGAACAAAATGATCAGGACTGAGTCATTTCCCCTTCAATTTGACCTGTGGAAACTTTTAGATATCATAAAATCATCTGCTCCTGATAACTGAGTTGGAATTTTCATTTTATCTTTTTTTTGCACTGCTTCATGTTTGTATTTTTAACTTCTCTCTGAAAAAAAGCAACGCTGTTTGCTGATGTGCTCATGATAGTCTAACAACTTTATTCTGCAAATACTCTGCTTTGTTGGTAAAAAGATCAAAATATTGCACATATCCTAATTTATGCAGCTTTCTTGGAATGCTATCTAAATTTACAGGGTCTTGAATCCTCTAAAGCAGAACAGGAAGTTGCCAAGGTTGTTCACATAACCTGTTTTTACATACCGTCAAGTGCAGAATTTTTCAAAAGAAAAGAATAATAAAATTGTTTGTCCTTCTTGGCATGAGCTCTGAATAGAACACATATTAGTGGTCTCTCTTTTTTTTTAACTTATTTTTCACATTTTTAACTGTCAGTTTAACTTTGGGTAATATTGGTACATATTTCCATATGTACATCATATACGTATTTAAGAAACCATTGCACTTATCCCCATTGAACACCTTATGGTTTTTCAACCAAATATTAATTTCTGAACTTTTCTTGAGTGAAAACATTAGTATTGTTGTTTCTAAACAAATTTGTTTTCTTTCCATTATTTGAGTTCTGGAAGCAGTGCTTTTTTTTGACTATTCTCATTTTCTCCAAATAAATAAATCTGTGCTTGGAATTTCAGAGACATGTTGTCAGTAGTTCATAGAATAAAGGGACAATATTCATTTTACTCAAACATATACCTTTAAAAAGTAAAATCAGAGAAACTGATCATTTTAAGTGGTCTCTTATTTTTTCCCCATAGCGATATACTGTATATACGTATATACGCATATACTGTATATCTATCTATCTATCTATCTATCTATCTATCTATCTATCTATCTATCTATCTATCTATCTATCTATCTATCTATCTATCTATCTATCTATCTATCTATCTATCTATCTATCTATCTATCTATCTATATACAGTGTATATATACAGTACAGACCAAAAGTTTGGACACACCTTTTAATTCAATGAGTTTCCTTTATTTTCATGACTATTGACATTGTAGATTCACACTGAAGGCATCAAAACTATGAATAACATGTGGAAATATGCACTAAACAAAAAAGTGTAAAACAACTGAAAATACCCCTTATATTCTAGTTTCTTCAAAGTAGCAACCTTTTGCTGTGATTACTGCTTTGCACACACTCTGCATTTTCTTGATGAGCTTCAAGAGGTAGTCACCTGAAATGGTTTTCACTTCATAGGTGTGCCCTGTCAGGTTAATAAGTGGGATTTATTGCCCTATAAATAGTCATGAAAATAAAGAAACGGAATGGTAGGTAAATTTAAAAGAAGATGACAGGAAATGTTTCTCAGCAGAGGCTTCAGGCAGGCCAGACTAAATAAAAGGAGACGGTATCGATAGGTAGCAACTGAAAATGGGTAGATTTTGAGATCAATGTTGCCACCTTCAGTCCCTTCAGAATCATCCATATCTGTGTCTGAGGGTTTGCTCTCCCTCTCTGCTTGTCCTCATCGCCTCTCATATGCTCACTGCTCAGCATCCTCTTCTTGGTATAATGCACATCATGTTTTCCCTAATGGGCAGATGAGGCTGTCGGAAGCTTCTTTTTCATGGTGCAGTGAAACATGAGAGAAAGTGATGAAACCATTGTTGCTCTTTCATCCCTTGTCAGGATAGCTCCATTTCCCCTGGACTGAAGCTTTGGGAGGAGACCATTCAAAACTGGTCCTTTCCACTGTTCCACTCGCCTCTCTTCCTACTTTGTCTGTGTGTGCCTGTACTAAAAACGTAGCCGTGTGTGTGCGTGCCGATAAGTCTGCAGTACGCCGTGTGTAGCTTGACTGACAGCGCCTGTGAGTGCTTGAGCGTTCAACTCGATAGTGCGCGTTTGCGAGAGTGTGCATGTGTGCACCCCACTGGTGACTCTGTGTGGGCCTATTGGAGAACAAACTGTGCAGACACAGCCTGTCAGAATCGCTCCGCTTGTCTACACCCTGCATTCACAACACTGCCAGTTGACTCTGTTTCCTTCCTACTCCTCCTCTTCCTCAGTCTCCCTGCCTCTCAGTATGCAAACCTTCTGTGATACCTCTTGGAGTTACAACTGCAAAATATCAAACGCCCTGGGTGGAACGCTGAGATCAGAACAGTGTACATGTTTTCCCTCTCTTGAAGTGCAGCATATTAGAAATTATTAGTTGTGAAAAAGACTGAACATGTATCATTAAAGCTTCACTACTGAGCAATTCAATCTTTTAAACTGAAGAAAAAAAAATGCTGCAGTTAACACAAACAGCATTGTCTACACTCAAAATTATTTGGCACTGTACTTGGGATTGTTTTTCTGTTGCTGACCCGATTTGGATTGACTTTTAGCTATTTAAAAATGATATGTGGATTAGTTCAGCTCCTTTTACTGCAAAACACGCCCAAATTATCACTCCTCCACTAGCATATTAGGGGGAGTAATCACACAGGACCTGAAATATTTATATTTTCAACAACAAAAAACATTTTTTTCCTTAAAAAAAAATAGCATTAATTTTTCACAAATAATTACTCACAACACTGGTTTCACTGAACATACTTTTCTGCTGTAGGCAACAAGAATATTCTTTCTATGCAACACAACCGAGCAAATGCTAGTAGCTGTTGGAATACTATGCTGGAGGGGAAAAAAACTAGCTTCCTTTCATCCATTATCCACAGCCTCTTTATCCTGCAGAGGGCTGCAGGGGGCTGGAGTCTGTCCCAGCTGACATTTGGCAGAAGCAACAACGTGCACCAGGGAGTTTTCTAGTAACATAACAAACCTTAATCTAAACTAGAATTAACTGCTAATATACCAAACTTTTTTTTTTTAAAAACACAAGAGCTTCACTTTAAATGAGATTTCTCTGCATTAATATATGTGAAAAAGTTAGGTCATCATATTTTCTTATTTTATTCAGTATCAATTTTGCATGAAATGTTCTTATTTTTGTTAGTCATCATAGATTATGGTCAAATTTCTGCATCAACAAAAATACTCTTAAAATAGTCAGCCATTAGGGTAAAAAATAATCTTTCAATGTAAAATGTGGAAGAACCATTAGAAAAACTAAGAAATCAAAGCTGAAGAAATCCTCAAGAATGCCTTATTCTTTTCTTAAAAATAAATTAAAAATAATAAGAAGTAGCAACTCCTGCATCCTGCACAGTATTGCTGGCAGTCATGGTAAACAAAGCAAACAAACAAAACTGGCTGAAGAACTGCTGAGCAAAGCCTCTATAAAAGGATCTGACGAAAGTCTGACTCATTGAGAGCAAACTATGAAGAAAGGGGAGACAAAAAACTGTGCACAGTATAACTCTGTACCTG